>NW_017731679.1:263000-322506 GCF_001890085.2 Hipposideros armiger
ATATATATATATATATATAATATTGAAAGTTTATATTATAAAGGAAGAAGAAATAGTAAACACTCCAATAGAGAAATGAGTAGACATGAACAAACAATTCACAAAGAAATATAAATGGCTAATAAACACATTTTAAAAATTCAATCCTACTAGAAATTAAGTACTTGGAAATTTAAATGCGATACCATACTTTTGTTGTCAAAATTTTTTTTTTTAATTATCTCACAGAGTTTGTATGAAGAAATGAAGTGGGAACTTCTAATCATGACTGAGGTTGGAGGAAAACTGGTCCAAACATTGTGTATGGCAATTTTAAATATATGTATTTTTAAATTGAGAGAGCCTTCATTTCACCTTCATTTGGCAATGATAGTTTTGCTACATATAGAATTCCTAGTTGACTGTTTTTTTCTTTGAACATTGAATATGTTAATCACTGCCTTCTGATTTCTCCTGAGACATCAGCTGTTAATCTCATTGGCATTTCATTTAAGTAATGTATTGTTTTTCTCATGCTGCTTTCAAATTTTCCCCTTGTCTTTGATTGTCAGCATTGTCAGTAGGGTGTGTCTGTGGATCTCTCTTTGTTTCTACTTGGAGTAAGTTGAGATACAGATGAAGCCTTTCCTTTTGAAAGAGATTAGGAGCCATCAATTTTACAGTCTTCTTCTCCCAAGTAAAACCTCTGAGTTAGAGTTTTGGACCCGGCTTTGGGGGCAGTGACAAGCATTTTTCTGAGTCACACTCCTGCTCTTGGAGCTGAGTGTTTGGTGGAAGAGATAGCATAGAGATGAAAATTAAAATATATGGAAAGCAAGGTAGAATCCTGTGGTATTAGAATAGAATTATAAATATCAGGTAAACATCATCTCCCCCTGCCCCCCCCCTCCGCCAATAAATATTGGTTCTTTTGTTGGTTTTTCTGGCACTCATCTGTTTTAGAAGCTTTGGTGAGGCAAAAGAGCTCCTATATATAGTTTTAATAGTTGTGCTAATTATATGTGGCTGGCTTACTTAATGTACCTAAGGTGTGATCACAAAATACAGTGAATGTTTAAATTAAAATCAATTTATTACAGTAAAAGACACATTGCCATTATTCTCCCTCATAATACTCCCCCTCACTTCAAACACACTTATCCCATCATTTTTGCCACTTTCTGAAGCAGTTCTGGAAATCCTCTTTCGTGAGTGTCTTTAGTTGTGTTGTCATGACTACTTCAATGTCCTGAATTGACTCAAAACATTTACCTTTCATGTTCATTTTGACTTTGGGGAAGAGCCAGAAGTTGCATGGTGCCAGATCTGGTGAATAAGGTGTATAAAGACACACTGTAATGTTTTTATTTGACAGAAATTGCCATACCAGAAGTGATGTGTGACACAGAGCCTTTGTGATCACAAAATACGGTGAATGCTGCTGCCGAGTGCCATCCAACAGAAAGGCAGGGATCTTCAACATGGGAAGTGGCGCATTGAACCTTAGTAACAGTGTGTGACAAGTTTCAACTTGTTCTGTGCAGTCAGTCAGGTATGAGCTACGGTTGAGAGAAGATGTGTTTTAAAGTGTGCTGTAAATCATCCTCCATCATGACATCGCTCCGTATCACACATCGTTTCTGGTATATGGCAATTTCTGTCAAATAAAAACATTATGGTGTATTCTCATCCACCTTATTCACCGGATTTGGCACAGTGAGACTTTTGGCTTTTCCCCCAAATCAAAATGATTCTGGACATTGAGACAGCCATGATAGTGCAACTGAAGACACTCACGAAAGAAGACTTCCAGAACTGCTTCAGAAAGTGGCAAGAATGATGGAATAAGTGTGTTAGAAGAGAGAGGAGTGTTTGAGGGGGATTAATGGTAATGTGTCTTTTACTGTAATAATTTTTTTGTTTAAACATTCTCTGTATTGTATTGTCTGATCACACCTCATATTTTGCATTAGATCAGGGACAAAGGCTCATTTCCTCAGTAAACTAGTTGACTTTTCTTTGCCATAGGCTGTTTTTGCAAACACATTCTTTTATAAGTATAGAAGACCAGATAAAAAGCATAAAATTGATTTTCATTAGAGGGTATAAACTAATATTTTCTTCCTGACAACTTTTCAAAGATCAAGTAAGTATAGTTTCAAAGTTAAATATAAATTTAATCTTGGCAAAGTTGTAAGATTTTCATGGATATAAAATTTGCTTTCTGTGTAGGATTGATGATTTGCATGAATCCCAACTTGACATATGTTTTTCATTACACATTAATGAACCATTCACACTATATGTGGCAGGAAGCAGTGAAAAATAGAAAGTAAATGACATTAAAATAAAGTTTTTATCTATGGTGAGTGTAGATTTGCATTATTGTCCTTGTGCAAAAAATGAAGGTTACCACCTCCTCTTTTCTGAGAAATCTTCAAATACCTGAGAGGGATGGATGGAAAAAGAGAAAGAAAGAAAGAAAGAGAATCAAATGAAGCAAAAATTTTTGTATGCATTTTTGAGGTAATAAAGGGAACTCAAAAAATCTGATCAATAACTTATTTTTTGTGATGCAGTTTATGTTAAACAGGTGTTTCAAAAATGACATATGATACATAATGAATATTATTCAAATTATTCCTCAATTTTAAATAACAAATAATACATACAATATTCTAATGATATGGAAAATGTAAACATATCAAATTTGTTCCAAGTAGTTTATTTGTGCTCAAATATCTCTGCACATAAAAAAATGAATAATAATGAATAGCAATGATTGTTTTTAATAGCTACCATGATCATTAGTTACAAGAATTAACTTACTTTTTAATCATATTCCAGAGATATTTTGGGCTTAGATTTGGAGTAGCAAATTTCTGTCCAAAGAAAGACTCTGGAGGCCTACGAAATATGAAAGAAGCAAAACAAGGTGTTTCCGTAGAAGTATTTCCATCAATAAACCTTTAAAAATGTCAGTCAAAATCTAGTTATTTCTGAACTTGGAAAGATACAGTGTGGCAAATTCCCCATAGTACATATTTCTAAACTTTTCCATTCAGGTGGAACTGTTTGAACACCCACATTTTGTGCTTCACTTCCTTCTTTTTCCTGAGTTCATTCCCTTTTATTTCTATTGGTAGCTCTTAGAGTGATCCTCCCTGCTTTGAATAATTCACCATCTAAATGAAAGTAACAACATCAAAGCATCCCAGACTTAATACACTCCATTCCAGCGTTGGCTCCCACGGGTTGATCTGAAGGAGACTGAAGAATTAATCACCCAGGATAACAGCCTCAAGCTTTTCATACGTTTAATGTTCAAGTCACTCTCAGAAAAAAATTCTCTTTCCCTTTTGTTTTTGTGTTTAGTTTTCTAAACACTGTCATTCTGTTTCTACTTCAGCTCCAGATCCCCGGGATATCTTGGCACCAAACACATGTAAAACAAATAAACACCTTCTTGCACACTCTAACAAGTGCAGCAATTAGTCTCCAAGCACAGCTTGCTCTCCACCACCGCAACTCATTGGGTGCTGGTTGTTATTGTAGGAGAACAACTTTGAATCAGCAACATTTGTTTGATTCCCCAGTTTTCACCCCTGTCAGCATGGCAGCTTCTGTACATCCTTTTCATATCATGAGTTCTGCACCCCTATGAAATGAGCTGCCACCCAGCATCCAACACTTAACTCCTGTATATCACCTTGTCACACCTTCATGGAACTTTCGGCCCTGGGTGATCTTCACTCCATATGGATGGTAATAACTACTTGCTGTGGTGTGAATTACAGATGATTTCCGTCTGGACCTTTTTCCCCTTCTTTTGTTATACAGTAGTATAAACTTAAAATAGTATTAATATTCCTTGGTATACATATTCATAAGCAGCCTGCATTCCAAGATGAAAATGTTATTTATAAGTACCCAAGATAGTATATTTGGTAGGTGAGAAAAGACTTTGCTTTTATTTTATTTATGCCCTAGGGTGGGGGGCTAAAAGATGTTCTATGAGTTGATGTAGAAATTGTAAAGTTGGACATGAAGTCCCCATCTGTGGCTTTATTTGAGAAACTCTTGTACCTTCCCAAATGATTTTATTTAAAAAACATTGGATTTTTTTTTTTTTGTAGCGGAGGGACTAGGGAATATTAAAGTATGTCTTTTATCCTGAAACTTAGTGTAATAAGTTATGAAGCAAAATGCATGTTTTCACTAGTGACATACAGTGTATTATATCTTCTGTGTAAATTATGAAGAAATTGAACTATTCACACATTTAACAAACAGTTATTGAAAATCTAATGTGTGCTAGTCGTTGTGCTGCAAGGTAGATCCAGCGAGTGCAAGAACAAGACACTCACTGTCCCATCCTCAGAGAGATTATATTCTAGTGTATAAAGCAAGTAATCAGAAAAATAATTATACATTATGGTAAGTGGCGAGAAGGAAATGAAGAGCTGATAGTGACAACAGTAGAGATGGAAGGGAAGCGCTATAGGTAAGGTAATCAAGCACAGGCTTGTAGATTTTGGTTTCTTCAGAAATTTTGGTCAGGAGAAAAACCATACTGACTATTCTTGCTTGTGTAGTACCATTCTTTTTTTTTTTTAGTACCATTCTTGTGAGAGGAGAGGATAGTGGTGTGGAAGGAATGTGAAATGGTGAAATGTGATTTCAGAAAAGCCGAGTAGAAATGTGCTTTTGCCTTGTGCTCATTAAGTGTCTGGGACAAGTCTCTTAGCCTCTCTGGACTTGCTTCCTTGTCTGTTATGGTGCTTATAGGGACATCCATTTTCACGACAGTTTTGAGAGATACAGTAGTTGCAGAAGCTGAAAAACTTCTGACAGCTCTCAAATAAGTGGTTCGCTTTTAAAATTTTTGTTTTATTTTTTAACGTATCAGTGAGAGAAAGATTTAAAAATCATCAGATGACACTTTTATCATCTTTTCTTAATTTTTAGCAAGAAGCAAAAATTGCCATGAGCTAGAAAGACACAGTGAAAGGCTAACAGGAATGCAGAAAATCAGGCTGATGAATGAAGACAGGTTTGCTGTGGTCAAAAGATATCCAGTTTTCTTCCTTCTTTAGTCCCATTTCTACCACTGTATCTGCATAGTATTCTGTCTCTGACATAAAGGATTTTTACTGTTTTATTCTGTAAGTTGTGAATAAGGCTTTCCTTATTGGAATAAGCTAGAGTTTAATTAGAATGTAATGTTGGGGAGTCTCTGTATTAACATTGCAAGGCCTATAAATATCACTCGTGAAATAGTCGTCTGAATGAACAGCCCTTCAACTAGAATTACAGCACTAATTCAGAAACAGCTCTTTAGAGTGCTCACTTCCCAGTGTGAGAATTTATCATGGATGCCATCTCTTATGTCTCTTGTGTTACAAACTTCATCTGGTTTTCTTAGTTGCTAAACCAGTAAGAGAAGATTCTTATTTATTATCCATTTACCATATAAAAGTGAATTCCGCTTTGTCTATTTTCTTTAAAATGTTACCATCAAAATGCCAAACCAAGTGTTTCGTGCTGATAGGACTGCATTTCCTAACTGCATTAGCAGATCCTTATTGGTTTTGCATATAACAAAAGCTAGAGTCTCTTGACAAGACTTACCTAGCTCAGCCTATGGTAACTCTAGGATGTTTGCATCTATAAATATATAAGACATGCCTCAGTTTTCAAAAATGTTGATCAAGAACTACAGCTGAAATGTGCTTTGGGAAGAACAGAGTGATTTTTGTTGCTATGTGATATAAAGTTAAATCTACAAAATTGTGGGAATATATATGACCAGAAGTGTTTCCCTGGTTTTGGTTTTCATCCTAGTGGGTTAAGCAGGCCTTCTCTAAACATGCACTAGTGTTTCAGAATGCTGTATTGTTAGGCAATGAGTGCCCATCAAACGCTGCACAGAGAGGATTGGGTGATAAATATCTGATATCAAAGATGATAGGAAATTTGAAAGCCTGCATTCAATAGTTAGAGACAGATGAGCATATTTTACAGGATATTTATCTGGTTGTCTTAGGCAAATGTCCATTAGGATGGTTGCAGTTTGCATGTTTGTACTTAGTTGTTCCATCTGTGATATCTTTTCCCATTCATCCTTCCTCTTTATTTCTAGTACAGTGATTCTATAATGTTGTTTTCTGGCATTAAGAGGGTAAAATAGTGATTCTACCAAATGCCTTGAGACCTGCAAAAATATGATCTGTATTTTCTAAAGAATTCTTGGGAGATTTTTAACCTTTGTTGATTTCTTTTAAAAGTATCTGTTATAGGACTGGCTGAGTGGTGCATTGGTTAAGAGTTGGCTTGAGACACCAGCTCTGAGCAGCAGGGCCCCGGTTCGGATCCCACATGTGGGCCAGTGACGTTGCACCCTCCACAGCTAAGATGGTGAACAACAGCTTGACCTGGAGCTGGGCTGCCATGAGTCGCCAACATCGGCGTAGGCTGCAGCCCCTACTGCAGTGGGCTACAGTGGGCTGCCATGAGCCGGCGTGAGCAGCTGTCCAATGACTGGCAAGCTACTGCCTCACCCAGGAAGAGTGCAATGATAATACCAACATGGGCCAGTGAAGCAATGCTCTCCACAACTAGACTGAAGAACAAAAGGACAGCATCTTGTCTGTTTCCCTTCCCTGATTCCCCAACGCTGTTCCCCTCCCCCAATTCCCCAATAAAATCTTTATAAAAAAAACCTAGTATCTCTTATACACAGATACAAAATTCTGGCTCCATGTGTATCTTTAAAGGACTGATGATTAGAGAAGCAAAAGATTGATTCAACTATGTGTCAGGCGTTCTGCTAAATTTTTTACATTACTTTTTAATTTTAAACATTTCTTTGTATCCAAGAATTTATTACTTTTTCAAGATTTACTTGAAAAGTAAAAGATTGCCTTTTACTTGCCTTCCTAGAGAAAAGCTAGGATTTCATCATTTTTTGGGGTGTGGATGGGAGAGGAAGGAGTTGAAGAGATACTTGAAGTAAGAAAAAAAAAGAATCAAACCTCTTTTAATTTTTAAGAAATTTTGATAAAACCAAATATATACATACTTACATATTTATATTTTTCAGCCCTTATTAATAACTAGGAGAGACTGTTATCTTGAGGTTTTGTTTCCTAAATTGACTTTCTCTAGAGATTTGAAAGTGCAGATGTGCACTTGAACTCTATTCTTCAACCAGCAAAAAGCTTAATCTGCAAAGTATTGGGATGTGACCTTAGTAATAATCAGAGCTTTATGTGATTTCTTTTAACTGGCCTTAAAATAAAATAGTCCCAGAAATCAATATACTTACATTCTGTCTCTTCTGTTTGGGAAAGAGAACATGTACAGATAACTCAAGTGAATTTTTCTATGAAACCAATTCTATTTAACACCCTGGTACTAGTGCATTTTATGGGAGAAATAAACAAATCAAAAACCAATCTTCCAAAAGGACTCATTCCTAAAATCATTTATCATACAGTACTTTAATTTGTATATAAAAGCCATCTCTTTTCTTCTACCTTTCTCAATGATTTTTGAGCATCTGGTGCATTTAGGGGATTATGCTAAGAAGGTCTGCCATACCTGTCCAAGTGTTGATGCTTCCATTTGGCCTTAATTGGCCTCAAGCTTTATTTACCTTGAACTTAAGTATCAAAGGGAAAACACACACATTTTTGAACTTTATTTTTTTTTGGAAATAAAAAAAACCCTGAAGAAATGAAAATTCATTTGTATAAGGGGTATTGACTTTATTACTAAATGGTCTTTTGAAATGTGTTTATTCTAATTGATCATTATGAATCTACTAGCTAAGTTAAGTAAGTTGTTGTCATAGGTAAAAACATCTTGTTTTCATAATTAAAACTATTCAGAACATCATTGGGGTAAAGACAAGCATGGTGTTAGAAGGCAGCACATATTCTAAGGACACAAGCTAGAGTATTCTGTTTGACCCTAGTTATATTACATAAACAATAAAAATAATTAGATGAAAATATTCTGATATGCTCTGTGATCTTTCAAAGACTAGATGAATCTACTTCTCAAAACACTTTTGTGATACAGAAAATTATTATTTGCCTAGTTGAAGTAAATATGTGATGGAGAAAGATGGGTTTTGGGGAAATTTATACTTGACAAAGGACATTCTCTTTACACCCACAACATATTTTTATAAACTCAGTACTTTTTATTGAAAATAAAGTTTAGTTTATGGGAACATGTTGTTCTATGAAACTTGATACACACATACATTGTATCTATCTATTTATATATCATCTATTGTCTATCTATATTTACACACACACACACACACATACACACACACACATACACAAATACACAGTATGTGTTGTGACTACCTGTATGTTAAGCATGTGGTAAGGGCTAAAACTGGTGTCTGTATTAAGCAGTACCAAAGCAGAGAGCAAGTGTACTATTCAGGTTGGGTGAGGAGGTCCCATGGACAAAGTAATTGAAACTCCACCTTGGCTAGGAAGTCTTCTTAAAGATTATTTTTAAATAATGAGGAGGACATTTGAAGACATACACATGTAGAAGGGCATTACAACTAATTCTGCATTTGGATGATAAAAGCTAAAATATGAGAGAGTATTGTAGCACTCCAAGCATTCAGTGACATAGCAATGTCCTTTAAGTTTGCAATAGGAATTGTTTTGGGTATAAATATATCTCCTGTGATTATACTACCCCAAATTTAGACACAGGAAACTGAAGACTTTTCAGTCCAAAGCAGACCTATATATCTGGTTTGTACCTGTTTGCAAGATAACCATCCCAATCAGCTCTTTTTTTATTCAAATACAAGCAGAAATAAATATTACTACCATTTATTGAGCACCTAATATCTTCCAGGTACCTTGCTGTGACTTTTTCAGAGGATTGTATAATTTTCCCTATTCTACAAATGAGAAAATAATATATGTCCACATAACAGAGAACTTGTATTTGTCAAGGTTGCAGAAGACAGTACAGAAACACTATCAATGAGTTATGGAGCCTAAACACTTCCATTCAAGCTGTATACAGTTATACTAAGTCTCCGTTTTCAGGCTCAAGAATTGGGAGTGCAGATGTCACGAGAGAAGCATCCTGATAGAGCTCTATTTTAATCATCCCTGGTAGTATTTTCTTGGCTTCTGTAAAACTGTACTTTTCTGTTATCTTTTTCCACTCTGCCGGCAATTTGCTCATCTTGAATTTTTGAGACTGGTCTTGTTTTTAGCATCTCTACCAAACCAGTATTTTCTCATAAGATGATGCCAGTCTTTCTGCTTTCAAAGTGACAAAACCTATATTAAGTCTTTCTTTAATTATTACATGTATAGGGTTTAAAATTGTTTCTGAGGCCTTTGGCTGTCACTTAAGCTGCTATTCTTTGTTTTATGTCTTTAGAAAAGCCAACAGTTAGTTATTCCAGCAGCTTCTCAAATACAGTAAGTCCCAAACTAAAAATATCACCCCCACATGATCCCATTCCATAATAAAAGTGTTCTTTTTTCAGTTTCTCTACTTTTGTTTCTGGTACATGGAGACATTTTCTCATCTACCAGGTTAGAACATTCAAACCGTTTTTAGTTCTTTTCTTGTCATCACATTCTTTATCAAATCTGTTCCTAACTTTTTTTCCTTTCCCCTTTCTTTCTTTCTTTCTTTCTTTCTTTCTTTCTTTCTTTCTTTCTTTCTTTCTTTCTTTCTTTCTTTCTTTCTTCCTTTCTCTCTCTCTCTCTCTCTCTCTCTCTCATCTTTTTTTTGCTCTCATCTATCATCTATCTATCTATCTATCTATCTATCTATCTATCTATCTATCCTCTATTATTTACTTACCTATCAGATTCTGTCATATTCTTTTATATTATTTAATTTCGCTATCAATTAAATCTTTGATTTACCAATTTCTGTCTATTTTCAGCTCTATAATTTAGGGCTTCCAAATCAATTTTCAAAATTTTTTTCTTTTTTCTTAATTTATTTTTTTATGAGTTTCAAGTGTACAAAGCAACATAATAGACATTTAAACCCCTCATAAAGTGATACCCCCCAAACTACTACCCCTCTGACATCTTATTTAGCAGTTACAATACCATTGACTATCTTCTCTATGTTGTACTCCACATCCATGACTATATATACCTATATATTTAATTATAGTTGACATTCAATATTACTCTACTTCAGCTTCAGGTGTATAGCGTATTGGTCAGGCATTTACACAGTCTATGATATGATCCCTCTAATAAGTCCAGTGCCCACCTGGCACCTTACATGATCTTTACAACATTGTTGATTATATTCCTCATACTGTATTAACTACCAATTTGTATTTCTTAATGCCTTCACCTTTTTCACCCTGTCCCCAGCCCCATTCCCATTTTTCACTGATAGATCTAGTACCTATCTGGCCCCATATCTAGTTATTAAAATATTGTTGAGTATATTTCTTATGCTATACTCTACATCCCCATGACTACTGTGTAACAACCAATTTGTACTTCTTAATCCCTTCCCCTTTCACTCATCCTTTATGCCCTCCCATCTTAAGTCTGTCTAAGACTCCTTGTAATACTGGTTCGGTGGTGATGAACTCGTTCAGCTTTCTCTTGTCTGGGAAGCTCCTTATCTGTCCTTCAATTCTAAATGACAGCCTTGCTGAGTAGAGCAATCTTGGTTGTATGTGGTTGCTTTTCATCACTTTGAATATTTCCTGCCAATCCCTTCTGGCCTGCAAAGTTTCAGTTGAGAAATCAGCTGCCAGTCTAATGGGGGCTCCCTTGTAGGTAATTAACTGCTTTTCTCTTGCTGCTTTTAAGTTTCTTTCTTTGTCTTTAACCTTTGGCATTTAAATTATGATGTTTCTTGGTGTTGGCCTCTTTGGGTTTATCTTGTTTGGGACTCTGTGCTACCTGGGCTTGTATGCCTATTTCCTTCACCAAGTTAGGGAAGTTTTCTGTCATTATTTCTTCAAATAGGTTTTCAATTCCTTGCTCTCTCTCTTCTCCTTCTGGTACCACTATAATGCGAATTTTGGTATGCTTGATATTGTTCTCAAGGTCCCTTAAACTCTCCTCAATTTTTTTGGATTTTTTTTTCTTTTTGTTGTTCTGGTTGGCTGTTTTCTGCTACCTTATCTTCTACACCGTTAGTGGGATCCTCTGCTTCATCTAATCTACTGTTGATTCCCTGTAATATATTTTTCATTTCTGTTATTGTATCCTTTATTTCTGACTCGTTCTTTTTTATGGTTTTCATCTCCCTATTGAAGTTCTCCCTGAGGTCACTGAGCATTTTTATAACCAGTGTTTGGAACTCTGCATCTAATAGATTGCTTATCTCCATTTTGCTTAGTTCTTTTTCTGGAGCTTTGTTCTGGTCTTTTGTTTGGGACATGTTTCTTTTTCTCCCCATTTTTGCTGCCTCCCTGTTTGTTTCTAAATATTAGGTAGGGCTGCTATGTCTTCCGGTCTTAGTAGAGTGGTCTTATGTAGTAGGTGTGCTGTGGGGTTCAGTGGCACAGTCTTTCTGGTCACCTGAGTCACACACTGCAGGTGTGTCCCTTGTGTGGGTTGTGTGTGACCTCCTCTTGCAGTTGAGCCCTAGTTGATAATTGCACATCAGTTTGAGGGACTGAATTTTAGGCTCCCTTTTTGTGAGGACTTGCCATGACTACAGTGGAAGAGTTGTTGTGTAGGGGCTGACCCTATAGAGCAGAATCTGTTTCAGCAGGACTCTGGTTTCTGCCCAATCCACCCCTTGGGTGTGTTGTACTTGGAGGCAGCTGGGTGATGCTCCAGCTCGTTTTGAAACTGACCACTGGGTGTGCCAACCCCAGGACCACCTTGGAAGGGATCCACTGTAAGTCCACTTCAGCCACAGCCTGTGCTCCACCTGGGGCCACCCAGCAGGAGCCACAAAGAAATCCGCAGATGGCTGCAACCCATGTTGTGCTTAATAGTGCCTTGCGAGACCAAATTGCAAACCAAGGCCAGCTGTGGCTTGTGCTGGGCTTAGGGCTGCTCACCCAGAGGTACAGGACATGCTCAAGCCACATGCTGCTTGTCTGGGTTCCACGAACCTATGAGAGACCCTAGGAAAGTCTGTAGCTTGAGCCAAAGCAGGAGGTCTGCATGAAAAAGCCACTGAATACAGCCTGGGTGTGCCTGACAGTCGGGCAGGGCCAGGTCTCAAATTGCCAGAGTGGGGTGGACGAATGGCAGAGACTCAGAAATGGCGGCCACCTGTGTTTTGCCTGGAAGGAGGAGGGTTCAGCAAAGAAACAATGGCCTCCACCAGCTCCCCTGTCTAGGAGAAAGCCGCCTCCTCAGCCCCCGTCCCAGGCCAGACAACTCAATTCCCCACCATGTGTCCCTGTCGCCTTTAAAGCTGCTGCCCCAGCGCTGGAGCTCAGAATGAGTGATTCCATTGGTGGGTAAGTCCTTGCACAGTCCCTTTAAGAGGAGCACCTGTGAATGCAGCCACACTCGGTCTGACTCAGTCACAATCTCTGCTAGTTTTCACAACCAAAAATTATGGGGACTTCTCTCCCCAGCACTGGAACCCTGGGCTCGGGTGGGGTTGGGGTCCCTTGCTCCTTTAGGGGGTGGGGGAGACCCCCACAGCTGAAATAGCCCTCCTGATATTTAATGGTCACACGTGGGTGTGGGCCCAGCTCGTGCCGCATCTCTAACCTTTCTACCAGTCTGGAGGTGGCTTCTTCTGCACGTCCTTTGTTGAAAGGCTTCAGTTCAGCTTGATTTTATGCAATTTTTAATAATGGTTGTTTTGTAGATTAGTTGTAATTTTGATATGGTTGTAAGAGAAGGTAAACACAGCGTTTACCTACTGTGCCATCTTGGTTGTCTCCCCAAATTATTTTTCAATGAGCACTCTGATGTCTTTCCTTATTCTGTTTCTTACACTAAAAATATCTCCCTTTTTTCTCTAAGAATATTTATATATATTCATCTTCCAAACCTTATCTTAATGCTATGAATTCTTCTCTGGTGATGCCCATATAGCTCAACCTCTGCTTTCTGTAATTGAATCATGAATCTTAGACATGAAACCATGTGGTTTAATTCTTTATTGAGTCCTTATTTCACATTGTCTTTTCAAATAAATTGTAACCTCCCTGAGGTGATGAACTGGGCTTTTGTATCCCTTTGATATGTAGAAAAGCATTAGAACATTGTAGAAGCTTAATAAACATGAATTGATTAAAGGAATTTCTTAAGACTGCAGAGAAAGAATAAGAAATGTAACCTGACCTCAAAACATTAATTTTTGCATTGATTCATTATACATGGCTATTTAAAACATAGATTTTAGAACAAGGTGTACCTCAAAGTTTGTATCTTGGCTTTACTACTTGACCATGTTAGCTAAGTCCTTTAAGCCTCAGTTTCCTTATTTGTGAAATGAGGATAATAATATCAACTTCTGCTGCTGTAAATATTAAATGCAATAATAATACAAAATTACTGGCATTTGTACATTGCTAATGTTATAACTAAATATTTAACATGGGTATTTCATTTAATGTCTTATAATAATCTATTGAAGAACACTGAGGTAGGTGTTATTATTACCTTCATTTAACAACTAAAAAAACTAAGATTTGGAGATTAAGTAACTTGCTCAAGATTTTAACTCATAAGCCCTGGGGTAAGGATTTGAACCCAACATTGACATAAAAACTTACGCCCCTAGTCAGTAAAATTTAATGTATGTAATGTAAGCATTTAATACAATGACAAGCTCATATTAAGTATTCAATAAGTGATAGCAGTTTTATTAGAATGAAGAATGTCTTTGTGTAAGATTTGAGGGCCTGCTAATGAATAAATGAATGCATTCTAGTCTGTCTTTCCATTTTTATCACATATATTCATAAACTCTACACTACTATTTTAGCAAGATTTTCCTATAACATATTCTTTGGTAAATGAAACAATTAGGAAATTTCTCATTCCAGCCCTATGATCGGACAGTAAATCAAACACACTTTTCTTTAACAACTTCATAGCATTAAGAATAAGTATTCCATATTCTTATTTGGTTTCTAAAAGAAGAAATACTTACACTGTGGACTCTAATCTTAGCCATGGAATTAACTGATGTGACTTTGAACATGTTATTTTTACTGCTCTTATTCTCCCCACTTGAAAAAAGAAAAAAAAAAGAAAAAGGCTTGGCTTATTTATTTTCTATTGTTGCTCCTAAAGATTTTAGAATAGGCCTAAACATGGAATTAGAACTCTGAGTAAAAACATATATTTGTAATTGTGAAAAAAGAAGGAACCACTGTGGAACTTTAGTTTTGTGTTCAAGTGTTTTAATAATTATAACTCTTTAGCATCCTGTCTCCACCAACATTCTTTTTAAAAATTATTTCAAATGAAAGCTTTTTACTTTCATTTTTTTCCTTAATTTTTTTTCTGAAAGTGGTTGCATCTCCGGGGAGGGCTTGAACTTCTAAATGTTGTGTTAGTCCCCATCACATCCTTATTTATCCATGGGTAAATGAAGAAACAGTGTAGGATCCAGAGAATGAGGGAACAGAATGCAAGCATTTGGCAGGGTTGCCATATTTACACTATTTGCTGTTTGCAGTGTAATTCTCCAACCTGTTTCAATAACAAAATTATTAATAATTCATTAGAACCTTTCTCTTCATGAGTAATTAGCCAAGCAGCACTGGAAGAAAGTTTTAAGGGGGAGATGTTCACAGACGAAGAAGTAAAGGGTGTAAATTATGATCATGGTTATTTTATTTTAGAAAGTGACAGCATATACTACTTATTTCTGTCACTCAGAGGCCAACAATGGCAACATTGATGATTTACCTGAGCCGTACTCACCTGTTTACACTTTTACATTCAATAAAACTGTGCAGTTACTATGGCAACTGGAAGTCTATAGGGTTTGTATCAAAACCTGTGCTTGGCAGTTTATGTGCATAAATCTTCTACACACTGATATAAAGCTCTAGTCCTGTGTTTTATTAATTTGTATTTTCTTTGTATCTCAATGGCATTTTATTTTATAAACTATGAAGTCAAGAAGAAATTGGCTAAAGAAACAATTTCTCTTGAGAGTCTAACCTTGGAATCTTAGAGAAGTCTGGCTTATTAGTGTAACAATGAATCACAAAGCTTGGCGTTTCAGAAATCTTACATAAACATTACCATTAATTTCTTCTATATACTGGGGCAAAGCATTGGATCATTTGCAATTCAGGTTCCTAAGCAGTTCAATAATGACTCCTCTCACCTGGAAGGTGGGAAACCAAACACTGGTTTCCAAAGGAGAATGAGCAGCAATGGAATGTATTTTTCTTCTTAATGATGTATAAAACCTTATACTAATACTTCTGTGAAATGATAAACTATTCTGGTACAGGTGAGAGGCATCATTGCTGCCCCCAAAAAAAGTCATTTTTGAAAGCGATCAACTAACACTTATGATAAATACAGCATTAATACATTGAAGTTTCTTAATATTTTCCTTTATATTTCAAAGTGTCATGAATTTCAGTACTTTCTGATCTGTAGTCAGACGTGTTAGCAATATAAAGATGATGTATTATAGAATTGTATAATTGAAACCTATATAATTTTATTAACCAATATCACCGCAATAAATTTAATTAAAAAAAACACTTTGCAATAGGTACTCAAGCAAATATTTGAACTATGCTGAGGAAGTGGGTCAATGTGGTCCATTTGAACATGTGAGTCTTGAGACAGAGCTGGTTTTGAAATCTGGTTCTTCTACTTTCTAAATATATCCACTTGACCTTTCTGAGTCCCTGTTACCTCACCTGAAAAAATTCAAATAGGAATATATATTTTCCGGGTTGTTGTTAGATTTCCTACATGGAATAAATATTTTACAACTATGGTAAAATATACATAATATAAAATTTACCATTTTAACCATTTTTAAGTGAAACTGTTCAGTGATGTTAAGTACATTTATATTGTTGTGCAACTATCAGTAACATCTATCTCAAGAAACTTTTTCATCTTGTAAAACTGACACTCTGTACCCATTAAACAATAACTCCTCATTTCTTCCTCCCTCAGCCCCCAGAACTACCATTCTTACCATTCTACTTTCTGCCTTTATGAATTTAACTATTTTAGGTACCACATATAAGTGGCAACAAGCATTTGTCCTTTTGTTTCTTTAGGATAGTGTCCTTAAGGTTCATCCATGTTGTAGCATGTATCAAATTTTCCTTCCTTTTTAAGGCAAAATACTATTTAATTGTATGTATAGACCGCATTTTGTTTATTCATTCATGTATTCCTTTGACCTTTTGGCTATTGTGAATAATGCTGCTATGAATATTGGTATAGAAGTATCTCTTTAAGTCACTGATTTCAATTCTTTTTGGTATATACCCAGAAGTGAAATTGCTGACTAATATAGTAATTCTATTTTTAATTTTTTGAGGAGCTGCTAAACTGTTTTCCACAGTGGTTGCACCATTTTACATTCTCATTAGCAATACAGGTTCCAATTTCTCTCCACTTCCTAACACCTTTTTTTTTTTTTTTAATAATAGCCATCTTAATGGGTGCGCAGTGGTATCCAATTTTGGTTTTGATTTGCATTTCCCTACTGACTAATGATGTTGAGCATTGTTTCATGTCCCTATTGGTAATTAGTATATCTTTGGGAAATTGTCTATTAAAGTCTGTTATAGGTTGAATTGTTCATATCTTAAAGCCCTAACCCTCAGTACCTCAGAATATGCCCATATTTGGAGATAAGGTGTTTAAATAGGTAATTAAGTTATAATGAAATCTTCAGGGTGGGCCCAATTTTAACATGACTGGTTCCCTTACAACAAGAGGAAATTGGGACACACACATGTGCACACAGAGGATAGACCATATAAAGATAGAAGGAGAAGATAGTCATCTATAAGCCAAGAAAAGAGGTCTCAGAAAAAGCAGAATACAAAATTACTATTCAGAAATTGGTTGCATTTTTATACAACAATAACAAACTACCAAAAAGAGAAATTAAGAAAACCCATTTAAAATTGCATCCAAAAGAATAAAATACTGAGGAATAAATTTAACCAATGATGTAAACGACCTGTGCTCAAAAAACTATAAGGTGTTGAAGAAAGAAATTAAAGACACAAATACAATTTGAAGGATATGTTGTGCTCATGAATAGGAAGAACTAACATTGTTAAAATGTCCATACTACCCAAAGCAATCTAAGATTCAGTGAAATCCCTATCAAAATACCACTGGCATTTTTCACAGGAATAGAACAAAATCCTAAAATTTATATGGAATCACAAAAGGCCCTGAATAGCCAAAGCAATATTGAGACAGTAGAACAAAGTTGGAGGTATCATGTTACCTGATATCAAACTGTACCACAAGGCTATAGTAATCAAAACAGCATGGTATTGGCATGAAAACAAACACATTGATCAATGGAACAGCTAGAGACCTCATAAATAACCCCATGCCTGGTGTTGGGAAACCTGTAGAGATACATGCAAAAAAGAAAATAAAGAAAAAATGAAACTTGACCATTTTCTAACACAATATACAAAAATAAAGTCAAAATGAGTTAAAGAATTAAATGTAAGACCTGAAACCATAAAACTTCTAGAAGAAAAACATAGGCAGTAAACTTTTTGACATTGTTATTTGTAAGATTTTGTTTGAATATATATCCACAGGCAAGGGGAACAAAGTAAAATAAAATAAACAAATGGGACTACATCAAACTAAAATGTTTTTGCACAGTGAAGGGAACCATCAATAAAACAAAAAGACAACCTACTGAATGGGGAAGATGTTTGCCAATCATACATGTGATCAGGGGTTAATATCCAAAATATATAAGGAAGTTATACAACTTAACACCAAAAAAACCCCCAAACAATATGATTAAAAAATTGGCAGAGATTTCAATCAATGTATCAGTCAATGTTCTCCAGACAAGCAGAACCAGTACAATATGATATATATTATATGTAGGATGGATATATAGTATATAATATTATTTATTATTAATATTTGCCAATGAAGCATTTGATAAGGGGTTAATACCCAAAATATATAAGGAACTCCTATAACTGAACACCAAAAAACCCCAAACAATCCAACTGAAAAATGGGCAAAGAGGACATACAGATGGCAAACAGATGTATGAAAAGATGCTCATCATCACTAATTATTAAGGAAATGCAAATAAAAACTACAATGAGATATCACTTCATACCTGCCAGAATGGCTATCATCAATAAATTAACAAATAGCAAGTGTTGGCAAGGATGTGGAGAAAAGGGAACCCTCATGCACTGTTGGTGGGATTGCAAATTGGTGCAGCTATTATGGAAAACAGTATGGAGGTTCCTCAAAAAGTTAAAAATAGAACTACTTTATGACCCAGCAATTCTACTACTGGGTATTTATCCAGAGAAGTCAAAACAATAATTCAAAAAGATATATGCACCCCTATGTTCACTACAGTGCTATTTACAATAGCCAAGATATGGAAACAACCTAAAAGTCCATCAATAGATGACTGGATAAAGAAGAGGTGGTAAATTTATATAATGGAATAAGACTAAGCCATAAATAAGAATGAAATCTTGTCATTTGTGACAATACGGATAGACCTAGACTGTATTATGCTTAGTGAAATAGATCAGAGAAATATAAATACCATGTGATTTAACTTGTATGTGGAATCTAAAAAATGAAAACAAACAAACAAAACAGAAAAAAATGCAGAGGTATAGAGAACAGATTGATGGTAACCCTACAGGAGGGGTGTTGGGAGGATAGGTGAAAAAGGTAAAAGGGAATAAGCAATTCAAATTGTCAGTTACAATTATAGTCATGGGGAAATAAAATACCATATGGGGAATATAGTCAATAATGTTGTAAAAACTATGTACTCGTATAGTGTCAAATGGGTGCTAGACTTATCGGGTGATCATTTTCTAAAATATATCAATGTCTAACCACTATGCTGTACACCTGAAACTAATATAATATTGTATGTCAACTATAATTGAAAAATAAAAATTTAAAAAGTTACTTTATACAAATACCAGGCACTGTAACAGGTTGACTGCTCAATATCATTACTGTGCTGATTCTCAGCGGCTGCTTTCCTCTGACTAGTAATTCTCTTAACCTTAGATTCATGTGGCCACAATCACACAGCTTTGTTCTGGCTATTGGATTATAACTAAGGGATTAAAAACAGGGTGAAATAGACCTATCTTCAGATTAAAATGAAAAATCAAAAACAAATCAGCTTTGCTGACACTTTGATCTTGGACTTCTAGCCTCTGGAACTATGAGAAAATAAATTTGTGTTGTTTAAACCACCTAGTCTGAGGTATTTTGCTATGGAAGCCTTAGCAAACTCACAGTCTCTTGCCCATTTTTAAATTTGGTTGTGTTTTTTTTCTTGTTTAGTTGTAGGAGATCTTTATATATTCTGGATATTAATCCCTTATCAGTTATATGATTTGCAATTATGTTCCCTCTTTACATGCATATGGATTAAAGTTTTTAAATGTATGTAAAATTCTCGGCTCACAAATGACACTTAACAGATGATAGCTGTTGTCAATAAATGCACACTGATTAAAGTTTGTAGATTTCTCTTTATCTTTCTCTATTTTTCTTTTTTACTGTGAAAATGGTGCATTTAATGAGAAAAGAATATTTCAATACAATGAAGCCTGTGGGTATCAACAGATATTTGTGTAATTTTCCACTTGCAAATGACTTGGCATAAACAAGTTGGCCAAATACAGTATCTGTTCAATATAGGAGTCAAAGACTATGTCAAACTAAAAAGAAGAAACATTTTGGGATTACAGACCGGACATATAGACAAACTAAGTGGATAATATATATAGACTATCTTACAGGATTCAGTATACTGTAGAAAAAACAGTTCTAATATGACCTGCATCCCTGAGTTATAATGTGACCAATTGAATATATAGTCTAAAGTCATCAGCATTAATATAGTCATTGGAGGAAAAAAAAGATGTCAAAGTCTATAGCATTGACAGTATATTATTTTTTCCAAATAGAGAATTGCAAGTACAAAAGCTTAAAGATGAAATTTATTTAGTAGTTTTTGTGAATATTTTTCTATTTTGAAGAAATGTGGTTAAGTCATCCAAGAAATTGAAGTTAAATATTCTTTTGTAAAACAAAAACAAAAATAGGACAAAACAAGACACACCCAAAAAAACCCCCAAAGTAAATAAATAAGCAACATTTCTAGCTTCATCTTTTAAACCACTAGTTTTACCATTAGTGAGTAAAGTGAGAATATTTATGTTGGCATTGTTAGTAAAATGTCATTTAAAAAAGTCTTCTTAAAAATATATGTATCTACTTGTAAACTACAGAGATTACTTAAAGAAATAGGATTTTTTTTTTGGCCATATAACAAGCAATTCTATTTTAGTTTTGTCATATAAAAGTAGAAATTTAATAAGGAAACTTTTAAGAAAAACATTGAGAAATAGATAAGAGAGTAACATGAATTATATCCCAATAAAGATGAAAGAGCTTAAAAAAAAAAGAGAGAAAAAGAAAAATACCAGAATATCCATTGTCACCACAGACAATGCAATAAGGGAAAAGCAATCAATTGGCTTGAATATAATGGAAAGTTTCATACAAAAGATGGTCCTTGAAAGATATGGGTAGTTGACATTAGAAGGAGATGTTTTAGGGAGAGAGAATCAAGGTGTGAAAAACACAGCGGTAGGGGTTAGTGTGCTGTGGATGATAGAGTTGCTTTTATGAGTGCTGTTCGTAACGGCTCCTCCAGGCCATTCATGTCTTCGTGAGAGCCACGGCTGTCTGTCAGCAATGTTCTTTGTGTGTATTTTTATTTATATAAATTTATTTAAACTAATTTAATGAATGGAAACAATTGTGCTATTTATTGCCTTTGATTATTATGGATCAGGATTCAATGAGGTATTGTGTTTTATGGTATGTTGTAAATATTCACTTCAGCCTGTGTGCACAGTTCTTTAAAAATGTTGGATATACATATGTCTTTCTAAGCTAGGATTGCATAATTACTCATACATGACAAATGGATTTCATTAATTATTTCAACATGTGGTTAATTGGTTGTACGAGAAATAGGGTTGATTTTCTTTCCATCTGAGAGGCAGTTTAGCCAACTAAAGGCAGTTTAATCATTGAAACCATTGCTGACATGAGCTGTCTGTTTGTGTATACTTTGTGGTTACGTATTCAATGCTAGGAGGTCTGTTGTACCAAGTGTGTTTACCAGATCATATATGATAAATCCATTAACCACACTCTTACATAAATTGGTGGAGCAAGAAGTAAATATTATCTATTTGGTAAGTACAAGGACTTAGAATCCAGAAAAAATAATTTTTAGAAAGGTATAGCTTGAGATAGTTTAATAAAGACATGAATTATATATGTTGTATAGATTTTTAAAATAAAGTACATTTGGCTCTAGTTTTTGATCTTTGACTTACAGAGATTTTTTTAATACAAGATTTTAGTAATTTTATAAATAAAAATGAGAATGAAAGGATATCTACTCACTGATTTCTGAGATTAATTTCAAATTAGAAGTTACAGTGAAACAAAACAAAATTCTCATAAGGGTTTTTTTGTGTTATTACAGTGATGAAGCTCTAACCTGAATTTGAAGTTTTATATTTACTATAAATTATTGATGGTCTTGTATATTATAGATGATGAACATAGATGAATGTAAAACTTTTTTATATCTTCAAAATTCTGTTAGTCTGGGCTATTTTCAACTTACTTAGAATACAAAAAATATAGTTTTATTCAGAAAATATTGTATTAATTTTCAGTAAAATGATCTTTAAAACTCAAGGGCTATAAATCTAACATTTATATGTGTGACAAATATTATATTCTAGGAGGAAAAAGTTTTTCTACTGTCTTGTTTGATTTGACTGACTCATTGTCTTTGCCATGCCTGATAATGTTTGGAAGAACAGTCTAATTATTTAGGAAGGCATTCATTTTTAATAGCCTATGCTAAGCTCCCTGGAAAGGAAGAACATTTAATTATTTTGACCAGCATAACAGTTAGGTTTTTCTTATCACTGATATCTTTTGAAATTTCTGGTTGGTCATAAATTCTTCTTTTCAAGGTAGACAGAAAGTAGTAAAACATTTATTGCCTCGTTAGGACTTCTGTCTCTGAACATGTGTGTAAAATGTGCTATAAGCTAAGGTCAGTGCTGGTGAGTGCTACCCAACTCTGTATTCTCTTCGTTGTAGTTACATCAGGCGGGAAAGAACCATGGTCTTAGTCTTAATTCATTTTTCTCTTTAACATATTAAAATCCCCCAGTATCATCTAATTTTAAAGAAATAGGTGATTGAATAGTCAATAGCACTAAAGATATCTATCCCCAGATCGACTAGTCTAGAGCTCTATGAAGATGTCAACTCCATCTGGAGTTCAATCACACTTCCCCATATGGCTAATCACCAGCTGCTTAGAAAAGTGAGTGTTGTCCAAGCTGGTAGGCTTGAAATGAGCTGTGCAGCAGCATTTTGGCTATAGGCAAACCCTATAACAAGACTAGAGTGTGTGAAGGCAAAGATAGTTGTGACTCCTTTGCTCCTTTTTTCCCCATACTGAAAGTGCTACATTAATAAAATAAAAAGTATCTAAATTCATAAGAAACAATCTGTGTCACTTTCTGAACCCCAGATTAAAGCTAAATATAATCAGCATGTCCCTAGGCTTGAGCAATATTAAAACAAGTCTTGAGAGTTTATAGCTGGCAGATGCAAGTTTCTGAATTTTACTTACATGACTCATATTATTCTGATCAGGATGATAGGTTTTGGTTTTTAAAATTATGTTTGCTTTGTTCACAGGTTATATTTAAAGTTTTTTGAAGCTAACTTGGGGTAAGGACATGGTTGGACTAGCCTACTATAGAATGCTTTTGAATGCCTGGAATTTAAAAGTTAGTATCAGTAATGATTACTTTTTAATTGATTCCTGACTACTAGAATATATTTAAAATTTATGGACCCCTTAAATGTTGACTACTGAAATGATCAATAATATCTCTATTTTGAAGTTTTAACATTTTTTTGAGTGTCATCAATAGTATAAGACATAAATAGGAACAGGAAGCAAACTATTATTCCATTTTACCGAAGCAGAAAACAGAATTTAGTGTCCGGTGTGTGTTACACAGTGACTATTTTGTTAGGGATATTGGACCTCGTTTCTTATCTAGTGAAGCATTATGGGAATTGATGTCTTCATACATTTGCCAGTGAATTCCTTAGATTGCAAACATTAGACTAGGTCTTTTGGAGGAATCTTTATCTAAAGTGGCCAAGGGGGCAGGGATCACTTATCTTCATTTTGACTAATAATTAAGGTTTATGTTTGTTGATTTGGATGGGAAGATTCCCCTACCCCCTTTTAATGGTAGGCAAATAACCTTTAATGGAATTGAATTTAAAATGTGATGACTTTTGAGATAAACTTTTTTCTATAGAAGTATAATTTAATGCAAAAGAGTGCACAAATCTTTGAGTATAGAGCTCGATGATTTAGGCACTGATGATTTCAAGTACCTGTGGTCCGTTACTAAATGATTTGTGAAATGTGCATAGCATACTGGGGAAGAAAAGTTTCAACAAAATTCACTACATGGGTTAACACAACTTTTGAATGAAAATAATTTGAGGATGCATTTTGGTATTTAGGGAAGCACACATATGTTGTAAAAATTATGTCATATATTTGTCACACATATGCATGCTGCTATATGATTAAAACATTTCACTAGGGGATTGTTTTCTTCAATCTTCAATGGTGACTTCATAAAGACCACTCTGATAAAGAAACAAAATGTTTTTGAACTATCAGTTCTAATATTTCTATATAAAGTACATGATGTAATAGCCACAATACTAACTGATTTTGATATACTTTAGCATTCTCTGGTGTGTCATAGGAATTTCAATTTGGTGCAGTCACCTTTATTGCTTTACCATATTGTGTGCTACTGCTGAAATGTCCCTGTAATATAGACTTGGTCCAAAAACTCTACCCCAAATTTTGCTTAATTCCTTTAGATACATTACCTTGAAATTAGGGTATTCTCCCCCAAAATAAGTGAAATGATTTGGTTGTTATCCCATGGTCCAAATAAACAAGTTTCCTGTGAAGTTAACTAATAAAGATATTAACATACTTTCCAAATCTGTTATTTTCATAATTCTTTTAAAAAAATATCTCTCTTTATTTAAACAGATGGGTGTAAACATTTAAAAGCAAAATCATTTATCTATTAATAAAATAGTTTAATAGAGTTTAAAAAATGTATTTCTAAATATTAATATCCTTTAAGAAAATGTAGAGATAGGAAGCTATGTGTGAGAGGCCTGTCTGCTCATTCTAGGACAGTGGACCAGCCACATGATATGAGCTGATATATTATACCTGATGTTTGCTGGTGCTTACTATATTCTGTGCATATGTACTAATTCATTTAATCCTTAAACAACCTTCTAAGGTAGATACTGTCATCATCCTCCCTATTTCACAGATAGGAAACTAAGGCACTGAGAGTTTAAGAAACTTGCTCAGTGGCACTTGGGTAGTAAACAGCAGAGTTGAGATTTGAACATAGGCCATCTGATTCCTCAGCCTATGCTGGATTTTGGTGTTGTAGATGGGAATAGATAGATTGAAAATGGCACTGTCAGAGGTTATTTTAGTTCGTGTAAATCTCATAAATTGCATAGAACAAAGGTCATTTACTTTTGTGTAGGGGATACTTCAGATACACCTGTAGGAAGAAATATGTGCCAATGAAAGGCTTAGTAAGAGCCAGCATGAGAGACAGACGGATCTTTGATAGCATTGTTGCATAATCCTTTCCTTTGTCTTGTGCAGATGCTGCTGTAACTAACCCTGCTGATGAATGATTTTTGTCACATCTCCTTGTGAAGATTAACTAGGATTTCCCAGTAAACAAAAGTAGCCCATGATGCAGTAAGCTTCAAACATCCCAGAGACCCAGATGCCACAAAGCTCGATTATGAGAGTGTCAGAACAAGTAAGTCTTTTTTTGATCTCTTCTCCTTTCTTTCTTTTGTGCCACAATCATACAGAGGCCTGAAGTCAAGGTTAACATGCTGGGGGAGGAGCATTACAGAAAGGGAGACGAAACTTACTATTCCCCTTTCACCAAGGCTTGATGTCAGCCCTGGCTGCAGGAGGGGAGACAATTCTATTCTACATTAAGCTCAATTATTGATCATTAAATGGGACAGGAAGTTCTAGTTTTTGAATCTAGACTGTGCTTAAATTTAAAGTGGTTGTACAACTGTTGAAGGTCACGAGGCCTAGAGATTTTTAATCTAGGGTGAGAGAAAAAAATCTTCCATTACTGAATACATTTTAAAGGGGAGGTAGGAGTCAGGAATAAAGATGCATTTTGATTGCATGCCATATGTCATGCTTGGTTAACTTGTGTAGAAAGAATTCATCAGGGGGAGGAATAGAATCTCCAGTTACATAACTAACAAGCTAAAACATAGCTACATTGGAAAGGAAAGGAGCCCAGTAGGCTTGTTGAAGCTGAGCTGCATGTAACTAGGCAAAGGCTGTGGCTGCTTTTATAAGTCCTGCTCTTCTTTTGATCAGTACATTAGATGGGACTGAAATAACATATATGATTGACTCTGCAAATTGTGAAGTTAGATTCAAATTATAATTTTGTGTAATTTTTTATATTGAATTATCTCAATAATTATCTTTATTATGTTTGTTCTACATACATTTGTTTTCTCATACATAGTTTCTTCTTTAAAGGATTGCATTTTTTTCACTGATAATTATTGGTTTGTGTTTAATTTGGGCTGTATCAGAAAATATATTTTAAAGGAGAGCTTGGTGAGGTTTTCAGTTGTGGATTTTTAAGTTTAATTACAACATCAATGAGGAGATTGAAATCATTTTGAATCCTGTTGAAAAAAATTTAGACATCACAATCTAGATTTTGCTAATGAAAAACATCACTACAACAGCATCTATATGTTTTTTGAATTGAGAATTTATGTATCCAAAGCAATATGGTTGACCCATTAAAAATGACCAGATGACAGAAAGCTAGATGGTTTATAAAGCTTAATGAATTGCCATAACAGATTTTTAAATTCAATATATAACTTTTGATGTAATCTAAGCTCCTTTGTGGAACAAGTTGAGATAAATAAATACATAAGTACATCAGCTATGTGTACAATGTGATAGTATTTGTGTACATTTCAAATATATAGAACTATAATATGTACATATAAATACACAGAATTAATTATATATCTACACAGAATTATAATATATGCATATATAATTGTTTATAGATTATATTGAAAGAATACAAAAAGAAACTGAAAAGTTAAATACCAAATTTCTAGTGGTGATTATTTGGGTAGGATTAGAAGGTAGGATATCAGTTGGCAGGTGAATAGGACTGGGGCAGATTTTCTTTTTTTTAATTAAATGTATTGGAGTGACAATGGTTAGTAAAACTACCTAGGTTACAAATGTTCAATTCTGTAATACATCATCTATATATCACATCGTGTGCTCACCACCCACAGTCAGTTCTCCTTTCATCACCATGTATTTGACCCCCTTTACCCTCTTCAATCATCACCCCTCCCCCATACTCCCTGGTAACCATTAAAGAGATTTTCAAATAATCTGATTTTACTTGTAATATTTTCTGTCTGCTATTGATGAAATCTTGAACAAAAAGTAAAAAATAGCAATAATTATTTCTAGACGGTAAAGTCATGAGTACTTATTTGTAGTTTTTAAAAACTTAACTATATTGTTAAATCAGAAGAGTCAAATATGTGAAGGCCCTATGAAACACAGTGTATAAGCAGTGCTTTCGACTCTGGAGGAATTTATCATCTAAAAGTGAACAAATCAGCCTGAGGTGGGACAGATGGGTGGTGAATAAAGACCAGAAAAGAATGTGTACTGGATGTTATGTAACATGAGATACAGACCATGTTTTATCATTAAATTTTCAGCACTTTGCACCGTGCCAGGTACATGGTAGAAGCTCACTAAGCATGTATTGGTCTGATCTGAGGGCAGAGATCCAAAGCACAAAATAGAAAATCCCCATGTTGGTTATCAATTGCCATAGGAAGCATATATTCTGTTGCCATAAGGTGTGAAAAACACACAATGAACTGCAGCCTCAGACTATAGAAACCCAGGAACCTATAAAAGATGAAAAGGATGGTTAAATAAGGTTCTGTAAGTAAGAGAAGGTAAGATATTCCTGACCCACCTGGAGTCTTTACATATGCTTCCTGCGAGAACAGAAGATGGCTCCTTCATCCCTTGTAGCTAGGAGTAGTCCTGGTGAAAAGTGTTCTCTGACTATCACTTGTACTGGAAACACCTATAATGATTTAAAAAAAATAAAGACTTATGATCACATTCCAGACCAACCACATCAGATGCGCTGGATATTTGTCTGTGAACAGTATATTTAAATTAACTTCCAGGAGCTTGTTACTGAGAACTACTGGGTTATAGAATAGTGAATTGATGGTAGATTTTAGCACAAAACATTAAAATGGCATAACCTCAATGTCCCCAATGATGGGGCCATATTTCGGAAAGTATGCAACAAAAGTCCTATAGAATTAAATAAAAACCTAATTATTTTAGAGACTGAGAGGACAAGCCATGGACTGGGAGAAAATATTTACAAAAGATATATCTGTTAAATAACTATTATCCAAAATATGCATAGAACCCTTAAAATGCAACAATAATAAAATTAACTACCTAATTTATAAATGGGCCAAATACCTAAACAGATACCTCACCAAAGAAGATATACGGATAGCAAATAGTGAAAAGATGCTGCACATTATATGTCATTAGGTAATTGAAAATCAAAACAATAATGAGGTAGTATTACACACCTGTAGAATGGCCAAAATCCAAAACCCTGACAACACTGAATTCTGGCAAGGATATGGAATAACACGAACTCTCATTCATTGCTGGTGGGAATGCAAAATGGTATAATACACCTACTTTGGAAGACAGTTTGGCAGTTTCTTAACAAAACTGCACACACTCTTACTATACCACCTAGCAATTTTACTCCTTGTATTTATCCAAATGAATAAAAAACATATCTACACAAAAAATCTGCACATGGAGGTTTATAGCAGTTTGATTTACTTGGAAGTAACCAAGATATCCTTCAGCATACAGACAATGGAATGTTATTCAGTGCTGAACAGAAATGAGGTATCTAAAATATTAATTCCATACCCATCGTGTTTGGCATTCTGTTGCACAGTAGGTAAACAAAGATAAGTAAACCACTTTAATTGAGAGACAAATCAATAGGTTATATCTCAATTGAAATAGCAGCAAAATGCTTCACTAAGTCAGCTAAAGAAAAAGAAGAAAGAAAGAAAGCTATTAACTCAGCTTTAGTCAGTTAGAGAAGTTTCAGAGAAGGTAAGAGTTGATTTGAGTATTGAAGTATGACTATGAGTTTTCCAGTTGAATTCTTTCAGGCAAAGCCAATAAAGGCATTAAAAATGAAGAACTGGGGCAACTGTGAAATATGATTGATCAACTCTCCTAAATGTCATACACTGAACCACCATCAATCATTCTAATTATGGTGCCATAAGGTTATTTTCTTGATGTTTAAGCTCTACATATGTAGTGGGTAAATGGTGATTATGAAAATTAATATTGTCTGGCTCAGATATGTTGAAGACATTTATATTAAGATGTCTATTAAAATATTGTAAATTTTCCTTTTGATAAATCTGAAATACATTTCCTAGCTATCTAATTAGTTTAAGTAGTTTAGATTTAGATAGGCTAGCATGCAATATGATAAAACCTCTGCATTTGCTCAACAAATGAATGTTTTAGTCACGAGATTGTTTTTAAACAAAGTGTTTGCTTATGATGCTCTTTATATCAGTGATTAATCCAATCTAACATCCTAATAGAAAGGTCTGTTTCCTTTCCAACTAATGTAATAAACATCAACAGTTCAGCATCAACACCTTAATTACATATACTGAAGGCTAATATTAGACAAATTGTATTCTGTTGACTACCTTTGGTTCAATGGACTTCAGTAATTAAAATAAGCTCTTTAAATACAAATAAATGGTGTTCCTGCAATGTGCATAAACTCTATTATTGCCATAGACTTTTCACAGAATCATTCAAGCTGATGAGGGCTCTAAATTTGAGTTCAGTTAACATTTACTGCTATATGATTGACTGTGTGTTAGGCACTTATTATTATTTTTATTCTTTTTTTACTGTACATTATTAGTAGGGAACTGCTGCTTTTATAGTACACAGTCTTACATTATGTGTTTGGGGGTTGAGTGTGGTCATCTTCCTGCACAGAGTGAATTCATCAACCTCAAATACCACTCTTCTCCACATCCTCTTATGTAAAACATAATCTATGTAATATAATAAAGACTGTGATGAGAAGAGAATACTATTTTCCATAATGAGATATTTATTATATAGAGTGCATGATACATGTTTAAAAATAAATTATGAGCTAAGTGATGAAACAAGGCATCATTTAACTCATAATTTAACTCTAGGAATTTAGGGTAAGTTGATAGGCAATAATAGAATAAAAAATAGTTAATTGGTTCAAGAGATATTTATACTTTTTTTCTGTCCAATTTTACTGCAATAGCATCTTTTGTGAAAAATTATAAAAACAGCATAGGCTTTTAGGATCCACTATCAAAATAGTTAGTGGTAAACTGAAGAAGCTAAAAATATTTTTTATAAAAGAGGCTTGAATACCCTTGAAAAGTTTCACAAAACATTGTTTAAAGAACCGTTTTAAGCCATTTACAGAAACATCTATCGAGTAGTTACTATGCACCTGACACTGTGGTATGGAGGTGAAGGTCATGCACCTGGCCTTCAAGGAGCTCATAAAAAAATAAATCAGTCATTATAATAATAGCAACAACAGCTTACTGTGCACTCTGAATATGCCGAGCTTTGTTCCAAACATTTTACATGTTACATCATTTCAGTTTCACAATAATTCCAAAGTTTAGGAACTATTCTTAGTTCCACTTTGTGGATGAGAAACATAAAGGCACAGAGAGGGTGAGGACACTTGGCCAAGATTATACAACTAGTATGAAGCACAAGTGAGAATTAAGCTAGGATTGGTCTGTCCCCAGGACCCAGGTGGTTTATCAGTTGGTATTCAGCCTTCTCCCACTATGTGGAGGTAACGGCTGTGATGGGTGAACTTCCAGAGTGGTAAGACTTCCTGCAAGAGAGAAACCTAATTCTAGAAAGAAGAAATAGCATGGGAGTACATAATAAAGTAGAATTTCTTGGGAACTATAAGTAGTTCAGGGTGGCTTAATTATAGAGTTCATGAATATTAGGAAAGGAAGGAAGAAGAAATTGACTGGGGCTGGATTATGAGGTTTATGGGAAACTGTGAAAGGTAGGAGAGTAACATTTTTAGATTGCGTTTTAGGTAAAATAGATAGGAAATAAACTGCTAACAGGTGAGTCAAATTGGGAGGCTAGTAGCATAATCCAATCAAGTAGTGAGATTGTCATGCTTAGGGAAATAAGTCAGACAGAAAGAGTCAGGAACCATATGATTTCACTCATATGTGGGATACAAAACTGAAAGAAACAAATGAACAAGTGAAGCAAGCAAAAACTGATAGGCACAGACAATAGTTTCCAGAGAGTAAGGGACCAGGGGATAGCCTAGGAGGGTAAAGGGGGTCAAATACATGGTGATGGAAGGAGAAGTGACTCTGAGTGGTAAACACACAATATGATATATAGATGACGTATTACAGAATTGTACGATTGAAATCCATGTAATTTTACGAACCAATGTCACCCCAATAAATTTAATAATAATAATAAAAAAGTAGTGAGGGTTTCAGCAACTGTAGTAAAAATGAAAAATACAAAAACACATTTCAGAAAAAGCCAGTGGTAGAAGTGACAAATGTTAATGACTTATTTGGTTTGGGATGGAGGGAGGGAGAACTATAGTCTAATTTACAGGTTATTACTTTGGAAGACTTGGTAGAGGGTGGTGCCTCTTACTTAGACTGTTAATCTGGAAGCAAAGTTAGATTTGGTGTGCGGGGAGGGGGAGGTGAAGGTGTTGGTTAAGCTTGGGATTCATTGATTTGAGTTGGCCAGTTATGTGGATCTGGAGCAAAGACCACCCCAGCCATCATCAGCATGTAGGTAATAGCTGAAACCAGGAGTTTGGGAGAAGTCACCCAGGGAGAATTCATAGGATGCCAAGCATTGAAACTCTAGGGCGGAACCTTGTGCAATATTGTCATTATTGCGGGGCAGGTACATGAGGATTCTAAGGAGGAGTGGCCTGAAAAGAAGGAGGAACACCAGGGGAGAGTGGTATCAAAACAGTTCCTTTTGGTTCAGCACAATAGTTTATACAGAAGAGGTAGCAATTCCAGAGGCCTAAATACTAGTTACATGAACTTAATTCTATCTTTAATTTCTTTACAATTACTTTTCCAAATTTTTCTGTACTTACTCATTAAAATACCTCTGATCTCAAATCCTATGGGATTTTTCCAGGTCAAACTCTGGATTCACAGGAAGGTGAAATTACGCATTCCTGGGAGGGAATACATAAGTCTCAAGGAGAAAATATCTTAACACACTGCATTCTCATCAGACACCCAGAAGTATTCTCCTTAATTGCTACGCAATTATGCTCGCACATTTATAATCTTTTCTCAAGTTCATTGACATACTCTACGACCATATTAGGTATAGACAAGAGGCAAGAGATGGGGAGAAAATATCTCAGACTTCAAGCAAAAAGAGAACGATGAAAGGCAAAGTTGGGCATATTTTTCTTTTAGAAATTGCAGCACCTGCTACATTTCCTGGAGCTTAAAATGGCCTCTGCTGCTTCAGCTACTGCTCTAGCCATCTGCTGAGCTGCATAGAGGTGGTGTGCAGCAGCTGAAAGCTACTACAAATGCTTCAAGTCAGGCTTGTTGGCACAGAAAGGAAGCCAGGGATATACTGGTGCCAAATGCAGGTGCTGTTTCTTTCCCTTTGCTGCCATGAAAAAAAATTAACCAAGGCCTTAAGAGTTGCCATTGACATAAACATGATTTAATGCCTCTTTAGCATTTTCAGGACCACAGCATTAGCAGACGCCTTGGAGATGTTTAAGAGTAGAATCTCGAAAGTCGTTCTCTGGCAAACCATTTTAAAAACAGATGTCGGGAGCATACTTCAGTGCAGCTGCCTAGTAGGTGACAGTACTTCAAACACATAGAACATGAAGGAAATGTACTTTCTGTTTTCTTTATAGAATGGCAACTGACACCTGCCTTTCTTAAGTGTGGGAACAGATTTCCTGGTTCCTGCTGGCCCTCCCTTCTGTTTTCCATGCTTCTCTCAAGCATAGTGAAGAAAGCCCTGGTTAAAATAGAAGAGCTGTCAATATAAACCTATAGATGCAATAATCTATGCAGTTATTTATTTACATAACCATCTCTTTGATTATACAAGTAGCTTCTTGAGAGCAGGAACCTAGTTTTTGTTGTTGTTGTTGTTGTTGTTGTTGTTTTGCAGGGGGTGGAGGGGCTGGCTTAAATCCTGATTGCACGTGTGACTACTTTGTGAAATTGGGCAAGAAACTTAGATGCTTTGAGTCTTGGTTTCCTGATGTGTGTCTCACTGGCTTGGTGATGCTACCCTTTTCAAAAGTACTTAATTGGGTGACTAACACACAATAGGTGCTCACTAAATGTCTATTGAATAAAAGAGTATCATGACTGTTGAAAAAGATTATCTTTGAATTCTACAAATATATAATTACTTTTTAATATTCTACAATGTGTTACAGGAAAGCAATTCCCATTCATTTATATTCTCTCTGGAAGCTCCTGTTGAGTGTGAATGTGAAAATTCGCAGCACACGTTTGTTTCTTTCATCTGTGAAGGAAGTCTGTGGCTAAAATGTGAAGGGATAACTGGCCTGCTGGCTAGTTTGTCAGTCAAGGAATTCAGAGGAACCTTACCTTACCAATCCTTTAAAGAATTGAAGATTTGGGCCTGATCCCTGTTTTTAGATCCTATCCTGTATTCCCTTCCGTCTTATCAAAATGTCCTTTTGTTTTAAGAGACTGCTCACAGCTAGCTGTTTTTGGAATGTTGATTTAAAAACGAATTCATATTGGTAAAATGGCTAAAAATGGCTTAAAGCAGTGCTTAAATGGTGTTCTTAGACTTCCTGGGGATTCTGGAGGGAAGCCTAATGAACAGCTGCAGGGGTCTGGGGCGTCAAACCAGTGAGACTCTGGGTACTCCACTCCTAACCCTAGTTTTTTTTGTTTTGTTTCTTTTTTTAAAGATTTTATTGGGGAATTGGGGGAGGGGAACACACAAGTTGTTGTCCTTTTGTTCTTCAGTCTAGTTGTGGAGGATGTAGCTTCACTGGCCCATGTTGGTATTATCATTGCGCTCTTCCCGGGTGAGGCATATCGGTTGCCGGCCAGTGGACGGCCGCTCACGGAGGCTTAAGGGCCACTCACGCTGGCTCATACGGCTGCTCACAGGTTAGCCCATGGCAGCCCACTGCAGCAGGGGCTGTAGCCCACGCTGCCGCTGGCTACTCACCACAACCCAGCTCCAGTTCGAGCTGCTGTTCAGCATCTCAGCTGTAGAGGGCAGCACCACTGGTCCTCATATGTGGGATCTGAACTGGGGCCCTCTGGTGTCCCAAGCCAGCTCTTAACCAACATGCCACTTGGCTAGCCCCCAAGCCAACTCTTAACCAACGCGCCACTAGGCCGGCCCCTAACCCTAGTTTTAATCAGAAAAGTTCCACTTTTCATAAAAAAGTAGAACTTTTAAATACATATATATTTAATTAAATATATAATATATACATATGTATGTATGTGTGTATGTGTGTGTGTATATATATATATATATATATATATATAATAGGTTTCACTTTTTTAAAAAAATAAAAATTTATTAAGATTAATCTTTAAAAAAGAGTTAAGATTACTGACTAGCTTATCTCCTTTCAGCTCATACACTTTTATCATAAAACTCAAGGAGTTAACTGAAATGAATTCTTTAATCCTAGAATCCTAGCAAGTGATAGGAAGTGATAGTCACTGGAGATCACCATGTGGTCAATGAACAAATGAAGCACGTTGACTTCATCTCGTTCTTTGTTAGAGTTATTAGATTGGTGATACAGTATTTGACATGGAGTATTTGTACTTCAGTAATTCATTTAGCAAAGCATATCATGTATTCTCATGGATAATTAGGATAAGTATGAACTGAGGGTTCTTATATTAAGTGAACTAATAATTGACAGAATATTAACCAAGGACATGGTTTACAGGTAAACATTCATCTGGAGATAAATTTGTATTGACAGCCTCAGAGCCACGTCCATAGTCTTGTCATATTCACTCATTTTAGAATTAGTGAATTGGATGAAACTAGAGGGGAGTCTCATCAGATTTGCAGAGGACAAAGCTGGGAGCGGTAAAGAAAGTGTCAGATGATAGAATTAGGATCCCAAAAGATCTTGACAGGCTGAAACATTTTGAGCTGAAAGAGCATAATGAAATTTAACAGGGATAAATGTGAGATCCTATACTTGGGTGAAAAAACAGAAATACAACTGCATTTGCAGAGGATGAAGAAGTTGTAGCTTCTAAGCAGAATGTGTGAAAATGCTTAGAGGTACAAAGTGACAGTTATATTTCTAGAAATCAACAATGTGATGTGGATGTCCCCAAAGCTAATGTGGCTTAAGGATGCATCCGCTGAATAAAAATAATCTAGAATGAAGATGGGCACAGATCCACATTTCTTAAGATTACTTAGTGATAAAGTGCTAAGAGGTAATTAGACAAAATGAAACGTATTCAAAAGAGGCTAATGTACAGAGGCTTGGAGCTTTATTGCATGAAGAGAGCTCAGGCCCTGAACTTCAGAGGATGGATTCTGTATGGTCTGGAGACAAGAATAGGATGTACCAAAGGGGCATCTAAAAATACTTCAATTGTTATCATTTAGACATTTTTGGTATTGCCAGAGGGGAAGAAGTCAGATCAATAAGAGGTTTCAGATAGAAAGACAGCATCTCAATATAAGGAAGAACTTTTTAACTATAAGAACTGTCCAGAGAGCGTTCAGTCTCCATAAGATATTTTGATCTTCTCAGTGAAGGTGCTAGATTAGACTGGACTACCATTGACAGAGATGTAGAGTGAATACATTTTTAAAAATGTCTTTATGAGATAACTTGTAAAATCTCTTGCAGCCTGAGATTTTGTGATTTATACAAGAATTTAAGACACAGTAACTAGCATGTGGGATATTTTTTAAGGCAGAATGGCTCCTTCACCTTTCACCTTGGGTACAACTCTATAATTGTCTCTTTCCCATATTGGCCAAAAACATACTCAGATTTTTAAACTGAGGATATTATCAAAATTACCTTACCTTTATACTTTTCAAATTTGTAACTTTAGATTCCACAGTAGAAAAACGTGGCTGAATGAAAGAATTCTTGCCAGACTCTAGACAAAGCTAAGTGCCTTAGAAAGCAAGTAATAATAAAATTTAAAAGAATTCTTTCATCAAAAAGTTTGGGTAATTAAATCAAGCAAACAAACAAAACAAACCCCAGTAACAGTGTCTTTTAGAAAAGGTTCACTTAGCAGACTCAATTTAGAATAAAAGGTATTGGAAAGAAATGTGTCCTCATTTATTCCTAGATTAGAGGTATTCTGATCTCTTTCTTTTTTTTCTTTGAATCTGCCAAGCTATATGAATCCTTAGATGCATTATAGGCCTTTAATTAGGTAGCCCAGCAAAATGCAGTCTCCTGACAAAAGCAAGTAGTTATTGGGAGATATGCAAAAATGGGGCTCTTAATTGCAAATGGCAGAAAAGACATTCATTAAAGGTATGGTTCTTAAACTTGGGCTTGCATCAGTTTGTTGAAACACAGATTGCTGATGCAGTCTAGAGCAGGACCCTATAGTTTAGATGCCTAAGTCCACAGGTATTGTTGATGCTGCTGACTGTGGGCCACACTTTGAGGATCATGTATCAGGGGTTCTCAGAATTGCTGGGAATTCTGGAGGCAAAGCCTTGAGGGCAGACTTTTAAGAACAGTGTCCCATAATCTACTGGGCTAGATGAGGAAAACTTTGCCTGTTGTGTTGGCATCTTCAAGCAGCATATTTCAGGAATTAGGTTTTTCTGCAACTATTAGTGATGCCAGTGATATGGCAATTCTGCACCAGGGATTTAACTTGCACCCAGTGATGCCTCCAAAATCCAGATGCCTCTGACATTTCCTACATATTACATGTAGGCACCTACCTGACATTACACTCACATATTAATGAAAAGTCTTCCATGGATGATCTGACTGCTGGAGCCTAGATCACGTATGTTTATGTGGCAGTGAGAGAGGCTGGGGATTTTAGTTCTTTCTCCTACATCGGGGAAGCAAGAACTCATATTTGCAGAAACATATGTATTAATATTAGAAAATTCTACTACTAAATGAACTTCACTAGTACATTTTAAAGCTTAGTTTAATTTATTGATTTTCAGATTTCTCCTTCTATGGGACATCTGAATTCAGGGACAACAAATTTCTCCTGGAATCTGTGATTTGTGATGCTGGAAGAAAGACAGTAAAGCTTTTGAAGTTCATCTAATGTGATCCAGTTGGGATTCCATTAAAGCATTGATAGCAGTGCTTCCGCATACCAGGAATAGGGCTGGGTGCTGAGATCTGAGGAAAATAAGACATTCACCTTGAGTTAAAGAGCTTGCAGTTAACTAAGGGGAACAGTCATTTTGAAATAAACTATTTCAGTATAGACACTTATTTTTACTTACAGAAAGATTAGATTCCAGAGAAACTATGGCTTACATAAGTTCATTTGTTCAAAGTGACTTATACATGTACAGCTATAGTTATTGTGAGAATTGTGAAGGTTGATTGGATTGACCTTAGCTATTCTCGCTTTGTTTGCACCCTATAAAAACTGTAAATGCAGATGTTTGTAGTTTGGATTTTACATTTTATTATAAATAAATATATAATGGAACAATGCTCCAAACATAATGCACATGCCACAGACCAACAAACTATTCCAAGGCTGCATCTAAATTGAGAGAGCACAATCTCTCACAATATGGGCATGAAGAGTCAAGTTGACATTCTTTTCCTTTGTGGTGTCCCTTTTCTCACATTATTGAGTCCTTGTAACTGAACATTTGTTAAGCAGAGGAGCATATTTACAATGTGCAGAGCGTATGACAACTGTTTGATACTAAGGGATCAAAGAGAAGGGCCTGGAGAGTGGGCGGTGCTTTGTTGGAGGATAGTGCATCTCAGCAGAGTTTTCTATGCATTAGTCAAGAGGAATTAGAGGATAAGAAGTTCATGAGCAGAGGTCTAGAGATGTGGAATGGTGTGTTACATTCGGAGGAAATACAGGTAACCAAAGAAACTTGTGTTATGAGGGTCAGGAGAGGGTGAGGGTGAGACTGTGGACGTGATCAGAGGGTAGATCACCCAGGGCCTTTCTGGCCATAGCAGAGTGTCAGAGTGTGTCCTCCAACACTCCACTCCCCTTTGGACAGCAGAGAGTAGGAAAACTGCAGCGGTGAGCACAGGCAGACCATAAAGGATTTCATACCCCACGAGGGTCAGTGTATGTCTGCCCTGTGATGGTGGCTAACTGTCCTCCAACATTTGTTGTCCCTTATTCCTTTCAGGAGTCAAATTCCCAGAGCTTTAGCTGGACACATGGCTGCCCATTGAGTGACTGAAGTTTTTGGTTTTCTTACAAACTAGGTGTGAATTGAATAAATAGAAAATTTTGTCAAGTGCCTGCTTCATGCAAGATCCTGTTTCATATTTTGAAACACACAGAAAGCCCAGAAATTGGGATCTTCATGTCACCTGCCTGTAGTTTTCCCTTTCTACCCCCTTTTTACTCTCCTGCCCCCCCCCATTTCCTTCCTTCTTCAAAGCGTAAAAGCACTTAAAAGGACAAAATGAGCAGGCAGAATGATTAAGCCACTAATATTCTCCACCCTAATTAGTGAGCTGCCTGGAGTTGTCTCCATATATTCACTAAAAATGCTGACTTTATGAGACGACACAATGCATGTTTCCAAGGCAATAACATCCTGCTCTACTATTTCTCTTTAGTGACATATTTAGTATTTAAGTTGCTAAGAATTGAACAAAGAAGTCATATATATTTACCATCTCTCATTGTATAAATTATCAATGCCCTTTTGAAGATTTTTCTTTCGTGGTCAAGAGCATGATTTTGTATAAGTAATGAGTTAGTTCTTCTTTATATTAAAAGTGATGCTTTTAAAATGTTGCCTTGCCACCTTTAGCATTTTCTGAATATGTACACACTTTTCGCACTGGTTGAATTTATTTAAACATATTATGCTCTCATTTGTGTTCCTGGACTTAATGCGGATTGTTTCTATTGTGGCTGTTCAGTTTTCAGAACCTAATTTGTAAATGGAGAGGCCAGGTAAGCTTGACGTGGCTTTGCTTCTTTACACTATGAAAGGAAGCTCGCTATGCCATGCTTTGGCCACAGAGGGGCATTCCTGGCCTTCTCTTTTGTGTCAGTTCTCTGTAGCAAGAAAATAAACCTCTAAAAACTCATTTTTCATTACCTCTAAAAGAAAAACAATACATTAACACACACACACACAAACAAAGAAAAAAGAAACAACACACACACAGATAGTGGCCACTCACAAGTTATATGCAATTTAAAAAATATTTTCTTGATAGATTGTCACAGGCAGCGTAATCCTTTGTATCAGAAACAATGATTTCTTTACTAGCCATATTAAATTTCTTTATGTAAAATACTTCGCTATTTCGAGAAAAGCTATGACCCTTATTTCAATAGGATGCTGGGCCAAATAGGACTTGTGAAAATAATGCATCTCATTGGTGACTACTGCCACCTGAAAGAGAACGCAACTTTCATTAGAGCACAGTCGAGCTAGAAATATGTCTTGAAAATGTGGACTCTATTTCCTTTTGTCACCTCCTCCCCCTCAGAAAATTGCTGGTGCATATGCTCTTGTTGCCTTCTGAACACACATAATAATCAGGTCTCAGAAAGCAGAAAGAAACCAGGCAGAGGGAGAAAGAAAAAAACACTAATAAGATCCTGTGTTGGTATAATACTCCCAGTACAATTGGTATAAACTTGATTCCTCATATCACATACATGGTAATGGAAATGATTATCCAGTATAGTGTGAGTCTGAACCTATATATGATCCTAATTAAGATCATGATCACAAGATTCACACGCGCACAATACCTTCAAGCAGAGAATAATTAAAATAGCGCTAAAGCGGCCGTCTTCTGACATTTCCCTTTAGAAAAAAAGCATCAACACAGATGTGGAGAGTTGTTCCCTAGAAGTTTCTGTAAAAAGGAACAGCAGTGCAAAGGTCCCCATACAGTGGCTAAGCCACCAGCTCAGATTAAAACGGGCAAGTGTCTTCTTTCCCCCTCTGACTCAGTTTGGATTAATCATACCTTGGCATTTTCATTCCCCTTTCTCCAGCCACAGGGTGAATAGGCAGTTGATTACATACATATTCAGTTTCAGTTTGAGGGAGCTGGTTCATTTCATTTCATGACCTCAAATTAAATATTATACTTCGAAGATATTGTAGTATTTTTACGCCAGATGCCACCGAAAATTTGTGAAAATTACAATTTCTTCTTGCTTCATTGCTTTTCTTCATCTCTTTGTTTCCCCCCAACCATTTCATCATCACTTCCCCTGCAGCTGTTTGCCCGCAATTCCCTTCCAAACACTTCTTCCCTTGTTTGCTGTTCAACATCGTTACTCGACCCTTCTTGGGAGAAGCAGGAAGAAACTTGCCCCAGGGCAGCGCCAAATCCCCTGGGCCAAGGAGAAGTTTAGTGTTCCGTAGTACCTGGTAGCAATGCATGGGGGTGTCTATTAGTTTAATCCTAGACTGACTTGGGAAAGTCTGGACTATTTATAGTAACCCTGTTGGACTCTAGTTTGATATCATGATGAACAGAAAACTCATGGATGCTGGAATGGGCTCCTAATCTATAGGCTGGAGGATAGAGCTCTGATACTTCCTGAGGACTCATAGGTGACCAAAAGCATTTTAAGGGGTTTCATCTCCAAACTGGATAAAAAATGGAAAGCTGTACTATACTCTGACTCTATCCCAGGAATTCTTAGACTTGATGGTGCTTGATTTTGGTACAGATTCTTCAGCTTTCAGCCTTTATCTTGTTTCTCCATGTCTGATTCTCCCAGATTCATGTAGCAACTGCATACACCAACAGGCTCAGACAGACCTTGGTTTCCAAGCCCATCTGGATAAAAATATTTATAACTTTACCACACCCCCGCCCCTTGGAATTAATTCATATACTCAGAATCTGGAAACCAGGCTGCTCAGCCAGGCTTCTGTGTTACTTTTCTCTATTTCTTTCACCACCAACAAAAATTGACTCCTAATTTTCAGTGCTTCCCTCTCCCCCACTTATACCAGGAAGATCTTGGACGTATGCTGCAGGTGAGGCTTCTCTCTTTCCCTCTTCCTATCTAGTGCTCCATCTCATCTCCTAGATCATTACAGAATGGAGCCCTGCATTGAACACTGTCTGATTGTCATTAGGACTTCCTTTCTTCCTTCTTTTCTTCCTCCTTCCATCCCTCCCTCTGTCCCTCCATCCCTCCCTCCCTCCCTTCCTTCCTCTTTTTTTTTCTTTCTGTCCTTGATAGAACTGATAGTATATCTACTATGGAAAAGCTAATAATAACTACCATTTACAGAATGTCTACAAAATATCAGGAACTTTATACAAGCTACCTCATTTAATTCTTCCCTTAATCCTGATGGGTATTATATAACTTCCACTGTACATCTGAGGTTAGTGAGAGAAGACCTTGCAGCTATTTAGTCACAGAGCTGCAATTTCACCTTGGTTCTCTTTTATTCTGAATCCCAGCGCTTTGCAATCTGCAATACCACCCTGGAACTAGGGGAGAAGCTGACAAACCCAGAGCCTGAGGGGTGGTCAAGAATGTGAGCATCTCACCATACATGCGTATAATGCAACTTAAAATGCACAAAATGCTTTAGGAAGCAGATAAGGGAGAGAGAACTCTTGCTGGACCAGGGAGTGAGGGAGGTGTAGAGAATACTGTCATGATGGAAAGCTCAGAGATGGTATAGTTGAGCTGGCTCTTGAACAGTGAGATGAAATTCATGAAGCAGAAAGTGAAGACAGCATTTAGAGTTGTTCATACAGTGTCTGTTTTTCTATATCCTTTTGTCATCCTTTTTGGAGACCTTATTAACCCCATTCTCGATAGGAATTTTCTTTCCCTTCCCATTTATGGTCTCTTATTTTTCCTCTTTATACTATGTCACTGTGTTAACCTAATATCTCAAACCTGAAACTTCTTAGTTTATAACATAAAGAAACCAGAGAAATGTAAGACAATTATTTTGTCCTCTAATTTTTCTTTCCTTTTGTTTTGTGAGAATGTCTGTAGCACTGACAACAAAAAAGGTAAATTCTTCTAATTAGATATTTTGGAAAAGATATATGAGGAAAAGTAAAAATCAGATGGCGTGTGGTGTGGAATAATTAGACATAAAAGAACTAAAACTATTTTAGTTAAAAATTTCTCTGTGATAAACTACTAAGCTGGGTGGTATGGCTTGAATCATGAAAGATTATATTGGAATTTTGGAGTGGCTAAACAAGAAACATGATTGAAGTCAATGGGGTTGGAAACAAAAAAGATCGAGTATGATAACATAAGTTACTGGGACTATTTTTTCTAAAAAAGAGTCATATTATAGAACTGATAAAATACAGATAGCCTGAAAGTACATACTTGTAGAAGAGTCTCCAATTATATTTCTGAGCATCAGCATATGAAGTATATATTTGCTACCTGTTCAATTGTCTTTAGTATCATTTCCTACAATGTGTTCCATGAAATACTTTTCCATGCATATTACTAGATATCTCATTGAAGATGGGATCCGTGGTTTATGAAATGTGGGATTGTGACCCTCTATAGCTTGTCTGGGGATTTTTGACATTGAGGGTCCTACTTTTAGGATAAACCGCCAGGTCCTGATGGCATCACACACCAGCTGACATTGTTACTTTTCCTGGCTTGAAGGACAGTAGGAAATTCAGCATACTTATCGTGTGAGCAAGTTTAAAAGTATGCCCCAAGTTTAAAAGTACTGTTTTAAAAAGTTAAAAAGGAAGCACACAACTTTTCAAGTGCAGTGAGTTGAGGCGCATGGCAAAGCAGGTGTTGATTTTATAGCAGCAGCTCTGTCACGTTCCTTGCGATTTTCTTTCTCAGAGGTGGTTAGTTAAGGTGTTCTCCAGACCTTACCTGGAACATCAAGTATGCTAATTCTACAGAAACAAAGGTGGGACGGGTGGGGACACGCACTCTCAGTCTACACTGTATATTGGTTGTGACACAGTTTACAAATTTGAGATGTAGAACAGAGCCGTTTAAGTATTAGTCAACTCTGGTCCTTAAGAAAAAGCAGTTCTAGTAAAATGGGATTGTATATATTCAAATATTTTTATCAAAAAGTTTAATACATTTTAAATGTTTAACTGGAAAAAAAAATGTGTGGGATTTACCAGTTTAAATAAAATTAAACAGCTTTCTTTAATTTACTCTGAGACTTTTTCAAGCTTTGAATCAGTTAATGAGTTGTATGGTTACCCCAAAACAGAAATAGTTTGCAATATGTTTGACTCAAACGTATTTGTACCCAGACTTCTTCATGTGTGTGTGTGTGTGTGTGTGTGTGTGTGTGTGTGTGTGTGTGTGTGAAACATCATGTGCAGCTAGTATTCTTTGGTAGCCCACTTAGGAAATGCCAGTATAAAGGAAAATAATGCAAAATTGAATTGAAAATGAGACTCTTTGAGGGATTATAATTGTTCTCAATAAGAGAATATTAAAAGCTGGATTAATAAATCATGTAAATCATCTACATCTAACTCACTAACTCATTCTAAATGCTATTGGAGAAGCTCTTGTGCCTCTACCTCGATGAAGCCTGCCATGTTTATCCCAGCCTATGACAGTATCTCACACATCTGAATTCTGGTAGCTCAAATGACCAATGTTGGCACTTAGCATAGGAGATTATATTTTTGGTAATCTTTCCATATATGCATTGCATCTTGTCAATTGGAATAAGAGATCTTATAGAACAGGAGCCTGTGGGTTGATAGTGATCATTTCTATTGTTTTTGAGAACAATCACAATTTTGAATATTGTATCTCATCAAATTATATAAGTATTCCATTTGATGTCTATGAACAACGGTCATTTAATTTATACTTTTTGTAACTTGAATTTCTTGTATAATTCCTTGGATAATTATCTGCTAATTGTAACTTAATGATAGCAACAGGTATTTCCTGGCTTCATGAGAAAAAGTAAAATGAGAAAATAGAGTAGAATTTAGCCATCAGAACTAAATCATGTTAAGCTATAACTACAAGAAATGCAAAACCATAAGATGCAAAATTATGTGTATGTGTGTGTGTGTAAAATAAAGAGCAAAAAAATACAACTCACTATGTTAAAAAAATACAAAAAATAATCACTATATGTTAATAATGATGATTACTTTTGCTAGATTTTTTGGGGAGAGAAAGGAGTAATTTTTATTCTTCTAAAATTTGTATATTTTCTATGTAAACATAACCCACACTTATAATCAGCACAAAAACAAAAGTATTTCACTCATTTTATCATGAAAATGATACTAATCAAGCATTTACTAAGCTCCAGACATTGTGTTTGGCACTGGTGATCCCTCAGAAAAGAAGATACAGAAGGAGTTCTTGTCTTCATAGAACATACAGTTTAGTGTGAACAACTACTGTTAAGTAAATATTTAATTAATTAAACTTGATATGAATGCTACATGGTTCCATCAGATCACATATCTGGGATATCAGGAATAGCTTCTCTTAGGAGGTGATTTTTAAATGCTGACCTAAAGATGAGCAGGATTTAGCTAAACTGAGACTATGGTAGCATTCTTCAAGACTTAGAGTTAGGAATAAAATGTTGTATTCAAGAAACTGATACAAAACCATAGTGCTGCCAGCCAGAGAGTGTCAGAAGATAAGCCTGAAGAAGTTGTAGGGGCTGAATCACATAGGTCAGGCTAAGGAGTTTTACCTTGATTGTAAGTGCAGTAGGAAGATATTGAAAGATTTTTATTTTTTCTTTTGAATAGAGTATTCCCTGACTAGATTTTAATTCTAAAAAACTTGCTCTGGTTATATTGAAGAATAGATGTGGGATGGGTATGGAAAAAAACAAAACGAAGTGGATAAAAGAAGTAGGCAAGTTAGGACACTACTGAATAACCTAGGTAAGACATGCACTAAAATGAAAAATTCACATCTGCAGCTTTTACAGATATTTTGAAGCCCTCCATTAGCTTGTTGGGAAGTCCATATTCTGGTATCGACTCTGGTGAGGGTAACACTAGCATAGTGTGGTTAAGAGCATGAACCTGGGGCCAGGTTATTTGAGTTTAAATGCTATTTCCACTGAACCAGTTGGGTTACCTTGGGCTAGTTATTTGACTTTCCTCTGCCTTAATGTCCTCTTCAGTAAAATAGGAATAGTACCAAAAATAATACTCATGAGGTATTGACAGAATTAAATGAGTTAATATATGTAAAGTATTTAGGACAGGGCTTGTCAGAGCAAACACAAGTATTTGCTCTTGTTATCTAAGTTATAGACACACTAAAAACATTTAGACAGCAGAATATGTGGATTTGGTGGTTAGTTTGATGAGGCAGGGAGCAGGATGGCTTTGCAGAGAGGGAATCAAGTAGCTGCTAAAACTGTGCTGAGGAGATGAGTGCACGGTGGCTCCTGTTTATAAAATGAGGACTGGAGGGGAAACACACTTGGGAGTTAAGCTCATAAGTTCATTTTTGGGGATGTTGGGCATGAAGTAAGTGTCTGTAAAACATCCAGGGGGATGAATTGAGTAGGTAATGTAATATCTGTGGTTAAGTTTTTGTTTAGAAGTGGAACTTCTGCTATATACTACCAGAAAATAGACTGCAATTCTAATCATGAGGTTACAAGAGAGCTTCCAGATGGCGAGAGAGAGAATGAGGATGACTGTAGAGGGAGCAAATTAGGTGGCCTGTAATTTAGCCCCAAGAGTATGAACAAGAAATAGGATTATATCTTTAGTCATAAAGTAGATTCAAATATAGGCAGCATGGGTTTATTTTACGGACTCACTTCACAGATATTTACATTCTACATTATTATTTAGCAACATTTTATGGGGGAAATGTCTTAAAACATTTTTGGTACATGACTTAATTCATATTCCTTAGCTACCTAGGATTTGAGTTGTTACTGTACAGTTAACTTGCCACAAATATGGTACCTATACATCTAGTGTAGATAATGATTTTGGATGTATGAGGCAAAGCAAATGGCTCCAAGGTGGCCTGACCTGTGCTCCGAGCTTAGTGGCAGGCAGGGCAAGTAACTTGTGTGTCTACCCTACCCTCACCCACCTAGCGGTATTGTGAATGCCTTTTCTAAACAATTGCATGTCCTGAGTTTAAATGAATGATTACTATATTATGATCTTTTCTTGTGCTTTTTCTCAGCTGCTGATTTTATTGGGAAGGTTCAGTGTTAACTAATAACACTTTTAATTTATATACGTATTGTCGTAACTTCTGAAAAAACACAAGGCACTGAATACACGTCGCCTCAATTATCTAATTCTATACTTGCAGTTGTAGCTAATCTTCTCATTCTATTATCTGACTTTCAGATGCTTGTTTTTTTCTTCCCAACTGCAATTTCCTTATGAATCCCTTTGCCTTGAAATTTTCCAAGACTGCTTAACAGGAGTGCCATATTTAGCTTCTAAATGTGTCTAATTCTCCTATACAAGATTGTTCTTTTTTCACTGGGCGTCAAGGGATTGACTCAAAATAACTATCCTTTTGTTGCAAAGAAAGAGGAGCAGAACCAAAGAAATTCACTAAAATGGAGGCTTCACAATCAGTTTAAAGAGAAAAGTCATAAAATGTCTGAACACCAGCAGCTTCCAAAGATGGCAGTTTTGAGGCCCTCTATTTGCTCTTTGGAAATTTTGGTTAGAAGAACTGATTTGATTTATGATGTCATATTGTGTGAGAGGGGTGGGGGTTAAGTACTAGGCTTTAAATTTAGATTGGAGTTATAGAGACTAAAGCTATTATAAGGCTTATTTTTAGTATATACCATTACATAGCTTTCTTCCTTAGCACTGTACCATCAATGTGGCATTTATCATATACTTGGATTTTATACACCTGTTTTGTCTCTCTTGCTAGATTTAAGGTATCTTCCTTTAGCAAAACCTGTGTTTTCTGTTTGTTTTGTGTTTGTTTCTCTAATAGCCTGAAAGAACTTTTTAAAAATACATAATCTATCAAATTAATGCATATTAATTATGGAGTGGCAAACCTCTGTTTTTGTTCATTTGGTTGGTTTTTTGTTTGTTTGTTTGTTTGTTTTTTAAGCTGAGCCATCCTGCCACCTGTTGGCAGCTCAGCGGCTGCTCAGCTCAGGCCGGGACTCAAACCGCTGTTGCTCAGAGCTCACACTCTTGAGGCAAACCTCTGTTTTTGCTTTCAAAATCAGAACTAATTCAAGTAATTTTAGCAAAAAGATCTAGAAAAAGCACCAACATAACTTAATGTTTGAAGGCATGCCATTTTAAGCAGGTCAAAAGTAACTTGTTACTTACCACTCCTCTCTCACCAACAAAGGGACTCCTGAAATTGCCGTATGGATAATTGTTTTGAAGGTTTCTCTACTGGCATTGATGGGCTAATGATGTTGCTGGTAATAAACATTATAATGGCTAGTGTTTTTTGAGAACTTACTATGGCTTAGAGCCTAGATCATTGTAGGAACTCAGCAAATAAACAAGGCAGTTTATTATGTGCTTCATAGACACGATCTCATTTAATCTCAATAAATTTGCAAAAAAATAGTTTTTATTTCTATTTCTCACATTCGAAAAATAAAGCTCAGAAAGGTTCAGTATATTGCTGAAGGACACTGCTGGTAACTGCGATGACTCCATGAACTCACTGTCTGCTGTGACTCTCACCACAGAATCAATCACAGAATCTGGCCCAATCTTGCATAAAGATGAAGTATTTCCTAGCTTCCAATGCCTTCTCAGTTCCAGATCCAGGGAAATTGATATGCATCTTCTGTTCTATCTAATTCCAATGCTATCCTGGTCCTTTGAGAAGCAAACCAAGTGATTTATTGCTCAGTTCCAAGGGGAACAAAATCAAATAAGAAGGGGGAAAACTAGAGGAAAACAAAGCTAAGGAATAAAATCAGACTGAGAACATGCTAGACAGTGTAATATATCTCTCCATTCTCCTTTATCTACAATGAAAATATTAAAGGACCTGTCTAAATCATGAAAATTATTTCCATCATGACTCACCTGTAGACTCTGTCCAATTCTTTTCTTTGATTAGGTTATAAGCCACATGCTGTGACCTAATGGAGCTAGAGTGTTTATCACATTTTCCTTTTGTCCCTGTTTAAATAAATATGCTAGTTCTTCCAAAGAAGTACTTCACTTGTTATGCTGGCCTAATCTTTTTAGATATTCTCTAAAAGGATCTGGGGTGATTTTTCTGCTCTTTTGAAATTTCTGGGTATCATTTGATATTGCTTGAATTCTCAAAATTATGCATTTTATATGTGTGAATGATCTTAACAGCTCATACGTATTTAATTGAACATTTGTCATTGCGTTACTAGACACAAAACAGTCCATTGAACACTTGATTCTTCTAATTGATTGTTAATAATAAATCCATAATCAAAAGAATTTCATGAAAAGTAATTACTGAACAGCTACTATTTTTTTCCCAATTAACAAAAAGAGAGGTATAAATTAGAGCCACAAAGATGCCAAGTTACTTTAATTTTAGCTGAAATTACAATTACAGCGCAATTATACTATATATTCTTAACTTATAATCAATCCATGGTTATTGGTTATGGCTATTAGTTTTCATTGCATTGCATAGCCTTTGAAAGTGGGAAGTCCTAGACATCATTTATTCTAAATTTTTAATTTTACATGTAAAGAAGTTATAAAAGGCAAATGCTAACAATCACATAGGTAATTGGTAGAACAAGATCTGAAGCTGGGTCTTTGGATGACTGATATTACTTAGAATATTAAATTTTTACATATTACACACATGTTGTATTAGTAATTTGGTTAAGGAAGTAGTGGCATAACTTTGAGTTTCTCTATGAAATTATCTTATGATAAAATAGGTCTCTTGGTAAATGAGCCATAATCTTCTCATGGCAAACTAGGAAACTATAAGTATAGAGTTACCCAACTCGTGTGTCTGTGAAGAGTTATTTATTGAGCTCCCAGTATGTGCTATACTTTTCTGTGTTCTGTTATGGCACCATCAACAAACATTGTATAATCAATCACACAATTAAACAGCCATGGGTTTCCAGTAAGCCTGAATTGTTCTTGACTCTCCAATAAGAAAACAACTACATCTTTGAAAAGTTCTTCTACACAGATAATATGTGTGACTGTGGGAAAACCAATAGCATTTTAAATCTGTGAATATTGTTATATGTAACTTTATCCCTCCTACACCAAGATTAGCATGCAGTCAGGAAAATTAGAAACTTGGAGCTTTCTATAGTTCTTTTTGTGAGCAAGAAGGAAAAGAAGTCCAATTAATTATCCCTGAGAAAGAACTTTCATGGGAACAGGAATGCATCACTATTTGGAAAAAAACAAAAACAAAACAGACAAAAAGTGGGTTAAACCTGAAGCAGATTGTAATAGGATCCAGAATTTGGGTCAATCAGGGAATTTTCAAAGTCATAGAGTAATCTGTGCTGTGGTTTGGCTGCTTCTCTAGCTTCATTCTTTGGCTGTCGATTTCCACAAATATCTTCATTCTCAGAATGCCTTACTAGTGCTTAGAGTAAGAACCCTGATGAGGTTTATATTCTGGATCTCACTTTTGGGAACATATGCATTCATTCAAGAAATATGTATTGAGCACCTACTAGGTTTCTTGAACTGTGTTAATTATGGGGGGTACAAAACTATATAAAACAAGATTTCTGCCTATAAGAAAATTGTAGTCTCATAGAGAAACCCTCAAGTGAATTAACAAAGACAGTGGCAGATGATAAATGTTATGGAAGAAGATTCACTAGGTACAGACAGATTTCCTGGAGAAGGCAATTCTGAAAGTGAGTTTTGAAGTATAAGCAGGAGTTCATCAGGTGAAAGAAGTGGGAAAGGGTATTGTTGCAGAAGAACTAAAGCATGTAAAGACAAAGGAATATAAACACTTGTGTGAAATTCTAAGTAGTCTCTATGACTATGTGCATCATTAATATATTTAACAAATATTTTGTGAACCCCTGTCATGTTCTGGGTAAATTTTAGGCTCTTAGATACGGCTGTGTTTAAGACAAATACGTTTCCTGCTTACACTCTAGTATAAAGAAGTCAACAATGAACAGATATGATATGTTAGATGGCAATAAGTAAGATAACAAAAATCAAGGCAGAGAAAGGAAGATAGAAAGGACCAAGGCATGGAGGGGGTCGAGTGAATGATGTGTCACATACAGTGGTCAGGAAGGCCTCTTAAATAAAGTGACCTAGAAGAAGTAAAGAAGATACTTAAGAGTGGAATTGCTGGGTCATAAGGTAGTTCCATTTCCAGTTTTTTGAGATACCTCCATACTGATTTCCATAGTGGCTGCACCAATCTGCAATCCCATCAACGGTGTACCAGGGTTCCCTTTTTTCCACAACCTCGCTAGCACTTGTTGTTTGCTGATTTATTGATGATAGCCATTCTGACCGGGGTAAGGTGGTATCTCATTGTGGTTTTTATTTGCATTTCTCTAATGATTAGTGAGGTTGAGCATTTTTTCATATATCTGTTGGCCACCTGTATGTCCTCTTTTGAGTCATGCCTCTTCATGTCCTCTGCCCATTTTTTAATTGGGTTGTTTGTTTTTTTGGTGTTGAGTTGAATGAGTGCTTTATAAATTTTGGATATTAACCCCTTATCAGATATATCATTGGCAAATATCTTCTCCCATTCAGTAGGATGCCTTTTGTTTTATTGATGGTTTCCTTTGCTGTGAAGAGACAATTCAGTTTGATGTAATCCCATACATTTATTTTTTCTTTTACCTCCCTTGCCTGAGGGGATGTATCAGTAAAAATATCACTTAGGGTGATGTGTGCAAATTTACTTCCTATATTTTCTTCAAGGAGTTCTATGGTTTCAGATCTTACATTTAAGTCTTTAATCCATTTTGAATTTATTTTCATATATGGTGTAAGGAGGTGGCCCAGCTATAAAGATTTTGTAGGGTGTCAGATGGGTACTTGTCTGATTCGGGAGTCACTTCATGGATGGCATAGATGCCTGTCAACTGCTCTGTACATCTGAAGCTGAAGCTGAATAATAATAAATGTCAACTGTAATTTTATATATATATATATATATACATATATATGTGTGTATATATATATATATATATTAGAATATAGAATATAGAATACATATGTTTATATATGTAGTTACAGGATATGGAGTACAGCCCAGGGAATAGAATCAATGGAAATTTAACAGCTATATAAGATGTCAGAGGGGTAGTAGATTGGGGGAGGAGGGTTTGTGAGAGGTGTAAATGTAAAACTTTTACATTGTTTTGTGTACCTGAAACTAATACAAAAATAATAAAATAAATACAAGCAGAAAGCACAGGGGGAAAAAAAAAGAAGTAAGAAGACAGCAGATCTTTTGCAAGAGCCTCTCAGGCCCAGGGAAGTACAGTGACCCAGAGACAGACAGAAGCATGCTTAGTGCATTTGAGCAACAGCAAGGGGGCCAAAGGGTCTAGAGCTGAATAAGAGAGGAGATAATGAGTGAGGTGCTGAGTGAAAGAGGAGGAGAATGGTAGAAAATAAGGGAAGAAGGAGAGCAGTGGTCTAGGCCATCTGCCACACCATCAATTGTAAGAATTTTTAATTTATTCTGAGTGATATGGAAGTCTATCAGAAGGCTTTAAGCAAAAAAGCATTATGATCTGAATTATGTGTTTTATATTATTGTTCTGGTTGCTAGTGTTGATAAAGGCTATAGAGGCAGTGGAGTCAGAAGGAACAGGTTGGAGGCTTTTCAATAACCCGGGAGAGTGATGATGGTGGGTTGGACCAGGTGGCAGCAATGCAGGTATTAAGAAGTGGTTGGATCCTGGATATACTTTGAAGATAGAGCCAGCAGGACTTCCTGATAGACTGGACATGGAATGTGAGAAAAAGAGAATAGTCATGAATGATCCTATTATTGTGGTTTGAGCAATTAGAAAAATGATGAGGCTGTTTACTGGAGAGAGAAAGACAATAGGAAAACAGGTCAAGCAAGAGCTGCAGTGCATATATATGCTATTTTTTTTACTGTTAGGGAGCCAAGTGATAATTAACTTATCACTTAATACTTAAATCTAAAATTTAGTGGAGACTTCAAGTTTAGATATTTGAAGTTTAGCAGTCATCAGCCTATAGATGGTATTTATGTCTATGGGACATATTCATGTGAAAAGGAGTGTGGTATCACATGCTCTGGTGTCACATTGGCTCTGAATATTATCTCTACAACCTTGGGCAATTAATTTATCTGTGTCTCAGTTTCCTTATCTATAAAATAGGAATGATAATAATCATGAAGTTGTTGGGAAGTTTAATTAAATTGTCATTTTTAATGACAAAAAGATCAGTGTCTCACACACAATAAATGCTCAGAAATATTAGGTGCATTTATTATATGTGGACATTATGGTATGAGATGATTATATTGGGGCAATATTTTAAAATTATTAAAATGATTTATATTTAATTCTCCTTAAACAATAGGATCTCGCAATTTCCACATGTAATATCTTCAGAACATGATGCTCGAAACAAAAAAATTGTTGCTTACCTCTGAGATTTAAAGCCAATTTTCCTGAATTTCTAGTGAAACAATAGCCTTGTTAACTAAGCTTTGGTGAAAGAGAAAAGGGATTTCTATATTCCAAAGCCTCTCTTCATAAATTAAAAATAAAATTCTAGGCGGTCTAAAAATAGACTTATATGATAAGCCATTTTCAGAGAGGAAATAGGTTTAAATGGATTAGATTGGAATAACTGCCTGGCTTTAGGGATCTACAGAGTCAGCTAGATGTAAGGTGAGGACCTAGTCAATAGGAAAGGTGGCTGAGGGCCTTGGGACCAATCACCTGGCCCTGCCTATGCCAAGGTCAAGACTGGTGATTTATACCACCTGCAGACACTCCAGTGGATATTAAAGGGACAGAAATCAATGCCCAAATACTAGATGAAATGGAGTAGCAAAGGAGGAGTTTCAAGATCAAACACACCTCTTCCTCTTCTATGACAATATATCTTCCCCTTTCATCCAAGTCCATTTTGGACTATGAATTATAAATGATCTTATTACTCTATACACAAAATGATTGATTTAAATTGAAGTATACTAATTTATTGTCTTGAACATTTTTTTTTAATGTCAGGGAAAGAGGGGTACAAAAACAGAATAAAGCTTTTATTGAATAAAATAAATTATATTTTGGCATATCATAGTTGTGTTGTATATATACTATATTTACTTCACTAGGCAACACAAGGACAATACAAGGAGATATATAAAGAAAAGGATTTTGTACTCTTTTATGAAACATTAAAGTTAAGCCACTTGAAAAAGATATCTCAGATTGTGGTGTAGGGGAAAGACTGGGGAAAGGAATTGATGTTAGAGATAAGGAGGCCACTAGAAGTTATAATCTGTATGAATTTTAAAAAATTTCCCACAGTTATAGAATCTCTTGTATTTGGCTGGTTTATCTAGAGTCATATTTGGTTTATCTAGGGTAATACTTCATTTTCCAGCCTCCCTTGCAGTTAGAATGGCTAAGGGAGAGATTAGCAGTAGTGTGTCTAATTTGTAGAGAGCATCCTAAAAGGGAGGATCTGCTCCTTTTTCTCTTTTCTGCTTCCTGGAAAATAACTGGAGTGCTGACAGCTATCTTGGGCTATAAGGAAGGAAGCCATGTACACCTGAGCAACAAGGGAAGATAAAAGCTAGACGCCGTCCATTTTGGAATGTTCCAATATCCCTTGATGAAGACCTCTAGACTTTTAAATAATTTCCCCATTGTTTTAGTCACTTTTAATTTGAAGGTTTTTGTTTGTTTGGTTTGTTTTATTTTGTTTTTGTTTTTTCTGTTCCTTAGAGAGCATCCTACCTAGCTAATGCAAGCATTTATTGGAGAAAATTTAGCAACCACAGGAGTATATGACTTAAAATGTAAACCATATATAATTTTACCATGAATAATTATCTGTTTGTAATATTTCTGTTTTTTTTAACTTAATGTAAGTCTTTTTTCCCTTAAACTTTTGTATAGATAATGTTTTTAACCTTCTTTCTCTTACAATTATTGACATAGACATTTTTTTTTAACAGTGGATGCTTACCATTAATTATGCCTACCACATATTTCTAGCTTTTTTTCCTTTGATAGGATTACTATCTGGGAATCCCTTAGCCCATTCAAGTTGATACATAAAATTAGCCATTACAATACGTGACATGCTAACAGGTGAAAAGTCCAAAATCCTCATAAGCATTGTTTCACGCTCCTTGCCTCTTTGGTGCTGAACTTTAGCCCTTTGTTTCCTCAGTGACACCATTTCTTGCCTATATCATGTCTCAAAAGCTCACTATTGACTCGTTCTGGAACATTTGCTCCACACCCCCTTACCATGTGCTTTAGTTGGGATCTCAATTTAAATATCATATACTTATCAAAACTTTCTGACCCCTGGGTCCTGGCTGCCTTTAATAGCTTCTCTTGATACCAATACTTCTTCTACTTAGTTGTTACTACTTTGGTAATTCATTTATTAATTATGTAATTAAATGTTTAACTCTTTATCTTGCACTAAAATACAAACTTAATGAGGGTAGAAACTATAGTTTGCTTACTACTTTAACCCTAATTTCTAGAAGAGGGAATAAACAGTAGAGTTTAAACAAGACATCTTTTATTAAAGCCAGAGTTACTAAGCATTTCTCCTTTTTAGAAAACTTGTGTCTCTTCTTTTTCTTTCTTTTGAATTTCTAAATTATATTATCTTATTTGGAGTGAAATTGCTTTTTAGGAAAAGCTGAATTTATTAGGAAATTATGAATTTATATAGGAAAAATAAGAATGAAATACTGGGGATGAGTATATTAAAAACAAGTTTTATATGCCCTTGAAGATAAATGATAATAAACATGATGCTGGTCCTGTAATATCAGTTTTATTGATGGATATTGAAAATGAGATGTAGTTGCTTTTGGAAACCAAGGATGGTTTGCTTTCAAAGAGTAACCAGTAAACTTTTCGGGTAAATAAAAACATACATACATAGTGTTGACATATTAAATGAAAGAACACTTTATTATTGTAGATGTTCTATAGACACAATCGTCAAATCTTATAAAAAGCATCTCATTTTTAAAAGGCACAATCTGAATTTTAAAATATCAATATAACAAAGAGCAGCCAAAGAATTTATTCTAGCTTTGTAAATTTCTGTGGTTTCTAAATGCTCACAGGGTTTAAAAATATTATATTTTTAGCTTAAAGGCAGATGACAACAACTTAGCAATTGGCACACCTACCTGCTTTCATCTCAATGCCCATTACAGTGTCAAATATTTATGTGTAATGCCAAGAGTAACCAAGAATTAATTTTTTTTTAAGATTTTATTGGAGAATTGGGGAAGGGGAACAGCCAAGTTGTTGTCCTTCAATCTTAGTTGTGGAGGGCACAGCTAGCTCAGCTTCAAGTCCAGTTGGCATCCGGCTGCTCATCGGCAGCTCAGGGCAGCTCAGCTCAAGGTGCTGTGTTCAATCTTAGTTGTGGGTGGGCGTAGCCCACCATCCCATGAGGGAGTCAAACTGGAAACCTTGTTGCTAAGAGTGCGCTCTAACCACTGAGCCATCCGGCTACCTGTTGGTAGCTCAGCAGCAGCTCAGGTTGAGCTCAGCTCATTGGCCCATGTGGGAATCCAACCAGTGACCGTGTTGCTCAGAGCTCATGCTCTTAATCAACTGAGCCACTTGGCCGGCCCAAGAGTTAATATTTTTAATTGCATACTTTGCCATATAGAATAAAATTGAGGTTGTGAATAAGTAAGGAAGGGAAAAATGGTTATTGGGCAGGCAATTGTCTATGTTTGCTGTATTTTTATTTTATTAATAAATGATAATTATTAATAATAATAATAGCAAGCAATGACAATAAGTGTCATAAATGCTTTATGTTTATTGAGCCATTCAATCTACACAATGCTTTAAAAAAGCTACTATTTTTATTACCACTCTTTACAGATGAGGAAGCTAGACTGATAGAATAATTAAGTAACTTCTCTTAAGTCACACTGCCAGTAGGTGCTACAGTTTTTGAACCTAGCAGCCTGGCTCCAGATTGTGCTCTTAATCATTCTACTAAAAATATCTAAAGTGTGTGAATATAAGTCATAAAGTACATGAATGTGAATTTGTGTATTTTAGGGCTAAAGTTTAAGCTTCAGCTAATGTAGAGAATGAGGGAGTTAATGTCTAACTATTACATTGTTTTATATACCTAAAACTAATAAAAAAATGAAAAAAATGTAAAACTCAGTGGGAAAAGCCACTATATGTTTTATTTACTTATAATTCTCTTTTTGTTAAATTAAAGTTAATTGGAGTAACAATTGTTAGTAAAGTTACATAGGTTTCAGGTGTACAATTCTGTAATACATTGTTGCAGGGAACCCAGACAGAGAGGTAGGACACCAAGGCGTAGGAAGCAACTTTTATTAATGCCGGCACTAGCTCATCGGATTTACATCCAGAGGCTGAGCCCGGAACCGGGTGGGACTAAGGGCTATATACCCTGAAGTTTCCAGTTTGGCAGCTAAGATTTATTATTTGGACATGTGGCCATGGTGCCAGTTCCTGACTGGCTCCCAGGTGAGGTAGGAATTCGGAAATGTTAAATACAGAAGTCTTGCTGAGTCCAGGATACAGTCCAGGAACGTCTTTGTCTGAAGCCCGTGGGAAATCCTTAGTGACCACATGGTCTGGGAAGGCCCTTGTCTAGGGCCCACTGCCACATTATCATCTATATATCACATTGTGGGTAAAAGGGATAAAAAATACGATGATGGAAGGAGAACTGACTCTGGGTGGGGAAATACTTTTAATTTTTAAAATCTCTTTTATTGTTGTGTTTCTTTCAGTTTTATATCCCACATATCAGTGAAGTCATATGGTTGTCAACGTTTTCTGTCTGACTTATTTTGCTTAACATAGTAATCTCAAGATCCATCCATGTTGTTGCAAATGGCATTATTTCATCTTTTCTTATGGCAGAGTAGCAACAAAGGAATAAGACAAAGACAGAAAGAAACAAAAACTCATAGACACAGACAATAGTTTGGTGGCTACCAGAGGGTAAAGGGGGAGGAGGGATAGTAGAAAAAGTTTAAGGGGGTCAAATATATGGTGATGGAAGGAGAACTGACTCTGGGTGGTGAGCATTCAATATGACATATAGATGATGTATTACAGAATTATACTCTTGAAACCTATGTAATTTTACTATCCATTGTCACCCCAATAAATTTTAATTAAAAACAAAAATCTCTTTTAAACATTTTTTTTTTTTTGTAGAGGGGAGTGTCACTGGCCCTCACATGTGGGATCCTAACCGTGGCCATCTGGCGTCCCAAGCCAGCTCCCAACCATCGCGCCACTCGGCCGGCCCTCTTTTAAACATTTTTAAAGAACACATTTTTTAAGTGAAATAATTAATGGAATAAAAGTACACATGGAATAAAATTAAAAATATAATATTTAATAGGTAATATAAATGGGTGCAATATGGAAATACAAAATGGATACAATGAAAGCAAGTCTGTGTCTTACCCTGAACTCCAAGTCTCTAGTCTCCCTTTCCAGAGGAAATCACTCTCATGTCAGAGACTTATTATCCCCCAGTATCCAAACTAGCTTTCTTCCTTTCACTAACTGACTGACTGAATTCTATCTGGTCACATGGATGCTTGGCTCAGTACTGCTCTTTCAAGCCTTCCTTGTAGCTAGGTGTGGACATTTGACTAAACCCCAGCCATTGGGATGTTTGTGATGTGATGTGTATAAATTCCAAATTATGGGCTTTTAAAAAGAAACATAATTTATATTGTGTTTTCTTTTTCCCTTTCCATGGGCTATAAAGTGACTGTTGTGGTGGTGATCCACCCAAATTATGCATACAATTGCAGAACAAATGGAAATTTTCCTGGATTAGAGCAGAATTCACCTATCTTCTTTCTACAGCTTTACTCTGATGGGTATTCAAGAGAGAAATGAATTTTTCTGTTGTTTGAGTTAATGCACAGACTAAGTTGCAGTAACAAATGGTCACCTAACTAAGAATAACATTTATTTTGTCTTTAATTCCAAAGTTGTTTCTAAGTTCATTTAACAAAGACTAATAACAATATATAAATACATGTTTTGGCTTCATAAATATCTTTGAATTTTTTAAGCCTTAAATTGCCAGTAGGAAACTCTGTTGATGAAATTTCTCATATGTCAATACTCTTTGTCAAGAGATATGTTTTACTTTAACATGTTCTTTTCTCAAGAATAAAATATGAAGAATCAAGAATTAATTAGTTTTACATTAATTCATCTGGAGATTATTTTTCAATCGAAATGAGTTTCAGTCCAGAGTTTAGCAAATTGGCTGACAAAGTTTGAATTTGTTAGACTCACATTTGCTACTAAGCTCACTTCCAAGCCAGTTGGTCCTGGCTTCTACTATTTTCTAGCTTTCTATGCTGAGAGAAGGCAAGCATTTACTTTTAATGTTCTCTGTGATCGTGCATAAACTGCAAGAAAAAAGGAGGAAATAAAAAACAGGGATCAAAATATGTTCAATGCCTTTTTATACACTATTTTATTTCCTTTCATCTTTATTTCTTTAAAGTCTTAGTTACATGGGTTAGTGTTTATTTTTGGAGTGGTTGCAATTGTTTTTCACAAAGAACCAAATACCTTGTAGAAGAGAAAAAAGTAGCTCAAGGTCAGTGCAAGATTATAAAGACTAATTAGAGGAACCATAACGAAAACAAGAACTTAAAGGCACATGGATGTTTTATCCCAGTGCAGAGGATGAAAATCTCTTTTTTTCTTTCTCTCTAAATATAGTGTTTCTTCTGTTTATAATTTAGTAAAATTGATTGATGAGGCTGGTTGGGAGGTAGAGTTAAACTTTTTTTTTACGTTTGCATGGGTTCATATTTATTAGAGAGGGAAATACGTATATTTGATGAGCATAAAAGCAAGTATTCCATGTCTCTAGAACGTGCCACACAGAAACGAAGTCATTTTTCACATCCACTAATATGGTAGTTGAATATGTAAAGTTGAAGGAGAGAAGTCATTCACATTGAAGCTTCTGAAGCAGATGTCAGTCTCAGATTTTGAAGAGTAACTGTAAACATGTGTCTAAAAAAGGAAAATTTTCAAAAAAGATCTCAACCGTCTTTATATATTTTGGCTCCAAGTATGGAAAATTCTGGTGGTATTTAAGTTCTCTTAATAACCTTTTCCCCATCTTTGCCATGGAGGGACTGTGAAGCTATTGCTTATAAATTTAGCCTCCACCTGGTGTGCACTAAAGTCAGGAGGCTATCACCTTTCCCCAGGTTTAATTGTACAGAGTAAGGAGAAGTGACCTACACCTTCACCCTCTCCACCATCTCCCACCTCTGCTTCCCTCCACTGTGGCCGCGGCCACCACTGCTCACCATGCCCCACAGCACCTCTTTTAGAGCTTTTAAGTGAGTTTAGAAAGCCATTTGATTACATATCAAAAGCTAGCAATATTGTACATTAGTGAGTGAATGTTTTAAAGGGGTGCTCTATAGTTTTGGTGTTTTTTAATAATTCTGTGTAGATTTTTCAGTATCTCTTAGTGGTACTGGTATGCATTCAT
>NW_017731679.1:322696-352080 GCF_001890085.2 Hipposideros armiger
CACACACACACACACTTTTGCATATCATTCCTTTCTTCTCTTATGTAATTTATCTGTCTTATATCTGTAGCATAGTGTCTTTGTTTTTCGGTGTTTCTCAGTGGGGGTTCTATTGGCAATTGGGGTGAGACAATGCTTTATTTAAGTGCAAATCGTTGCTTCTCAATTTTTGACATTTAACAACCCTGGCTCCCACTCAATAAATGCTGTCACACTTCCTAGCCAATGTGAAAAAGTAAAAGCATTCCTTAACATATCCAACACCTTTTAGGAAGCAGTACCAGCCCTAGTTGAGAACCACTGATAGACTGAACCTCCAAAAAGATACTGGTGGGATATATGTATTTCTATTAACCAAGTATTAATGTCTACCCTGTAGCTAGTATTGAGCCAGGCAAACAAGACAGTTAGTAAATAAACTGGGGCTCAAAATTTATTAATACAGTAATTCTCACATGGAATAAATATACAGATTCTTTATATTATCTGCAGTTGCTCTGGTTTCCCTTAAAAGCTCTAAACCATTGGGCAACAGAGAAAGAAATTCAGTCTCATTTTATGATCTCGTAATCAATAATGCCATGGACATTCTCTATAACCCAAATTCTTCTTGGGTATCTCAGGAAAAGGACTCATTCTTTCAGATTTGCTCCATTGCCAGGAAGTGCTTGGCCATATAAGGAAAGGGAGGCTGATGATGTTGTCGTGGCAGGAGAGAAGCTAAGCCCTCTGATCATCCTTTAGATACTCACTGCAGGTGTGGTCTGCTTCTGGGACTGAAGCCTGCTGTACTGCAGGTGGTTTCTAGCTGTTTGGATGAACATGTCGTCCTTCCTGTGGAGCCCAGGCTTTGGCACCACTGGCCTTTGAGCTGGAAGCCCAGGTCCAGGGAGTTTTCTTAAAACTTCCTGTCTTTTATCCGCATATGCAAAGACCTCTTGGTCTCTTACACACAGGCCATATAAAGACAGCTTCAGCCTTACCGGTCTCCCTGCTTTGTAATACTATCCCAGTTTTGATGCCCAGGTGCTGAAATGGAAATGTTAGTGTACAAACTTCTAGAAGCCTTCATTCTTCTTGCTACCTTGCCACTACCTGCATGTTCTTGGCCACTTCTGTACTTATCTTGGAGTTTCTAAATTTTCTTTCTCTCACATCTTATGTATATTGAGCATTTCTGATAACATACTATAATTTTAAACTATCCAAAGAACATTTATATAAAGGGATATAAAGGCACAAAACTAACTTAGAGGGCCTCTTTTTATTCTTTCTCTAAAATGTCATAGAAAATTTCTACAAACATGTAACAGTAAGAAACACAAGACGATAAACTAAGAAAGACCTTTTGCTTCTGGTAGTAGTTGTTTTACTATTGTTTAAAAATGTTTTTTCCCCTAATTATTTTGTGATTTTGCTGTCTGCTAGTGCTTCTAGAGGAATTGTGGCGGTCAATGCCAAAAAGTTTACAAGCTTTTTTAAGAGAGAAAAAGTTAAAATTGGAAAAAAATATATCTACAAATAACTTACTTTTCACCTCTGCAAATTGGAAAAAGATCATTCGTATTCAGTTTTAACAGCATAAAGCCTCTCTGGAACTCATGGAAATACTAGAGTTTTCAGAGAAGAGGTTGAGAGAAACCACACACTGCAAAGTCCCTTCTCAACAATTGCTTATTTTAAGTTTAAGAACATTTTTGGTGTTTTTTTCCTTTCCACTTAATTCAGTACTAATCCTGTAGAATAATGTTTATTTTTAGCCTTTGATTTAGATGTAAATTTTGACTTAGGAAATACAGTGTTTCTCAAGAATTTTCCATATGTATTTTTAATTTATTAGTTTGTAACCTGCAATATTATATATCAAGAGTATTACATTTTCAGGACTATTTCCACATCCTAGATTTTTCCTCATTAATTTATAAAGTAAAATGGATCATGTTGAGAAGGTATATGTGATAGGCAGAATAATGTCCTCCCAAAGATGTTCACATCCTAATCCCTAGACCCTGTTTACATATAAAGTTACATGTAAATGGGGAATTAAAGTTACAAATCACCTGACCTTGAATTAGGAGACTATCTTGGATTATATGGGTGGTCCCAGTGTAATCACAAATGTCCTTAAAAGTGAAAAAGAAGCAGAATAGTCAGAATCAGAGCAGTGCTGTGTAAGAAAGATTTGATCAGCAGTTGCTGGCTTTGAGATGGAGGAGGGGCACAGGCCAAGGAATTTGGGCAGCCTCTGGAAGCTGAAAAAGGCAAGAGACAGATCGGGCGTGCGGGGTGTAAAGGATAACTATTGCATGGTTCTGTACACCTGAAACTAATAATAATAATAATAATAATAATAATAATAATAATAATAATAATAATAAAGGCAAGAGAATGGATTCTTCCCTAGAGTTCCCAAAAAGGAATGCAGCACCAAAACTGATTTTACCGCAACAGGGTCCATTTTAGATTTTTGATCCCATAACTGAAGATGATGAATTTGTGTGGATTTTAAGCCACTGAGTTTTTTGAAATTTTTTACAGCATCACCAATGCAGTGTGTTGTTTAATTAAGAGTATCTGACTTGTGTAAATATCTAACATTGAGTTGCAATTCTTTTTAGTTAAGTTTGAGCAAGGTATTAAACTCCTGTAATGATATATATTCTGACCTCTAAAATCGAAAGAATAATTATCACCTTTTAGGATTTAAAGCATGTAAAATAATATGTTCTTGTCTTAAAATCTGAAATACATCTTAAACAGTTAATATGAGCTAGACACTACTTTATGACTCTTTAAGTCAAAATTATTAAGAAAAAAGTCTCAGTTTTTAAGGGATTTATATTTAAATCTAGATGGCAGATATTAGAATGAATAAATTAACATAGAAGATGATGTTATTATCATAGGAATAATAGCAAATTCTTGGGGAATGCCAAGGGATATAACAACAACAACAAAAATCATTGGAGAGATTATATCTGAGATCGATCTTGAAAGATGAATAACATTTTTCAAGGTGTACGTTATATCTGGAATATCATCATTCAGTCTTAAGGTTGAGTATTGGTTTGACATATTTTTTAATAATGTTAAGGAAATATGCATGTATTATTCCCTTGAAACATTTTTTAAATATTAATTTTTTCAAATACAAGTTTGGTATATTTTGAAATAAAGATTGCTTCTCCTAGCACTGCAGTTCTGAAGTGAACCTTAGTGCAATTTACAAATAATATATTTATTGCTGAATTCTACTTATAAAGATTTTTCTTTTAAAACTGTTGAGATATATTTTATAATATTTTAGTAAAATATTTTAATACTATAACATTTATATTATATTATAAATATATATCTTATATTTCATAATGACTTTTATTTTTAGTGTAATAGCTAGAGAATTATCCATTTTTTTGATGTTTTCAAAGAACCAGCTTTAGGTTTCATTGATTTTTCTTTATTGTTTATCCATTTTCTTTTACATCGATTGCAGCTCTTATCTTTATGATTTCCTTTCTTTTACTTATTAAGATTACATTTTGCTTTTAATTTTCTAGTTTCTTAGATAATTTATTTTAGATCCTTTCCAAAATAAACATTTAAGGCTGTAAATGTGCCTCTAAATACCACTTTAGCGGTGTTTCATAGGTTTTCATATACTGTGTTTTTATTATCATTCAGTTGAAAATATTTTACAATTTCCCTTATGATTCCTTGTTAATCATGGTTTATTATCAAGGGTATTGTTTAATTTACAAATCCTGAGAATTTTCCAAGTATCCTTTTTTCTCAATATTTATTTTGAAACTTATATCCAGAACATTCAGTCTTTCTGGTGTGCAGTTCTATGAGTTTCAACAAATGCTTGAAGCCATTTAAGTACCACCTTCAAGCTACAGAACGATTTATTACCCTCTCCAAATGACCTTTTGCTTACCTTTTATATTCAATGCCTCCCTCCCGTTTTTTTCCTCTGTCAATATAGTTTTGCCATTTTGAGAATTCATGATGAATTATGGCTTTGATTCTCTGCTAGTTATTGCCTTTTTACTTTAATCCAAGACTCAGTTACCACGATGAGCAAATACCTTAACTGCAACTTCAGTTTCAGTTTAATATTTTAGTGTCCATTTATATCTTTGTTTAACTCCTGACTATTCTCTGTTGTCTCCATTCTGCCAATCTAGTGATTCAAAAAAAAAAAATTGGTTGCTGTATGTTTCAGTTTCAAAATTTTCATTTGGTCCTTTTTTATATTTTTTTCTTTCTATGAACAGACATTCTGTTTTTCCACTCATTTCAAGATTGATCATTCTTATGTATTGGAGCATGGCTATCAAAGCTGTTTCAAGTCTTTGATATTTCCAATATCTGTGTTTTCTCAGGGTTGGTATGTGCTGATTATCTTTTTCTTTGACAGACATTTAAATTTCCTGATCTGTTGTATATTGAATAATTTTGGATTGTTTTCTGTATTTTGAATTTTGTTATGTAAATCTGGATGTTGTTTAAATCCTAAGGAGAATACAAATTTTGTTTTTTACTTTTACATACAATTGACACAGTCAAATTTAGGCTGGATGTTCTTACCTTCCTTCTGTAAATTGTTGGTCCAGTAAATGTCAGTTCATTTTTCAAAATCTTGTAGGTGGTATTTGGAGCTATCCCACATGTTTGCTATTCAGTGGCTAGTCTTGGATGTGGAAAGTGCTTTTACCCCATAGTTAAGTTCTTAAAACTTTGATGTGCTGCCTTAGGACAGATCCACCCATGTGCAGCTCAAGGTTGAGCCCAGGTGTTCATATGTAGCTTAACAGGGACACTTTCTCGAGGTTGTTTTTTTTTGTTTTTGCTTTTGTTTTTGTTTTTTTTCTGCCTAATACCCACCCCCAACATCTTCTGGCTCCTTTTCTGGTCTTCTGGCCAGAAAGTCAAGTCTTTAGTTTACCTCCTTTTGTTTACACTTCTTAAAGCTGTTTCTACATCTGAGACTATGAGGAAAGAAGATAAAAGAGAAAAAACAATATGGATTTTTTACATGCTCTTGAGACCACAGTTTAACTGGTCTAAGAGAAGGGTTTCCACTCTTGGTGGTTTGGGGTGTTTGCCTGGAAACCAGTGCCATGGGATTGCCTGGGAACTGGCCCGGGAGAAAAAGGAAAAACCAAAGAAAAAAATCCAGGGGGTTTCTTTCACTCTTTCCAACTCTTGGAGTCCTTTATTTCCTGTCTTTGGACAAGAAATATAGGGCTTCTCTTAGAACTCTTTCTGTCTTAACCCGGTGTGCTCTTGCAGGTTTTGTGCTGTTTTTGAGTTGAGGCTGGGAGATACTTCAGAAAGAAAAAAAACTCACTCTAGTTCAGTGGCACTTCTAGTCCTGGTTCCCTTCCTAAAGCGCTTTTTCTCATTTACATTTAGAATCGTAGCATAGATGCTCCATGAATTGTTTCCTGGGTTTTAGGTGTACTCAGTGTCATTGCAAGAGTAGAGAGGAGTTCATTTTGATTGGAATTGGAATCTGAAGTCATTTTTAAGAAGAGTTATTGAAGAAAGGCAGTGATAAAGAAGAGAGACAGTAAAAAATTAGAAAAAAAAGATGAAAAGGGAACTAGAAATGCTAAGAAAATCATGAAGAAAACAGTAAGCAATTATAAAAATGAAAACCATAATCAGAATATATTACTCTTTCTATTAATAGGTTAAAATTGGCATCTTCAAGTAACTAAGGCTAAAATGATTGATAAAGGGGTGATAAAACATTGAAGAACTTGACACATACTATGTGGCAACTGTAGCTTGAATATTAATTTGAATTCCCATTATTGGTAGTGGGAAGGAGTACTATAAGGAAACCTGGAGGTTTTGTGTGGGGGTAAGAACTTATGAAACCAGAATATTTTTTGTGTTAAGAGTGATTCCATCTTTATACATTGTATTGTAAGACCTAGGGAAACATTGGTTATAGAAAGGACATATCAAATGGAATTTTAGAGACAGACATGTTCTATTAAAAAAGTACTGAGAAATAGTAAAAGTAGATTTAAAATTTAGAAATGAGTACAGAAATTTGGCTACTGAATAAATGATTTAGAATATCACAAAATGTTTATTTAGTTGTGGTAGCAGAAAGTACAGTAAGAAATTGCAAATTGCTTTAAGTTGAATTAGCAAAAGTCTTAAAGATATTTGGTTCAATAAGTACCAATAAAGTTGATACATATTTTTAAGGAGAAATAACATGTAATAAGAAATCTATAGTTTCATTAGCCTTGACCATTATTTCTTAATCTTGGGCATTATTAATAGTATTTGCAATCATCCTGGAGGTCCTAAGACTAAACACAAGAAAAGGGTTTTTTTCTTTATAATATTATCAAAATTAGTATTCAATCTATCAATTATTAGTTGTAAACAAAATGAATTCTATTTTGAGTAATCATGGTGTTTCTGTTCTTGGTACTTTATTGTTGCTTCTGGGATTTTATTCCTAATTTTTTTCTTTTAGACTTTTAAATCTGGACTTTTTTTTCCTATGCTTATTAACTTTTATTAATGTCTACTGAACTGATTTAACTAAGCATGCATGGCTGAAACAGTCTTCTTTCTCTTTCTAGATGGTCATTTCCTGGGTCCTGTTTCTATTTTGTGAGTCTTCTGATTCTTAGTGTAATCTGCTTAATCTTTTTTGTCTCCTTCTCTACCCCATGCTCACATTTGTCCTTCTTGGCACACTATCTCCTTTTTCTTAGGGATAAAATAAATTGTAGGATCATGTTTATTATCACATATTTACCTCTGGATGAATGACATAATGACACTTTAAGACTCAGATTTACCAAAAGTTCAATGTAAAATCGTCTAGCAGTTGGAATGAAATTCACCTTTAGCAAGTTCTATATGTGTTTGTGTCCATCATTTATTGAGTCTGATTATCTCTTACTTAAATGTATACATTATATCCATATATTAGTGAAAATTAAGATATAAATTTGAATTATTATAAGGTAGAAAGATAGAATGTCATGATAATAAAATAGAAAGGAAATAAATTGACTGAATGTCTAAATGCTTGGCTGCCATCAGAATTAATGACCATTTAGTACAATTAATTTCTTTCTAGTTGTTTCTTCTAACATATAAATTTGGCATTGCCTTGGTCTTCCACACACAGATTGCAAACGACCAACCATCACAATTCCAATAAACTTCAATTTTAGTGTTCTATATTGAGCAATAAAGCCCTAATATGATCTAGGATGAGTCACCAATCAATGGGAGACAAATGTGGGTATTTATGTGTGGCTTTTTTAGATTTTATTTAACGCAAAAATAATACTGAACATTGAAAGGGCATGAGCGAACACACACACACACACACACACACACACACACACACACACACAGCCACACCAGATTCCTTTTTTTCCAGGTTAACAACTTATTTTAGTGATCTAAAGGAAATATTCTGAGTTGAACCATTACCTGACATAATAACCTTAATTACTGACAAATAGATTGATTTTCCCAACTAAAGAGGAGCTTAAGAACCCTTACTAAGACTGTGTAGGAGCTTAAGAACACTTACTAAGACTCAGGTTGCTTTGGTTCTAATTGCAGCTCTGTTATGAATTACTCCAGTGTGTAGCTTCAGTCAAGTAAATTACGTCATCTCCCTTGCCTTGATTTTTACATGTTTAAAATGAGTTTGCATTAGATAATTTCTGTGGTTACTTGCATCTCTAATATTCCATAATTCTGTAAAACATGCTATTAAATGTTTGAGGAAATTTTTATGAAATCTCTTTTGGGAGAAATGTGTACACTTCAGTTTTCATTTCATACTCCAGTTTAATTTAATATTCATATTTATAAAGTAATTTTATTCCTAAGAAAATATGTCTACTAGCCAAGAGCTGGGGTACAACAACCCTGGGCATAAGCCTAATGAAGCCATGGCAACACTTACTATTATTTTATAAAATATAATAAACTGGGAGTATAGACAAATTAGAAAACTATTTCAATATTTCAGGAAAAAGTAATAGATGGCATAGACTAGGAGAGTAGCTACTAGAACAAGTAGGAAGGGATGGTTATGAAAATATGTAAAGAAGACTCATGTTATTGTTATTTCTTTTTAAACCACGAATATAAATTTTAATAAAAATTGATATTTAAAAAGAAATACATTGCTGGCATAAAGTTATTAACATACCTTATGACATGTTAAACAAAAACCAGTATGCCATTTAGACTGTAGAAGATTACCTTCAAGTCAAGCATATAAGTTCATAGTTTGACAGAATGCATATACTCTGGGAAGTAAAATATTTATTTTTTTAAAATGCATTACTCAGCACATTGTATGCCGCTTTTAGATACTTTCTTTTCATTTAATCTTTATAACAACTGTGTGCACTTTTTCCCACAGATGAGGAAACTAAGACCGAGTAAGTTTAAGAGGTTCACAAAGTTGGTAAACAGAGCTATAACTCAAACTGGTAGAGTCTGAGTCTGAATGACATGCTTCTGCTGATACTCCATGCCCCCAGTAAATCTGTGTAACACTCCTGCAATTTCATTCATAACACTAATGCTCATGAATATGCAGTATGAAAACACATCCTGTCCCATCTTTCTGAGTAGATAGCTTCCACTAGAATCCTAGAGCAATTTAAAATATATATGACTGCATAAAAGGATTTAACTAGCTCTGGAGCTATAAAGGATGTGCAGAATTCAGGAAGCCCTGAAGACTCCAGAAAAAGGTAACCAGAACTGTGACTATGAAGGCATATAGGATAAGCATCTTAGCTGAGGGAGCAGTTCTTTGTGTGACATAATTGCTTGCTTTGGTGTTTGGTTTTTTTTTTTTATCATTGAAGACAAGACTTCTATCTAGATTTTCTGATTTGCTTTTTCAGTTTAATATGATGATAGCCAGAAGAATGGCCTCACAAAAATGTTCACATCTTAACCCCAGAACCTGTGAACATGTTACCTTACATGGCAAAAGCTGTTATGCAGATGTAACTAAGGTTTAGGACCTTGAATGGGGAGATTATCCTGGGTTATCTGGACAGGCCCAACCTAATCACACAAACCCTTAAAAGCAGAGAATCTTTCCTACCTGTGGTCAGAGGCAGATGTGACTAGAGAATGGTCAGAGGTGAAATATGAAAACCATTGCTGGCTTTGAAGAGGGGAAGAGGGCCAGGGACCAAGGAATGCATGTGACCTCTAGAGTTCAGAAAAAAACAAGAAAATGGATTATTTGTTAGAGCCTTCAGAAAGAAATGTAGCCCTACGACACTTTGATTTTAGTCTAGTGACTTTCATGTTGGACTTCTGACTTAGAGAACTGTAAGGAAGTACATTTATATTGCTTACAGTGGTAAATTTGTGACAATTTTATATATCAGCAATTGAATACTAATACACATGCCATGTGTATTTAGGCTTCTAAAACAATTGATATCAAATAAAGGGAGGGAAGGCATGGTGGACTGGGAATAGTTTTTGCCTCCTCCAATTTAGTAAACATGGGACCCAGAAAACTGATGCATTTTGAAAGCTGAACTTGGAGACTGCAATATAATAATATTATAATTTAATTTCACTCAGGGCCATTTCTCTTGGCCTCTATAATAAAATGATCATATATAATGCACCATAAAGGGTGGTCCTCCCAGTTCTTCCTTTCCTACTTTTCAGTGGTATTTATCTTTGGTTACATTCCATCCATAGAGTTCCCTTACTAGCACCGTGCATATCTCATTTATATATATTAGATTATGCCCCGAAGATTGTTCTTTCTAGCCAATAATAAATTCTGAGCCTCTGAACCAGAGGCAGAATGAGTTACCCAGGCCAGTTGTCCTACAATATTTCCTAATGTAAGTTCTACTGATCAATTAGCTCAAATAAAAGAATTCTCTAACATAGGGGCTATCAACTACTTTGATTTTTTAACTCAGTTTGGAGAATATGACCATATTTTAAGGGGGGAAATTGATGGAATAAAGCAAATTGAAGAGGAGACAATTCACATTCATCAGAATGATTTGTAATCAGAAGTTTTAGTCAATTAGTAAAAGTATTCAATAAGCCTTAAAAGAAACATAACATTTCTGAGTAAAGTAATCATGAACAGTAATTTATTATGATAATGGGGACATTTTGAGTGTTAAAATGTGTATTGTTAACAATAGTTCTGCTAGTATGAACGGCAAATCAGGATATACTCATATAGTCATACTAGTAATGTGAAATTCCCACTTTACAAACCAGTATTATATAATACAATAATCTATTTGCTCATAAATATGGGAAATATGTCAAACTTCAATAGTTTAATTTTTTTAAAACAAAATCACAAAAATTTGTGCCACACACCTCCAAATTGATTTCAACAAATCACTATTGAGGATGAGGATTGAGGCTTGAGTAAGGACACCTGAGTTCCACCAGTGTGCTTTGAGTCTTTTTTTTGCAACAGTCCAGATTAAAATTTCCTCATGTTGCAAACAAGATATCTGCTGAAATTTAAGTTCTCTTTGAGTATAGATATAAGTGTATGTAGAAATCAGTGTCAGGAGATCTCTTGTAGTTCTTATAATAATCACTTATATTGTGGTTTTCTATGTAGTTCCCTTCTCTTGGGACATTTTGAAAATTTGTTGGGATGACATTATTCTAATAATTTGAGGTGGCACTACTGGTATTTTAGTGGGTGACACTAAGGATGCCAGGTAACTTTAATGGTCAAGAGACCTAGATGATAAATTGTATTCCTTCCCTCACAACTTCTGAATGTTCCACGTGACATTAATGTACGTGAAACACCTGTTTATAATCTTTGAGCTAAGAAACAAATTCCATTTTATATATAAATGTAAACCAATTTTGCATAGTTTAAACATAAATGACTTTACAGGAATGCTACTATTGTGAAAATTGTGGAATGTTTTATTTTATTTTTTAACTCAAATTATTCATCATTTTAGAAAAGCATGTCACTACATATGGCCACTCTACTCTACTAAGACCAAGAGACATAGCAACCCTACCTAATACATAGAAGCAAACACAGGGGGGCAGCCAAATGGGGAGAGAAAGAAACATTTGCCAAATGAAAGAACAAAACACAGCTCCAGAAAAAGAACTAAACTAAATGGAGACGAGTAATCGATCAGATGCAGAGTTCCAAACACTAGTTATAAGGATGCTCAGTGATCTCAGGGAGAACTTCAACAAAGAGATAGGAAACATAAAAATGGAGATCTATAACATAAAAAAGAAGCAGTCAGAAATAAAGAATGTAATAACGGATATGAAGAATACATTACAAGGAGTCAACAGTAGATTAGATGAAGCAGAGGACTGAATTAGCGATTTAGAAGATAAGATAAGCAGAAAACATCCAATCAGAACAGAAAAAAAAAAGGAGAGTTTAAGGGGCCTCTGGGACAACATCAAGCGTACCAATATTCACATTATAGAAAAACATATCACTGTCTGCAGGGCTGCTCATGATATTCCAACACGCCTGAGTTAGTCTGCATCTGTGGCTGTCACATTCCCAGTGATTCTACACCATACATGCAAACATTCTAATCTAGTATAGTTATGGTCAAACATTTGTAGTGAAATACACAAAGTTTTAAAATATATTTATATCACAATTACATTGCTTCTTTAAAAAAAAGTTATGTGTGTAGATAGATTGCATTCTCCATGAATTTCATTTAAGGAGAGTAAAAGTGAATTAAAATATTTCTTATATAAGTGGGCATTGAGTCTGATAGCATTGAGAACCATAAAGAATAGAAGAAACTCACAGTAATTTAGCGGTGAGAAAAAATTTAGAATTCAGTCTACATAGTGGATAGAGCACTGGACTAAGATTTGAAGACTTGAGTTCTAACATTAGCTCTGACATGAGTCAGATTACTTCAGCAAATTGCAATTTTCTCATATGTAAATTCTGAAAGCTGGGATGACTGATGGTGGAGGGAATAGACTTTTTCTGTATTGCTCTTAATCCAAGATAAATAGCTAGAAAGTACAGGGAAATAGAACATTAATTAGCATATGGAAGAATCCTCAAATAATTAGAACTGTGCAAAAATGTGATTAGCATACATTTAAGGTATTTCAAGCTATGTCTAGTTACTCATTTGCTGTGGCTGGTATATTGGGAAAAGGAGAAACTCAATAGAAGCTGCTCAACCAGAGATAGACATTGAAGTCTTTTATAAATCAGGGACCGTGGATGTAGGGTATACAGATATTTCTAGAGTTCTGTGTATGATTCTGATGTCTAATCCAGGTTGAAAATAGATAACCTCCAGTATTTTCTCCAGTTATAAAATTCTTTCTTATCATTGTGTAGAGAATTATCTCTAAACTTAAAATCTTGTTTTAAAAACAAACTAAAAATAAATAACTAAGTAGTATTTAACTCATATCTCATGTAATTGCCAGACATAGTTTTTATTCCCCATGGATTTTCTAATCCTCTCAGATTTTTAAGCTCACTTTAAAAATAATATGTCACATGATGCTTTAACAAAAAGGCCTGTATATAGAATCTTAGAAGATTTTGGATGTTTTTCTAGTCTTAGTTAAAAGTTATAGTTCACTGATATTACCAAGAATCCAAAAGAGACAACGAAGATTATGGAGTTTCACTATTCAGTCTTGCTCTTCAGTTATAGCATTTATCCTATAGACTGGTCTTTCTGATAACTGAGTCATCCGTAATCTACTCAGCTCACAATGCAGCCATTTTCTATAATGTCATGACACCGAGGGTCTGAGGCCTTGCCTGCTCTTTGTTAAGCATGTCCTACTCTTATTTTAAAAAAGTGAACTGAAGCTATTCAAGGATGACTAGTTTGTGGGTACAAACAAGGTCACATTAACACATAAACAAAGTCACTGTTTGGGTAATAATAGGAGTTCAGCCCCATTTCAGAGCTTCATGTTCTCTTGAGTAATTTAGGGCATTGCTAAGGCACGATATACATTCTGTGAAGTGGGTCTGAGCCACTGTTCATCCTAAATACCTCTCCCTCAACCTTTAACCCGTATTGCTCAGTTTGGCTTATTGTACCTGATTCCTTCTTCTCATAGGAAATTGATTTGGGCTTGGAAGGAGGAGGTATTCTTTAGTCTCCTCTGGCAATTGGTTTCTTTGGCTGTATATCCTTTCTGTCAGACATGGCTGTGATATCAGAGTCCAGCTGTGGATATGACTACATCATTCTCCAGGGGTTCCTCAGCCTTCCTGTAAATCAGAGTGTCTGTGGGTTCAGCAGCACTGCTTAACATCCCTCAGCAGATATATCCACATCTGAGATCTGTCTGGAGTCAGGACCCCCATACTCTAGCCCAGACATGTGACTTATCATGATGAAGTGGGAAAAAGCGAGCGAAAGGTTAAAACAATTGAATTTTAGACCAGACTTTGCAGCTAACTGTGTAATCTTAAATAAATCTTTTGTATGTATGTGATTTTAGTTTCTTCATCTACAAAGGTCTGAGGTAGATTATGTGTTAAGTGTCTTTCCAGATCTAAGAGTTCATCATTTTAGGTATAAGCTGATTGACAGCAGAAAATTTATACTTCTTTCTCATTATACTTTTAAATTTTATTTATTTATTCATCCCAAGCTAGCACAGTGTTTTGTGTATCTTAGGACCTTACATGATAGAGTGATCAGTCCTGAACTTTGAGTCCAGAGACTTCAATTTGAGTTCCAGTCTGTTCCCAATGAGTTTTATGAATACAGACAAGTTATTTGCTTAATTTGTTTACCTATAAGAGAATGCTCTTAAAGGTGCTCTGGGGGGAGTAAGGTGAAGCAGTTAACTATGTTATTTATATGCCTATAGGAGAAGATATCTCTTGGATTTTTTTTCTTTGTTTACCCTCTTTCCTTGTCAAAGGATATCTCTGGAGGGGATTTGCTCAGATATCAAATCTCCACTATTTATCATCAGTGTGAAATCTTATTCCACTGAGTGGGAGAAGGGCAATTTTAAATTCTGTGTGCGAATTATGTTTACTTAGCCAGGCTTTACTTTTTGTTATTTTTTATTTTCTGGTTGTTTTCCCTGTGTCTCTCTAAGATGCACTCAGGGGGCTTGCATTAAGCTTATGATGCCTGGCATGATTGATTGTGTTTCCAGTGGCTGGACACTTTGCTAGGAGCCGTGGTTATGTCTTGGAAAATCACACTAATCGAATCTGAAGACATTGATGTGCATTCTCAAGTAAGAGCCTGACTCTTGGGGGTTTCATCTAGGTCAGGCCTTATAAATTAAGTGATGATTTTTTTCCTTAAGTCAGTAAATAAAATTCATCAGTGGCCTTACTTTGCCTTCACACTTCTGTAGCTCAGCCAAACTATGAGTCAAGCAGCGTTTTTATCCACTTTAAAGCTAATGTTTTGTGGTAGTTGGCAATCCATTTATTAAAAGCAGAAGACGGGAACACAGGGTAATTTGAGAACAATTTCTGAGATCACTGAAAAAGTAGAGAAAAATGATCTTTAAATGTATGTCTCAGAAATTGTCGGCGAATGTATGTTTACTATAATTTCTTTTGTACAGAAAGTAATGTAAAAATTTCCAAAAACATCAGACAAAAAGCAGTTTTAAAATGGCAAAATGATGTTGGCTTTTTAATTTTATTTATGTACTCGTAGACTTATGCAAAAATATTTATCAAACTCCTACTCTGTGCGAGGCACTGGTATAGTAGGATGTTCATGGGCACCGGAAGCAGGCAAGCCTGTATGTGAATATCTGAATTCTGTTTTGCCATTTAGTAGGTAAGTGATAACACATAAGGAAAATAACCTTTAAAACCTCAGGTTGCCTGTTGGTTTGTTTTTAGCAATAGGGGTTGGAGAAAACAAAGCTGCTACTGAGAATCAGTCCATAGGAACGGTAGCTATATTAGGGGTAAGAAGTTGATGTCTTCGAGTATGCCTTCTTCATGTATTATTGAAATGATTTTAAGAACTATGAAAATTAAGTGTGTGGTATCTGGATTATATGAGTGCTTTATATGTTAGTCTCCATTCACTAGTGAGAGATGAAGCTGAAAAATGAAGATTGTTTTCAGACCACAGAGGATTTTGAATGCGATGGGACTCTGCATATATTATTAATTGCTGTATAATAATAGCACAGGACCTTAATAAGCACTTGTGGGTTCTTAGTAATTTGTAATGAATGACAATGAATAAATAGGCAATACAGTAGCCAAGATATGGAAGCAACCTAAGTGCCCATCAATAGACAATAGGATAAAAATGTGGTACACATATACAAGGGAATATTACTCGGCCAAAAGAAAAGAATAAAACCTTACCATTTGTGACAACATTGATGGATCTAGAGGGTGTTATGCTAAGTGAAATAAGTCAGACTGAGAAAGACAAATACCATATGACCTCACTTACATGTGGAATCTAAAGAATAGAATAAATGAATAAACAAAACAGAAACATAGTTATAGATACAGAGAACAAAATGATGATTGCCAAAGGGCAGGGGAGTTGGGGACTGGGTGAAAAAGGGGAAGGGATTAAGAAGTACAAATTGGTAGTTACAAAATAGTCACGGGGTTGTAAATAAAGTACAGCATAGAGAATATAGTCAATAATATTGCAACCACTGTGTGTAGTGCTAGGTGGATGATAGGCTAATCTGTTATCAGTGCATAAATTATACAAATATCTACCCACTGTGCTGTATACCTGAAACTAATATAAAATAATATTGAATATCAACTGTAACTGAAAAAAATGAATAAATAATTTTAAAAATAGGCAATAAAAAGTCATTGACGATCTAAAAAATCTATTAAAGAGCTGTAGACAGAGGTCTTGTCTTAGATGAGATGTTGGTGTAAATGATCTTTATTGGGAAAAAAAATACATTTGCAAAGCCAGAGAAGAGGGACAGACACCACTCATGTGTGAAGTATGGTTTATTGAGGATGAAGATATAAACAGAGTTGGCAGGACTCCCAAGTTCTCACCCCATACATAGAGTGGAATGCCTGACTGGAGTGCAGTTAGATACCCAGGGGAAAGCACTTCAGGAGGGAGAAAGCATTCCCATTCTGATTTACGTATTTATAGAGAGGCTAGGGCAGGGGCAGAGAGCACCTGATCCACTCTGCAATAAAGGAGAGCTCTGGTCAGGAAAAGTTGAGCTTTGAGCTTCAGGAATTCCCACAGTTCTCTAGGTTAGCTTGCATACTATTACCACTATTAATGAGAGACCCTATGGAGCTAGAGTGCTTCTATACTACCTAAGGGAGAGAGGAAGCCACAGGGATTGTTCTACAGGCAGAGGGATATCGGTCCTCCATGTCATCATTTGTACTTTGGATCTGTTCCAGCTTCCTTGGTGCTGCTGAGACCTAGGACTCTTGTTATTAAGAAAGAGCCTCAGGCTTGGTTCTCCTTAGTCATTTTGATAATGATTGTTTGAAAAATATTAACTACTGTGAAGAACTGCTATTTTTGGAATTTCTTAATATAATCTGAGTTCAGATTCCATTTAGGAGGGAGTTCTTGGGAAGTCACAGAGTGAGGCTAGACAAGAAAAAGTGGATGTTGAGAAGAAATCCTTAGGACAGATGACAATGTTAGAATACATATTTTAGGGCTGGTCGAGTGGATCAGTTGGTTAAAAGCTCACTCAAGAGTGCGAGTCCTGAGCAATAGGGTCAACGGTTTGATTCCCGGCCTGAGCTGAGCTGCCACTGAGCTGCCAACAGGTGGTAGGATGGCTCAGCTAAAAAAAAAAAGAGTAATAGAATACATATTTTAAAAATGAATGTCTGTGTTAAGATAGAAATAAAGAGCAGACTAATGTTGCCTATCTTGTGGATGGATTTTCCTAGAGCTGTGGGACTTGAAAATGTCAGGAATATACAGTAGTGACTTGAAGGAGAGAGGGTTAGGAACATACATAAACTTTCTGGTTTTGTCTCTTAGGTTTAGCATTCTCTCTAATGAGAGAATTAGGCTATTCTCTCATTAGCTGCTACACCGAATTGGGCAGAAGAAAACATAAAACATGGATTGGAAGGTACTGGGTCCCAAAGCAGGTTGGATTTGTCCTTAATTCTGGGAATTACACTGCTAGTCAAAGCCCAAGGAAATTAGTTATATGTCTACATTTCCACATAATAGATTCATGATCATCTTGGACATAATTTGTTTCTCTTGGCTAACTAAAGCCAAGCAAAACCCAAATTTCTACTGTCAGACACATTTCCTCTTAATTATAAGTACTTGTATGGAAAGCTAATTTGTGTGGGTTTAATTTATTTACATATATTTACATTTGACTTGTTAAAATGTTCCTTTCAAGTGTTGTTTGCAACTGTTTTAGCATTTTTCACTCCTTTTGCAAAAATGAAAATATTCTTTTTGCTAAATATGAATAAATGTAGAAACCCCAAAGTTTGGGTTGCAGTTTGAGTAGCCTCTAAATATGGGGAAATATTTTATTCTGCCCACCACTACCATAGCCAACAATTATAAACAGAGCTACAAAGAGAGCACTTCTATCTCTACCCGCCTAAAACCTTTATGGAATCATTAGACTCAAGGTAAAAGTACCATCATCACACAAAAACTTGCCAGAAAAAGGCAAGATGGACATAAATTTCAGTTTCACATTTGTGAAAATCCAGTCAAACATTTGTCAAATACCTACTTTGTACAACATAGGCTGTTTGGTCTGAAGCACCCAAAATTTGTATGAACCATGATCCTTCCTCTCAAAAAATTTATTATCAACTAAAACTTCAAAGAGTTACTTACTATGATTCTGATACAAATCCGTCACCCCTAAACCTTTCTGTGTTATTTTTTTTTATCCTATCATGAGCTAATAGCAGTTGCAATTTGCTGAACCCTAACTTATCACTAGGCTGTTTCTTAGTGTATTACATGCATCATCTCATTCATAGTCATATGGCCACTGTTTTATGGAGATCTTATTATACCCTATTAACAGCTAGAAGAGACTTTGAGAAATTGATTAACTTTCCAAGGCCCGTCTGACTTAAAGACTTAACTCATTATCACTGTCCTCCTTAAAGTTGTTGAATTAACATATTAAGAGTGAAGCCTAGATGATAGAGGATTGTAGAGGATAATTTTTCACATTTTGTCTAGAAAATGTGGTCTTTTATAAGAAAAAAAAATGATAGAACAGTCCCAGTGAAACATACAAAAAGATTCCTCAGTTATTGCATAGAAGCAGTGGGTCCATGAAATCAAATATTTACAGGGAGAGATAAAGTGTAACTGCTTTGTTGCAATATCTTAATGAGCAGTCTCTTGCCCCTGGATGATTTCAGACTATATCCAAAGAGATTTTAGCTGACTGAATTAAATTAATCTTTTTTATTCTGACCACTCGATAATGGCCAGTTAAGAAGTCCAAATAATTCAGATAGCTTTGCTTTTACTTCAGCCTACCTAATTGGTTTACTGAAGTGTGAACATTATGATCTGGAAAAACAAAACAATCAATCCTGCTAAATTTATTATCTACCTTTTTTGACAGAAACTGGATTGAACAGAAAAGCTGATTGTTTTCACCCACATTGTTGGATTCTGAATTGAGGATAATTTACGTTTTAGAAGTTAGATCTCCAAATACAGAATTTGAAATAGGCCCTAGAGAATGAGAAGAAGCTGTCACTTTCCACCAGGATGAAAGAAACAGTGTTAGTCGACATTGTTCTTAAGAGCCTCAGATAATTTTGGATTCTCCAATGGGGTTTAGTCTTTGTAGTTTCATGTATTTCCTTCTCAGTAATGTTACTTATTAAAATAAATGCATGATCCCATCTCCAAGGAATATCTGTAGTCTGTGGTTATGTTTATCTTTCTTGATTTCACTGGAATTTCCCATTATGTTTTAAATCTGAGTACATAATATTGTAGAAGAAAAACAGATTACATATCAATCTAAGCCTATGGCTATTCCAAAACTAATTAATCTAACATTATTGAGTTACTTGAAAGAAAGTTTCTTTTATAATAAAGTAAGCAGATACCTGTCTGGTTAACATGTATCAATGGTGTTGAGTCATTTTGCCACTTAATCATTGTTATTTTGATATTTTTTTAAGGAAGCAACACTGAAGAAAAAAATTAGAAAATACAAATTTCAGTAAAAATAAAAAAAGTGGACACTCTTAAGAAATTCACTTCTTTCATTAACCTTGATTTAATTAATCATGCTATCTATAAGCAATAACAAAAAATAATTATAATTTTGCCACAATTACAAAAAAACACACAAATTATTTACTGTGGCAAATACTGATATGGAAATATTCCTTCCTATGTCAGTCAGAATAGGCATATTAATACTGTGGTAACAAAAAACCCCCACATCTTAGTGGCTTAAATAACAAAGGTTAATCTTTTGCTCACATTAGCTTTTCACTATGGGTAAGTGGAAGATTGTGTCATTGTAATTATTCAGGGGTCCAGGGTAATGGAGTAACCAACCACCTTCTTGAAAATTGCTGATCTCCATGCCAGAGGGAGAAAAGGGAGCTCTAGAAGGTCTTACCTGGAGATTAAATTCTTGCCACTAAAATAATGGCATGAATGACTTCCACTCACAATTTATTAGTGAAAACTCATCATCCCTCTCTCCCTCCCCTTACAAACTGCCAAGGAAACCAGGAGGGGAATCACACAAATGATGTGCAAATGAGGAGGAATTTATGGATTTAGAAAATTGTAGCTATAGAACTGATGACTAACCAACACCCTTCTTGCCACCAAATATTTTATTCACTTTCCTCCTTGCACACGAAATCCACTAGTGCTTCTCCGAGAAAGACAACTCAAAAGCGCTGTTCACTCCATCAGGCTTGAAGCCCAGGATCACTAGGGGATGCGTGGTTGTCTCGTCTCTAATGTAAGTTTGAATATGGCTCTTCTAGAGCCAAGGCCCTGTGAACTGGAAAGAAAAGTTCTACACCATCAAAAAATGAATACACAATTGAAGAACCACAGTAAATACTTCCATTCATAAAGAGAAAGAGTGGGACACACAGAGATTTTACTGTTCTTCTAAATGTATAAAATCCCACTGATCAAAATTTTTAAGACCGCCTATCCTGGGAATGAAGAGTCTTGCTTCATTCGGTCCTTGAACTGCTTCCTGGAGCTCTTACGTTCAATATTCTTTATGACTATTGGCTCCATGTTATTAGGGTTCCTTTTATCTGTTATCCTCCTTGGCCATATTTGGGAGCACAGTGGAGGATATGCTGTTATTGGTGATGGAGTAGGTTTCTCCAGCCTGCTTCCCACCTGTAAAAATTTAAGCACCCATGGGTCATTTGAGATTTTAAGCAGTTTGTAGTTTTTTTTTCATCCAAACTGGTGGTCCTTTTTTTTGTGTGTTTTTTTTTTAAAGATTTTTATTGGGGAATTGGGGGGATGAAAACAGTGCTGGGGAATTGGAAGGGGAACAGACAAGTTGCTGTCGTTTTGTTCTTCAGTCTAGTTGTCAAGGACATTGGTTCACTGGCCCAAGTTGGCACCATCATTGCGCTCTTCCCAGGTGAGGCAGATCAGTCACCAGCTTCTGGACGGCCGCTCACTGCGGCTGCTGGCCGCTCACGCTGGCTGCTGGCTACACACGGTAGCCCATGGCAACCCACTGCCACAGGGGCTGCAGCCTACGCCATCGCCGGCGACTCATGGCAGCCCAGCTCCAGGTTGAGCTGTTGTTCAGCATCTTAGCTGTAGAGGGCAGTGTCACTGGCCCTCATATGTGGGATCCGAACCGGGGCCCTCTGGCATCCCAAGCCAGTTCTTAACCATTGTGCCACTCGGCCGGCCCTTTTCTTGTTGTTGTTTTTAACGAGAATATTCCACTCATAAATGTATTTAGTTTTTTTTTTTTACTTGATTCCAGCAAGAAACATATGCCAATGACCATACCCATGGATCTCTTTGTTATATTTATTTACTTTTCTTTCTCAACTACATTGCATATCTTGAGCCTATGAAATTTTGTTGGGAGAACCACATTTTTAACAGGGTGCATTTTGAAGAACTGCTAAGATTTCCTCAATAACACCTTAATTCGTTCAACCTGTTAATTCATTCAGACACTTAAAAAAAATGCCTGTGATGACTAGGCTCTTGGTTTAAGCCTTGCCACAGGCTGACATTTCATTGGCCTTTGTCATCCAATATATTTTGTAAATTTTTCACCTGCTGTTTTCTTTCATGGTTGCTTTTCTTCAGGGCTACAAATACCCCAATTTTTTTACCTCTTCTACTCTTTTTCATTCCTGCTTGCAATCTGGTCATTGTTTCCTAATTATTTTTGTGATACCCTATCAAATGCTGCCAATAGCAGCTACCACATACTATTGATGTTCTGTTTTTCCTATAAAGCTACAAGTTCATTGGGCACATTACCTGTATTTCATGTCACCAAAGGTCACATTTTTACCAAATGCTTTTCACATCTCCAAATACTGTATTTCTATATAAAATGAACTACCATCTTTCTACCCTTCAATATAACTCCATCCTTTTTATACACCACCCAGTCATAAGCAATGCCACACATTTTAGGTTTTCTTAGAGCAACACTGTACTTCTAGGGGAAAATTTTTTTGCCAACATGGAAGATTAAGCTATTCTGCTCTAAGAATCAACCTCCAAATCTCAATGCTTCAAACAAGAAAAGTCTGACTTCTCTCTTTCTCTCTCTGTCTCCCTGTCTCTCTCTGTCTCTCTCATTCTCTCTCTCTCTCTCTCTCTCTCTCTCTCTCTCTCTCTCTCTCTCTCTCTCCATGTTTATCATGAACCACCTGGGGGACTTTTGTCATTTAACAAAGGGTCACCATCATTTCAATGCTCAGCTCAGGAGGGACTTCCACTTGTTTATCAGAATAAAAAAGCATCTGATTGCAGAGATAATTTTACCATGTGCTTTGAAGAATGGAGAAAAGAAATATTTGGGGAAGTTTTTAATGACACTCATACTCTCTTCTCTCATATTTATATCCAGTCTCTCAGCAAATACTGTTAGATTTTGATTTTTAAAATATCCAGAATTTGACTATTTTTCATCACCTGTATCACTACCATCCTGGTGCTATATTATTTCAATATCCTTCTGACCTTCTCTTTGAAGTATTGTCATAGAATTTCCCTGGCAAAGGAAAAACGCTTCAATTTAATTGAATAAACTTTGAGTGTTTCTTAGATGCAAAGTATTACATTAGCCACTGGGAGGAAGATTGATGTTAGTGAAAGGAGAGAAGAAGGCAAGGGCAAAGATGAAAGGAAAAAAAGTCCCTTAATTTCTAAGATTTTGTAAAATGAGTAGAAAATGTATGGCCTGGAAGAAAAAGAAGAAAATCTAAAGGAATATTTGAGTCATTTATTAGGTATGTAATGAGAAGTTGAGAATGAATTTCAAAGTTTAAAGAGATATTTTTCACTATTTTGCCCACTTTTCATATTAAATAGGTGGAAAACTCAAGGCTGAAAGTGTAAAGTTGTCATGAAGTAGGTGGGTTTGGCTGTGAAATGTGCTGGGATGATGGTAGTAGGACAGAAGGACAGGAAAAGGGGGAAAGTAAGGCCAAGGAGTGACCTGAATTAGAAGAAATGACACAGCTCATAGCCTTGTAAGGAAATACCAGCACGCAGGTGAGGAGGGAGAGCAAGCTTGCTTTAGGCTCGAGATGATATACAAGGAAGTTACATAGGTCGGAGTTGGTCAGTCCTTAGGAGCACTGACTTGAACAACTGGGGGTATAGGCATGTATGTTTGTCTGTTTGGGGGTAAAGACAAGAGAGGACAGGAGCTAGACAGGGTTTTAAAGCTTGAGCTATATTTAGTAGGATTCCACTGTCAGCAAAGCCTTTGAGCCTAGAAGTCTCAGTCACACTAGAAACCAAGCTTAGAATACACAGGCCTCCAGGCTCTGATTCTGAGAATACTTAAGTAATGGCTGCCTGGGGCGTAATTGGCTTAAAGGACACATAGGACCAAGTCTTTAAGTTGAAGCAAGGAATTCAAGTTTGGGAAGGCAGTGACAAACTCAGTGATTTCTCCGAGATTATATAAAGTGTTGGTGGGGTTGATTTTCTGACTATAACTTGTCTTAAGAATTTTCTATTATGCTATACTTTTAAAAGGCATTTAAAAGTGAGAGATACCAAAGCAAAGGAAAAGGCAAACTAGAGATGATTCATTTACTTAACGCTTTCATGACATTTTCAAATATCCTTAAATATGAGGGAATGGAGCCCCCATGGATTTCAGTGTTTTGCTCCCAGCAGGTCATGTCATATGGACGATAATTTGCAAAAGCACGGCCGGAGCCTCACTCTCTCGCCTGCCAAGACAGCATATCCACCTCCTGTGCTGCCTGTCCCGATTTTAATTTAATGTACATATGTTCTTGCTTTGCTCTTGTCCTTTTTCTGTCTGAACTTATCGTCCCCATGTTTGGACCCTATTTATTATTCCAAAATGTCCTTAGAGTGGGATAGCTTTAAAACATTTTATTATGGGCTTTGGACTCAATTACATATGTTTGATTTCAAGCCCAACTGGGTAAAGAATTTAAGATTCCTGATGCATTTTTCTCAAATAGAGACAATAATACTGTAAGGTACTGAGGAGTACCACAGAAAGGAGGGGACTCCACTGCTTAGGGGGCACTGGTACCTGGGCAGCACCACAAATTTCTTTTTCCACATCTTACTCTATACATGGAGAAGTAGTGGGTGAGTGTTTTCACCTTTGATTGGAAAAAGAACACTTACTCTGTAAAATCAGCTCCTTTTGCCTTTTTCTAGGTTTGATGGGGCCTGTTCTTTGTATGCAGACTTGTCATCTGTTCACCAGGTCAAAAGAAACTCTACAGTCTGTACTCCTGCAGATAGGGGTGACGGTATTAAGGAGAAAACTATAGTTGATCAGTTACTATGACCTGGTGGGTAACGTGGATCTAGAGGGAAGGAATAGAAAGACCATATTGTCCTTGGGCCCAAGCTGAACTATATGACCACCATCCACTTCCCCCCAAAGCTGGTATTTTCATATCTGATTCCTATATATCAAAGGATACAGAATTTAAAGGACAAAGGGCCATCAAACCCCAACAAACATCAACCCAAGGATTTGCTTTATTTTTTAGCTGAGTTATCCTGCCACATGTTGGCAGTTCAGTGGCAGCTCAGCTCGGGCCGGGAATCGAACTGCTGTTGCTCAGAGCTCAAACTCTTGAGCGAGCTCTTAACCAACTGAGCTACTCGGCCGGCCCAGGATTTGCTTTTAAGAAAAGAAAAAGTGCCTGACATAAAACTTGGTACAAAGTTGATTTCAATCAATAATTATAATATACTCTGATATAAATAATATAATAAAATATAACATAAATAGCTTTCCCATCGTTGTTTGCATATAACTTTTCCATTAACATTAGTGTGGTTTGATGTTTCTTAGAAATTGCAAAGAGGCAGAAAGAGTTACATTAAAACCTTGATTAGTATAATTGCTGTGCCAATTTCTATTTAGACATTATCTCTATAACATTTGCTTTTTCCTGTGTCAGAGAAGTTGGGCTGGTTATGACTGCCTCAGAGTTAGTGCAAGCTAGCTGTTGAGCTAAAAATAGCAGGTGAGCAGGAGCAAGTTTGATTCAGGGATTCTATGAGTAGACATAACTATGATTCTTAAATCTGGAATTGTATTCATTAAGGACTTGGGTTACAAATTAAAGAAACCAACATAAGCTAACATTATAAAAGTAGACTTGTTTTTAGAAGATTTCTTTAATATCTCATGAAACTGAAGGAAAAATTAGAGAACCAGGCCTCAGGAAGCGGGGGAGCCCTGGGAACAACAGCAGAAGGAATAGGTAAACTTTGATTCCAAGCTCTGCTGTCCTGCAACCCTCTCTCCTTGCTCAGTCAGCTTAACAGTGCAAATTCTCTTTCTTTAAGTCTTATTGTCATAACTTGAATTATTTACCTGACATGAGTCAGTAGAAATGTAGTCACAGGCCTTTTAACCCTGTGGCTTATACATGAGGCATATACTTCAACAGTTGTTTCCCATAAATCTTGAAAATGAAAGGGATTACTTGAAAATAAGCTAATAAGATTATTTTGGAGAAAATTATTAATAGATTATTTATGTTGCCCAATTTGTCTTGTATGAAAATCCTAGTGGCAAATTCCTCTTAATGCTTAGATTGAAGGAAAACCTTATTTCTTTTCATTAAATGTGTTGCTTTTCTGGTAGATAATGAGAGCTATGTATCATATCTCGTGTTTTTGTTGTTGCTGTTTATTTGTTTGTTTTGTTTTTTACTTGACTTCTGCAAAGCTCAGAAAGAAATTTTATTTTCTTGTTTTTTTGCAGCCCTCCTCAATCAAAAGTTTTGGTATTTCCCAACCACCATTGTTTCCTAATAATTTTTTCTAGTGATAAATCAATTTTCTATTATTACCATCATTATTATATAAAGTGTTTCAAATGTGTTTTGGCACACATGTCATTTATGCAAATACAAATCATTGAAAAATTTTTGAAGAATTTATATACTATAGATTTATATATGCTAAATTAATCAGTTATATTTATTTACCATGATTTTGTGACCTACATAAATTCAGCTAAGCTTGAACACCAAACCTACCTCAGTAGCAAATTGGTAATAAAGAGATCACGTACTTATAGGCCAAAATATCATTGTATTTTTTTCTATTCTCTAGTCTTCCTTCCAGTCCCTTAGATCTTTTTTGATTCTGTTAATTGAGCTGGCTATTGACTCTTGGGTATTATCCTCCATTCAGTTCTGGGCATTGCACTGAAATATAGTGTATTTGTCAAGAGAATGAACTGTGTATTTAGTATGATATAAAGTCAACTCTTGGATTTGGTATTTGCTAGCAATGTCATTTTGGGCAATTTATCTAAAATCAGTATACATACCTGTAAATATGAGGTGTTAATACCCACCCAGTCAAGTTGTCATGTAGATTCAAGTAATATTTTATGTAAAACACTTAGCATGGCATAAAGCAGGAGATAATAAATGGTAGCCATCATTATTATTTTAATGGTAGTGTTTTACATACCTCAATTACAGGTTATTCAATTTCCAGTTACTTTGGTGATTTCTAAGGGTTTACTGCTGTTGCCTCAATTCTCATTGGTTTATTTAATTTCTCCACCTGTTATTGTGCTGTTGTGTACTGACTTCTTTTTGATTTGCTTACAATTCATTGCCATGTGTTCCCATGGTATTCTGTACTTTTCATTTTATTATATTTAAAAAATATTATTTGTAGGTGTTTATATTTTATCACGTTTGTCTTCTCAGATAAGTGTAAGCTGTAAGAGGGAAGGCACCTTGAGAGCTGTGTTCTGCTCTACATTCTCACCTGTGTAGAGCATAATGCCTACAGCACAGTGGGGACTCAACAAATATTTATTCATTGGAATTACATTTCTCTGTCACTTTCTCTACTCTGCACTTCGCACATCCCTGGTCTTCCCTTATCTTGGGTAGTTTTTGTAACTATTCCTCCCTTAAGGATACTGCTCTTTCTATTCTCTTCGTATGCTATAATTGCATTCCTTTGTTCTGCAATCCTTGGTTATTATTGTAAATCCTTGAATAAATCAGCCCACAGGAAGTCCTGCCATTTGAGTGGGAAAGGACTGACTTTCTGCAATGTCACTAGGAAGGGACTCAGCCCAAGGAAGCAAACAGCCAACACACAAAAACATTTATCCTGAGTGCCCACTTTTCTGCCACTTTAAAAATTTTTTCCAAGCAGCAGCCCAAGAGGAAGAACATTTGGTTTAATAGGCTGAGTCAGGACCGCTGTCTCAGCACTTTCACTCCTAACCCTTTCCTGCCCACTGTATGAGTTACAGTGGCATATTATCATCTTAAGCGCCTTTTAATGGTAATGATGATGGCCTGCAAATGAGAAAAAAAGAGCTTGGCTGTTAATTCCTAGGAGATTATAGGCCCAATAACTGCTGTTATTAGTTCCAGAATGATTGCCAACAATGCGGCATCACTTGGGCTCCATTAGGTGCAATCTTCAGAGCTCTCAGAATCATCTAAATCCCTAAACCATTATGTTTAACTTCGACCAAGACAACTATGATTATAAGCATAACTGGGCTCAGTCAACAGATATCTAAATTGGGAAATAATTGCCTTTTGAAACAAAATACCCTTCTAAAAAAATACGTCAGAAACGGTTTCTAACGCTTAAGAAATGGTGGGAAAATTAACGCGACTCCTTTGTCCCTGCTGGCTCTTAGCCGTTTATACATAAGGGAGGTTCTGAAGGAGCTTCAGCATGCTGACGCATGAGTGACCTTGACGTTAAACTTCAGGAATCTCACAGTCATACGGTTTCTGTCTGTTCATTGGATGCTATCAAGCTTAGTTCATATAAAGAACCAGTACGAGCGCCAGTGATGTTCATGATGTCAACCAGCCTCTTTTAGTTATTCTAAGTTGATACTTTTTCCTTTAGTTTGGACTAAAGAAAAATTAGCTCATATATGTATGAGATGAAGCCATTTACTATTCAGAAGGAAAAACATCTGAAAATCAAAAATTCAGATTTTCTACAGTAGCTCCTAGGATTTCTTGATCTATAAAACTGGCAGTGCAGTAAACTGGAAACTCCATGGTTTGGAAATTAGATACATCTACTTAGCCATTTTCTAGATGGAAGGTCTTGGGCAAGCTAATCTCTCTGAGACTGATATTTATGTTGCCATATTGCTGTTAGGACTAAATCAGATAATTTATGTAAAAATCCTCAGTTTGGAAATTCAAAACAAGAAGGAAAGGTGAAGAGGAAAAAGAACAGGCCTGTGAGGTAGGCCTGGGTGTTAGTTCTGCAGAGACATTGGGAATCCTGATGCATAGGAGAAAGAATAGTATGAAAAAATTAATCAGAGACAAAAGTGAAATTTCAAAGAAGCATTGCTCTAACTTTCAACTCCCCTTCACTTTACTAGTAAAATGGAAGTTAAAATTATAAATTGTTTAGAATTTAAAAAAATTTCTAAACTGTGTTCCCTTGACTAAAGAAAGCACTGCCTGGAGGCTGAATTGTTGAGAATCAAACTTTTATACGACCCCAAATGCTTCTCTCTCCACCTCCCCAAATAGTTATTGGTTTTACAGGATTCAAAAGCAGAGAAAAATCCATGGTATACAGATATTGGTTTGATTTCATAAGATCTCAGGTTCAAGTTCTTCCTCTGTCCCTTTTTCACTTAAAACCTTAAAAAAATTATTTAATGTCCCTGATTTTTATTGTCTATTCTATAAGTTAGGGAAAATAATACTTCAGTTGTTATAGTGAATTTAAACACAAAAACATGCAGCATAAAAATGTATTTTATGTTATTTGATAATACTGATGTTATTACATTTAATCAGCAAAGTAGGCACCAGAGGAATAGACTAAAAACAGTTCTTTCAACTCTTCATTGCTATTGTGTGTGGGAGTTGCTGCTTCAGAGAATTTGACAGGGACTCCATCTTTTTTAGTTTCTGTTCCCAGCACCCTTTCTCCTTTGGGTCATCAGTTATAGAAAATGTGCCAGAAATGAAAGTAAGGACACAACTACACTTTGACAATTTTGTTCATATCTAAAACATTCTTTTTTCCCTTCATTTATCCCAAAAGGCTTTATTTCATCTATTTTTCGTTATTTATTTATTTTTTCAGTTACAATTGACATTCAATATTATTTTATATTAGTTTCAGGTGTACAGCATAATGGTTAGACATTTATATAATTTATACAGTGATCCCCCCAATTAGTCTAGTACCTACCTGGTGCTATACATAGTTGTTGTTTCATCTATTTTATGTGTATATGTAATTGCATGATATGCTCTATAAAGTAAGATGCACAGAGGTAGAATCTGGGCTATTTTCTTACTTAGCTCTGTTTATAAGTTAATTCACTTTTAAGAATCTGCCAACCCCACATCTTGACTTTGAACTGAGAATTTTAAAACCAGCTCCATCACTGTCCACCATTGGGCCTGTCTCTTGGTAGATTTCTCATACTTCCTAAGTCTCAAAACCCTATCTATCAACTGAATTGTATCATAATTTACTTTTGATATTTCTAATTAAGAGGCAGTCCATAATTACCATGTTTGGGGATTGTAGAAAGAGCAAAAAGCACAGGAGAACCAGAGTTGTTAGTCTGAAACAGAAGAAAAAATTTATCAACTAAGATTAATGTAGGTGGGGCCCAGAGATGAATTTACA
>NW_017731679.1:353135-353982 GCF_001890085.2 Hipposideros armiger
GATTTCTGATGGTTGTGAATCTATTGAAGATCAGGAGGGATTGGGATGTCCTTCAACATAAAAAACCCAAGAGAATGTTGGAAGAGTAAATGAAATGATTCAATCAAACAGCCAATTGACTATTAGGGAAATTTTTGAGGATCTGAACATTTCTTATGGTTCCATTCAAAGCATTTTAACAACAGATTTGAACCTGAAGTGAGTGACTGTGAAATTTGTTCTATGCAGTTTGACTGTCGAGCAAAAGCATAGTGTTTGTCAATTTTGTTGGAGTTGCATGATCGTGCTGCTTCAGATTCCAGCTTTTTAAGACATGTCATCATGGGAGATGAAACTTGGATTTATGGTTATAATCCTGAGACCCAAGTTCAGAGTTCTCAATGGAAATCACCCAGTTCTCATGGGAAAAAAGCATGTCAATCAAGATCTACGAGTAGCATCAAGGTGATGTTAATTGTGTTTTTTGACTTTGATGGAATTGCTCAAGCTGAGTTTGTACCTAAGAAAACTATGGTGAACTCTGAATATTATAAGGGCTTACTAGAGCATTTAAGAAACAAAGTGTGCAGAAAGTGGCCTGAGAAATGGGCAAATGGTTTCATCCTCCATCATGACAATACTCCATGTCACACATCACCATGCAACTTCTGGCTCTTCACCACAGTCAAAATGACCATGAAAGGTAAAGGTTTTGAATTGATTCAGGACATCAAGGCAGCCATGACAGCATAACTAAAGACACTCATGAAAGAGGACATCCAGAACTGCTTCAGAAAGTGGAAAGAACGATGGGATATGTGTCTTTGAAACAAAGGGGAGTATTTTGAGGGGGATTAATGGCAATGTG
>NW_017731679.1:355478-357039 GCF_001890085.2 Hipposideros armiger
CAAGTATTTTGGTCTGTTTGGATTCTCTTTTGGTGTTGTCCTGGGACTGTGTCATCTCCTAATACTTTATTTAAATACATTCCTGCTTCATATTGAAATGATTTTTTTCTTCATATCAGGATTTAAATACAGGTATTACACCATAGTGGGCTCTGGACTTCAGTAGTCTGTTTTCAGACCTTAGCCTTAACTAGTGCTTTCCTGGAAACTGGCTTGCATTGGCTGCAAGAGGTGTTTGTGTGCATCTCTTCCTAACTGTGCTCAGAGACCATGTTTGTTGGTAGCTTGAAATCAGTCTTGGTGGGAGTATTTACAACACCAAAATTGGCAAATGATACAAATCAGCTCCCTGCTCTCGGGAATCAGTTTTTAAACATTTACTAGTACACCACTGACCTTAACATGTATAAGTGTGTAATCTTGGGCAAGTAACCATCTATGACCCAATTGTTTTTTATGTTGGATATAAAGGAAATTATAATTCCTTTTTTGCTGATTTTGGTTTTTTTTTTCAGAGAATGTATAAAAAATATACTCTGGCACCTTGTACTAAAAATGCTTAATTTGTTAATTGCAGAGAATTTTAATTTCTGTATTTACTTATTTAAAGTTAGCACTTTAACTACAAAGATATCATCATTGTTTATGTGCATTCTGTTGCTGTTGCTGTTGATTTCCACCTTCCTAGATGTGACAATGCTGAAAGTTATTATATAACCAAAATACAATGATCAAAATCAGGAAGTTAGCATTTATTTATTACTGAAATCTAATTTCCCATTCAAGTTTTACCTATTGTCCCAATAATGTCCTTTATAACAACAACAACAACAACAACAACAACAACAACAACAACAACCCCACTTGAGGTTAGTTGACCTTATATTTAGTTTCTTTTTAGATCTGAACACTTTGTCTGACTTTCCTTAATTTTCATGATCTTGATGATTTTGAAGATTACAGGCCAATTAGAATATGTGACAATTTGGATTTATGATGTATCCTCATGAATTATATTCAGAATGTGTGTCTTTGGCAAGAATATCATAGAAATAATGCTATATTACTCTCATGCCATTATATGGAACACATTTTTTATTTGTCCCATTATATGTGATATTCAAGTGGGATCTGAAAGTCTTTTCCACTGTAAATTTATTTTTTTTGCCTTTTGTGATTACTAGTTTGAGGTTATATAAAATTCTGGTCCTCATCAAAATGTCAATATATTCATTTATGCTTTACATCACTATGGATTTATAGAATACTATTTCATCCAATGGCTTATAATTGGTGATTATTATTTTTGCTGATGCTCAAATTGTCCCTGATTTGTTCAGTAGGAACCTCTTCATTCTAGGTTCTATATCCTTTTGACTGATCCTCATCATTCTTTGAGTACTCCCTTACTTTCTAGCACAAACATGATATTTCAGAGTCATCTTATATTTGCCTGCTCCCATCTTAGAATCAGCTATTTTTATAGGGATCCATGGTTTCTATTGTGTAAATTGCTTTTAGAAACTAAGATCTGGGAAGTAGGCCTGCTTCTTTTTTATTT
>NW_017731679.1:358679-360089 GCF_001890085.2 Hipposideros armiger
CTCAATATAGTTACTTGATGCATTCTTCATTTTGGTTATACATTCAAGTTATTTATCCAAACTGGCATTGCCACTGCTTTGTCTATTTCACTATGCACCTAGATGCCCTCCTGACCCTGTCTAGGCTCTGATACCCCACACTAGGTTCCTACAGCACTTCTTCAATTGAACCAACATGCTTGTAGTGTAAGCAATGATGGTTGGGATTTTATTTTCTTACTTTTTTGTAATGCAAGTGCCTGACTTAAGCTTTTTATTCATTTTTAATTTATTTTTTACTTTATTAATTTACTTATTCATGTATTTATGTATTTTGACATGCAATACTATTAATTTCAGGTGTACAACATAGTAGACATTTATATAATTTAAAAGTGATCCCCCTAACTACTCTAATACCCACTGGGCACTATACTGCCACTGGTCAATATACATATTATTGACTATATTCCCTATGCTTTACTTTACATCCTCATGACTATTTTGTAACTACCAATTTGTGCTTCTTAATCCCTACACATTTTTCACCCTGCCCCCCAACCTCCCTCCCATGTATCACCCTAACATATCTAGTACCCATCAGATACCGTACATAGTTATTATAATATTATTGACTATATTCTTTATTCTATAACCTACATCCCTATGACTACTTTGTAACAATCAATTTGTATTTCTTAATCCCTTCCTGTTTTTCACCCACCCTCTTCATCCCCCTCCCACCTGGCAATCATCAAAATGTTCTCTGTATCTAGGAGTTTGTTTCTGTTTTGTTTATTTTGTTCTTTAGATTCCATATATAAGGGAAATCATTGCATCTGTCTCTGTCTGACATACTCCACTCAGCACAATACCCTTCAGGTTGATCCATGCCACCACAGATGACAAGAAGCCCCTTATATCCACGGCCAAGCAATATTTCATTGTATATATGTACCACCTACTCTTTATCCATTCACCCATCAATGACACCCAGGCTACCTCTACATCTTGGCCATTATAAATAATGATACTATGAACATACGGATGCATTCAGCCCCTCAAAGTAGCATTTTGGGTTTTTTTGAATAGATACCCAGAGTGGGATGACTGGGTCCTTCTTTGTCTGGTATAAGTATTTTTGTTTTCATTTGTATGAAATATCTTTTCCCCATCCATTATTGAGTTGTCAGGAAAGTCATGACACATTTTTGCATTGAAAAACAGAAAAATAGGTCATGACTTTCCCGACGACCCAATACTTTCAGTCTGTGTTATGCCTTTTGATCTGAAGTGAGTTTCTTAAAGGCAGCATATGTAAGGGTCTTGTTTTCTGATACATTCAGTCACCAAATCTTTTAATTGGAACATTTAATGCATTTACATTTAAATTAATTGTTGATAGATATGTAGTTATTGCCATTTTTTATT
>NW_017731679.1:361914-373526 GCF_001890085.2 Hipposideros armiger
ATGGGGGTGTGGGACCAGCTCATTCTATATCTCTACCCCTCCTACCACTCTCAAGATGACTTCTCCTGTGTGTCCATAATTGTAGGGCTTTGGTTCAGCTAGACTTCAGGTGATTCTCAATGATGGTTGTTCTGTAGTTTAGTTGTAATTGATGTGGTCCTGAGAGGAAGTGAGCTCAGTATTTACCTATTCTTCCATCTTGACCAGAATCCCATTGACTTAAGCTTTGATTGCAGAAGGAATCTACTGCAAGAGAGCTATCCCCAATAAATGCATTGCTAGCCACATTGACTAGATAAAGAGCCAAGTTACCCCCTCCAACTGAGGCTCCTTTGTTTTAGAGATCTTGGTTGATTTTGATAATTGACCTTTTGGGCTGCTGAGTTTTTGTTTTTTTAAATTTTCTTCCTGTGCTTTAAATTCACCAATAAATAGTGAGCCGCTGAAAACTTAGGCCTCCACCTTCGATCCCAATAAAAGCAGCATCCCAGGCTTGTGCCCTTTCTCTGTCTCTCTACCCGTGACCTCTCTGTGTGGCCCCAGGTATGCTATGTAATTTTCAGTTCCTGTGACTAATAAACCTTTATTTTTTCAATGTTTTCCTGATGATTATTTCTGAAGTGCATCTTGCAATCCTAATAAGAGCAACAGCCAGCCTAACCACACTGGTTATTGACAGGCTGAGACTGGCGCAAAACAACTTCATTCATTTCATTCAGGCTCTGAACACCAGGTCATCTTCATTCACTACTGTCCTCTGAGAAGATACTCGCCTCACCCTCTTTGGGCTCTGACACCCCACCCTAGGATGCCCTAGGAGGATCCTGCAAGAGGGCCCTCTTTTCTCTTATTGGCTCTGGGCCACTTTATTGCCCTAATCCCATAGCCTTCCCTCTTGGGTTCTAGCCCACCATGCCAGGCTGCTATCACTTCCCTTCCACGATGGGGATGCCTGTTTTGCTTGGTTCAACCAAGTTGCTTTTGGGCTAAATTATTTAGGAAGGTGAGGGAGGGGAGAGAAGAGAATGAGAGAGAAGGAGAAAGAAGAGGAAGAGGCACAATATTCTTAAGATAATTTGTATAAGAATTAATAATGTGAAATGTGATAGTCCTTGATTTCTGATTATTTGTAGTTTTGTTTTTAATTAAGTTGTTTTTCACAGATTTAATTGAGTGATTTGGCACCATGGGTAAAGTAAATCAGACAAAAGAAATTAAAGTTTGTTATCCAAATGTTTACTGATAAAGGTAGCACTCTAACCCCATGCTGAAAGATGTCAAGAATTAAGAATTTATTATGTAGTGTATTTTAAGAAAACAGATTTCCCTAGCCATAATAAGTCAATATTCTGGGAACAAAGCTAGATTTAATCCCTTAATCTATGCACACAGATTGAGTGGGGTAAATTCTGGTCCCTTTGGAGCTGAGTTTGATGGCCCTGGCTAAGGTGGAATCTGTGGTACTCTTTTACCTACAGCGTATAGTTGAAACTAGGTCAATTTTTAACCCAACTCAAAATTTCCCAATAGCCCTAGGAGGGACAACATTGGTGCTAAATGATTTACAGTCTGACCACAGTTGATCCAGCAGGAGGTTACCCTTTGGTTTGCAAGCAGCCAATTAAATTCTTTTTCCCAGGAATTTGGATCTGAGGCACAGATACTCTGCTCATTTTTTTAGAGCACTTAAAAAAGCTGGGGTGACACAGTCAGTGGTAGCTCATAGGAACATAGATCAGGAAAAGCTGGTCTGTAGAGAAAAAGAGAATAAAGCAGAAACATATAGAGAAAAGCAGAAAAAAAATGAGCATACAACTCTACAGTTGCTACTTTTATTTCAACTACTTTTCAATTCCTAGTTGTTTCCTTCTTCCTGGGAAAAACTTCATTGAGAGTGTCTTGCAACATTCCAACAATACTCCCCTTTTCCCCATTTGACTTAGCTGCTGTGACTGTGTTTCTCTTCCATGCAACCAGATGATTCCTGATCAAGAAAATCCTTTTAGTCATGGGCAAGACCTGAGCCATGCTTGAAGGGAGAGCACATTCACCGTGTTCAAACAACACCATTACTTAACAACAATCCCATTTGGTCTTTTTTTATGCATGGGGAGTTATTCCAAGAGAAGTAGGAGAGGGCTAGAGTGCCACTGCTGGTGTGGGGTGATCACTCCTCTTTTCTCTACCAATTTGAAGCTCTGTCTAATATTTTATCTGTTCCTTTAAAGATAAATGCTCTAATAATGAAGTCTGTCTTTTAAATTTTATTATTTGCAGATTTATAGATATTCTTTAGTTTCTCTTCTATTTACCTTACTTTCAGTTCAAAAGCTTTAATGAAAAAGTCCTATAAAATTTTTATGAAACAATGGTTGAATAGAATTAACAATTTATAGAATTCTTTTAGGCTGCAGTTGACTGTGTGTATAAGAAATGTGTATTAACAGAAAAAAATGTAGGAAGATAAAAGCAAAGATAAAATAGTGTATTTTCATCTTTGTGTATTTTCTATGCCTAACATCCAAGATTGATTGCCACAACATCTTAAGCTTGATCTGTGATTATTTATTGAGTGTTTTCTCAATTCAACAAACATGTTTTCCCAGAAATAAATGAAACCATTTCTTCTCAGATCTAACGTTTTACAAGTTTCCTAGATATTTATTAATTAATTATATGCATTTCAATAATATTGGGAGTGTGATTTTTGTTTGATTACACACATTATTCTAGCTATTTAGCTAATAATGGTAAAGTACCAGACTATGAGTGAAATAAGACAAGAGTAATACAGCAGCACAAAAATCCATTATGCTGTGGTGCATATGATATTTCATTTTCACTTCAATAAGTCATCATTTTGGCAACATGGTGAATTTGTTGTTCAGGAATAGACTAAACCAGGTTTAAAAAATCATTTCCCAATATCATTTAATGGGAAGAAGAAAATGATTTTTCTGTAAAAGTGTTTATATAAGCTGCACATATTAGTTGAGGGAAGAAATTCCTTCATAAAATAGTTTTCAAAATTATAGCCTAAAAGACAGGCAAACATAAGTTTAATGTGATTGCACTTCAGAAAAAAATATTAAGACATTTATTCATCTTCATTAACAAATATTTACTGAGTACATGCTGGTTATAGAGCAGTGTGCTACCCTCCAGAGTCATAAAGCTGAAAGAAATAATTTCATTGGTTGTTAACTTTGTCTCATTTCTGGAGGATACACAAAAATAAGTAAGACAATGGGATCAGAAAGCTTATGCTATAATAGTGTAAGGAAAGACTCATGTTTACAGCTAGAATAAGTAGTTAGACACACATATACCTAAAACCAGAGTTTCTAGCACAAGATTGTCTATGCTAAGAGGCTAATCATCACAATAGATGATGACTGTCATGAGACTTCAAAGAGGGGGATGTGCACTTCACTACTATATAGTTGGGAAAGACTTTAGCAAGGAAGAGAACCTTCAGCTAGGACTTAAAGGGATTGTATGCTTAGAATGGAAGGACATAGTGTGCATGTTCCTAAGAATATTAGTCCCATAAGAATCCATGTTCTTTCTTCTCCATTAGAAGAGCACTAGTTAGATATATTGATATGATTGCATATGATAGATAATAGCCAGTATTAGCCACATGAGACAGTCTTTAAAAAGGGAATAAAATTTACTGAGGAACAATGCCGGAATGAAAGACGTGAATTACAATAGATGGGAGGTGGTATACTGCCTGGACTGTCCTTGCATGTCTTCTCAACATGGCATCATCACCTTTGAAAAGCTTCCCTGACCCCGACATCTGATTTAGAAATTTCAGTTTTCCAACTCTCTCTTTACACTTCTTATAATTGTGTACTGCCATGTCCAGTAAAACATCTACTTTTGAGCACCTGGTCAGTGTCAGGTATATGCTATGTGCTGGGAATATAAAGATATGTAAGGCATACCAGCCTTCATGGACATATAAATTTATTAGATTGCAAGCTCCTTGAGGACAAGAACCAGGGATAATTCTACACTGTATCTCAACATCTAGCACATACCTGACACATAGCAGATGCTTAATAAACATTTGTTGAATGAATACCGTATTTGCCGGCGTATAAGATGACTGGGCGTATAAGACGACCCCCTAACATTTCCACTCAAAATACAGAGTTTGTTATATACTCTCCATATAAGACTACCCCCTCTTCTGCACACCTTCCACACACCAAATAAAAGGTAAAACAATATCAGATTTGATTTCAACATTTTAATTTATATTCAAATGCTTATGACATGCAGGAAAACTGTCACAAGGCTGTATGTAATCAAACATATACATAAAACAGTGCAAGTTTATTACCGGTAAACATACCGGTAATTCACTAAAGAAAACACACTCTATAGACTGGTACCGTAGATGCTTCTCAGGAACATAGGCAAGCAGCCCACAACCTAGAGGGACTGTCAATGATAGAAGTAAGATAACAAATAGAGGGAGAGAGCAAGTGCCGGGCAAGTCCCTAGCAAGTTTGCTGGCGTGACAGTTTCCCCTTAAAAGCGATTTTGCGCTATCATACTGGGTGTATGGTCGGCTGTGTGCGATTTTGCGAGTGTGGTAAAATCGCATAACAGCAAAATCGCATAACAGCCGAGCATACACCCAGCAGCGCTGCTGATGCCTGAACGGTATGTGGAATGAAGTGGGCGGGCATCGGGAGGCCACTATGGCACGGGGCAAGCACTATGGGCAGTCTATCTGAAGTGTACCTGGCGTATAAGACGACCCCCCACTTGGAGGCATATTTTTCAGGGCCAAAAAATCGTCTTATACACCGGCAAATACGGTACATACATTAATAAATCAAATCTAGGGGAAATCTATGGGTGCCACAGCAACACAGTTTGAATTAAATTCTGGTACTTATAAAGTACACAACTTAGCAAATCAGTCAACCTCTTTTTTTCTTTCAGCTTTAATAAGCTATAATTAACATATAACATTGTGTGTTTAAGATATACAGCTTGATGATTTGATACATGTATATATTGTGAAATGATTACCACAGTAAGGTTGGTTACCACATCTGTTACCTCACATAAGTTCAGTTCAGGTAACCTTTTTGAACTTGAGCTTTTTGTCTATAAAATTCTTATGGGACAGATACAGTAAATTAGATAGTATATTACATATAAAATCATATATATTATAAAATCATATATATTATATATAAAATCAATGTAAATTATCATATGAATTAGATAGTAGATATATATGTAATAATATACTAATATCAATGATAATTAGTATATTGATTTAATATACATAATACTTAGAACAGAACCTGGAAATAAACAATCAATAAACACTCCTTCTCATCATAGATATTAAATAAAACACAATTTGGGCCAGCCGAGTGGCTCAGTTGGTTAAGAGCTTGCTCAAGAGTGTGAGCTCTGAACAACAGTGGTTCAATTCCCGGCCTGAGCTGAGTTGCCAGTGAGCTGCCAACAGGTGGCAGGATGGCTCAGGTAATAAAAAAAGAATGGTTAATAAAACACAATTTTATTATCTTGGCTCCACTATCTTTTGAATTTACTCAGTGCATTTGTTGAATATCTTGGTATGAGTGCCATGAGGTTTTAAAAAAATCTCATTATCTGACATCATAATTGGCATCCATTATATGCTGTACCTTATTTTTAGAAGAGGAAGAGTTGGGACAGGAGAATATTGCAGAGCAATAGTGACGCATCCCTTTTTCCTTCCCCCCCGCCCCACCCCACCCCCGCCATCTTTCATGGAAAAGAACAGATGGACCTGGGCTTAGCTTTCATTGAAGTTTGAAGTCATATCTAAAGTGAGGTGCCTGGTATGCTATTCCCTGTCTGGAGCTTTCTGACTGTTAAGAGATATAAAATCATTTTTTAAAAGATCGAAGAACATAGAGGAATAATGGGCGGAGGATGGTATAGAGGTGAAGCATCTGAGAAAGAGAAAGGAAACGTTCCTTACTCCTTTCTCCCCCAATCCCTACAGCTCCTCTGGCAGGAAAAAGGATCCCATCAGTCTTTGTATACCTCTCAGTGGGACCACAGATAGCAGATGAAATTTTTTTGGCTAATCAGAAGCCACTTCATTGAGCATCAAACAGCTGTTTTTATTAGAAGGATGCAGACATGTGGCTACCAATTGGAGTGGGAAGAAGACGATAGTAGTGTTGGGTCTCTCACTTGGAACCCTGAAATCTTGGGAGCTACATAGACCTGGGCCTGAAGTACCTGGACATACTGGTTTCCTACCTTCCTATACTGAGTTCATAGACGAGACTGTGAGTTGAACTAGATCACAAGCCATCAGAGAAGAACATGAAGTACAATATCCCCACTAAGAATGTGTAGAGAATATCACATTTTGCCCTCACTTCCCTTATCAACACGAGCAAGTGCAAGAGCGGAGAAAACAAAGAAAGGAGAAGAAATAGATCTTTCCATTCCAACACATCCTCATCTCTGAAGTGATTCAGTACAGATCTTCACAATTTCTTCCTGATGGGAGCTCAAAAATTACTATAAGAAATATCAAAATTATTGGAACTGACATTACTAATTGCTAATTACAAGATTAATGTGTCGTGGGGGTGTGTGTGGAAGATCTTTGAAAAAAGTTAATATTATGTATTAGAAAAAATAAAACTTGTATATGTTTATGTATGGCTGAGCTGATACTCTAAATTTTAACTGTGATGTCAGGCTTGGGTTCAAAACTCCAAGATGAAGTGTTCTTTGTTACTGTAGGCCAAAGCTAACTACTTAGGCTGCAAGCCTAAAAGGCTTTCTCCCTCTGACTCAGCCCAAATTAGACTTTACCATTGGCCAGTCTCCAGGAAAGACAAGAAAGAACAGAGAAGAGGGTGCCTATGTGATGAAGTAAGATTGATTCTGCTGCTATTTGCTGGACTTTTCATTTCTCGGAAACATAGATCTGTTTCTTAGGATCTGACGGTTTCTTCCTCTTACAGTGGGAATTTAGAGAAGGGTTCCCTTCCTTAAGAGCCTAAAAGGACAAATCATTATGTAAAAAATCTAACTGTGGTGATGTCTGAGTTATTAGACTATGGATATTTTTTGTTTTCTCCCAAAGGGCCAGATAATAACTATTTTAGGGTTTGTTGACCATCCAGTCTCTATCACAACTAAGCAACCCTCTGGCTGCAGCATAAAAACAGACACAGACAATAGGTAAACAAATGGGAATGATTGTATTTCAATAAAACCTGCTTATAAAAAGTCAGCAGGCTGAATTTGTCTCACAGGCTATAATTTTCCAATCCCTATTCTGAATAATTTTCCATATTTTCACAAGTTTCTATAGTAAGCATGTATTATTTCTATGCATACACACACACACACACACACACACACACACACACACCAAATTACAGAACAAAATCCTGAACTGAGTTGCTCTGATTTATATTTATTTTCTTATGTTCAGTACCGTAGAGCATTTCTTCCTAATAGTTCCATAGGAGACCAAGGATTTGAATCATTCTTAGCAGAAATCTTGGTAAATTGTTTGCCTTGGCAATTTGTTTTGGCTCTTTGGATGAAGAGGAGACACCTCCCTTTTCAGGATTACTTCTGATGGGTTTTATTTTTCTCTGCATTACTCAAAAGGAACATGTGAGCAGCGGTTGAAAGAATATCCCAATTATATTGTGCTTAGAGCATCTGCAGAATTGGTTCTGGAGGCTTGGGCAAGGGAAACCACAGCTGTGAGACTTTGCTGCTGCTCCTCGCACAGATGCCAAAGCAGATGGAAGGGCAGGGATCATCTGCAGAAATGCTCCAGATCTCCAGTGCGAGGGGAGAGTGAAAGGCATAGCGGACATTGCTGAAACGGCTAGATTGATAGGCTCCACACTCCCAGGAGCAGCAAAGGCGACAAACTCTTCCCACTCGGCGCCTCAGACAGAAACATGATGGATGGTGTGCGTGCAGTCGTCTTCACTCCCTTTACAGTTCGTGATCCCCTTTTCTGACAGGCACTCATTTGGTGCTCTGCCTGGAAATTGTTCTGATGCTGTTTGTATTTCAAATGCTTAGGAAAACATTTCTATTAAGATCGCATGCCAAAATACAAGGCTATACTGAATAGCAAGAAGGAAGGGGGCAATTTAGTGCTGCTCGTCTGCAAAGGGAAATATTAAATATGCTCTCTCTGGAGAATAACACTTTGCATGTTGCTCTGCTAAATTTACTGCAGCACTATGAGTGTTAAAACATCAGCCATGTAAATGGGCTGAGAGATGCTAAAAGGTTGACAGGATGATTATCTTTGAGGGGCCACTATTATGTATGTCCTTTGGACAGTAGTTTGGAAGAGCTTCAGAGACACTAATTAATTCTGCCCCATAGTGAGGGGGCGGTAACCAGCAGCCCAGTGGGAGTCAGAGCTAGAGTGCTCTATCTCAGGTCAGAGGACCAGGAAAACACTTCAGGGTATGTCCAAGCTGATACTCTAGAGAAAACACTTTAATCTTACTGAAGGTTACAAAGTCTTTGGCCTCATGCAAAACATTTCATCTTGTGCAATTTTCAGAGGTTCTTATCATTTGAATAAAGTAATAAGACCAACAGAATCTCCTTCTTTTAAAATGTTGATTATAGCTTAGGAATATTGATTCTCAGGCTCTTCTAATCACCAAATCTTTTTCTTATACACAATTTAGATTCCCCTATTGTACTTCTTACAGCTCCAGTCATATGACTTGTTGTTGTTGTTGTTTTCCCTGAAATTCCTAAATGGGTAACCCTGATTCCTGAGAGGAGTGGTGGAAAAACTAATTTTTTTGTGAGGAATAGTACCAACCACAAGAAAAACTGACCACATCACGCTTAAGAACAAGGAGCAGTATAGCTTTTCACTGGGTAAGGTTTTTGATTGAAATTTTTATTTTAGATTTTTTTTTACTGTTTCAGGTATAATTTAGTTAACATATATATATGTTTCTTATAGCACTTATTGAAGATTTATTGGGTATTTGTTTTGTCCCAGCATTGTGCTAAGTACTCTGTATAAATAATCTGATTGGGCTGGCTGAGTGTCTCAGTTGGTTAAGAGCTCGCTCAAGAGTTTGAGCTCTGAGCAACAGCAGTTCGAATCCTGGCCCAAGCTGAGCTGCCAACAGGTGGCAGGATGGCTCATCTAAAAAAAAAATAATAATCTGTTTCATTTTTTCCTTGATTCTTAGGAATAAATATGAGGAGAAGGCAATGAAACTTAAGTAAGAAATATTTATATAATTGAGATAGAGTATTATAGTATGTTGTTCAGTGAAAAGTTGGGTTGAATATAGTTATAATAGAATTATAATAATACTGTTTTATTTGATATAGTGGTAGTGTTTTATGATTTGTTGGTGATCCAGTCTTTCCATCTTACCTATTTATGTCTTTGAGGCAGTGAAATAATAGGTGGGGGCAGGGAGAGGAAAGAAGAAATGGAAGGAGAGAGTAAAGAAGAGATAGGGAGGAAAAAAAGACAAATTCAAATTAGTGACACATGAGAATTTCAGAGAAATTAATTATGCATATCTGGTAGAAAATAATAATTTATAGGTTATGGTTAACAGAACAACAGGACAAATGATTTTATATCTTTAAAATGTGTTACAAACTTACCTTTACAAAAATTTTCATTATATACCTTTTGATTGACTAATAATATCTTGTCTTCAACCATTTGAAAAAAGTTGAAGCTCTTTACTTTGGAATTTAACTAAACTGACTAAATTATTATTTTATATACCTTTTCCATAGCATAGATAAATATTTTAAGTAGGTGTAGTCTGAGGAGTGAATGTTGGTGAAGTAACTATCATTGTACTGATTCGGTCTCTCCTTAGATTTGGCCTATCCATGTAAGCATATTATAACGTAATAATTTTATCTGTAAATTAGGAGGTGGGTAATGATATCTTCCTTTAACATCTTCCATAGTGACATGGTTAGAATAAAAAAATGAGGTTTCAAGAAAATAGTTTTCAAAACATTATAGGAATTTATGAAGTATAGTTTATTGCATCAATATAATAACTAAAATATTCAAGACTGGAAAAGTACTTATGATATAACATTAAACAAATAGAATCAGACTACAACTATAATAATCACTATGATTGCCTCCCATGCATTCAGCTGCTTTCTTTTCCAAAGCACTCAGCTTCCTTTGGCAATCTATCTAGGTTAATGATGGAGCATGTGATCTAGATTAAGGCAATCACTGGGTTCCAAGTCAAGACTTTTCATGGAGATTCTGTTACACAAATGAATTTTCTCCTTCTAGTATCATGTGGTATATAGATGTAAAGCCTAGACGTGCTATAGTCATGTTGCCATCATAAAGGAAGTCAACTAGGCCATGAGGCTGACACACAGAAGAATAAAACCAAGGGAACCACATAGCCAGAACTCTGATCAAACATGATTCAAGCATATCTTTCCTCTATGCCTTTATAATTACATGAAGTAAGCTTGCTTTGAAATCAGAGCTATCTGAAAGTGAAAACAGAAGAAAACACAGCATTTCTAAGAGCAGACTTTTCAATCTGCAGCCTGAAATCCGCATTGACTGAGAGGCTGTTGATTTAGTGCTTGGAGACTTGGAAAAGTGAAATTCTCAAACTGAAGTTAACATCAGCACTAGAAGTTGTAGGGAGATTGAAGATAAAAGTAGAATATAAGATTGGGGCTGTTACAAAATCTAGCTTAAAGTAATTTCTTTTAAATCTTCTTCGCTTGAAAAAGGTAAGAATCACTCTCATTATGGAGAGCTGCAATTCAATTTGGGGGGTAAGAAGAAAATAATCTATCTATCTTATGATTTAAAATTGCTTTAAGTGAACTTCTGCTCTGACCATACCGATATAATGGGTACTATTATAGCCTTCTTGACATAAACAGCCTTATAAAACTGGACAAACTATAATAAGCTTGAGTTTCAGGCACTTTATAATAGGCAGTTCAGGACTATAATTCCTAAGAAAAGGATGATCCTCGTGAATGCCTAGGATTTCACCCTGGATGTATACCCAGAATCACCATGTAGGGAAGTAGAGCCCAAGTACAGTATGGTGGTCTCACTGAGCTAAGAAGTTAGAGATCTGAGTTTGGGACTGCTGAAGAAGCTCCATTTGATTTTGGCGGGGTCCCAGAGAAGTGAGAGGTACACAGAGCTAGAGCTCGAAAAATTGTTATAGCAGTAGTATTAATCCTTTGGAGGAACACTAAGATCACATATACTAGTAAAAGTTTCATAAAGCATGGCAGAGAATTACGAGAGAGGATGTTAGCTGAACAGAAAATCCAATGTATTCCACAGTACTGGAAAATGTACTGACCTGCCAGTATGGAGAGAGCTTGGCATTCAGTTGACACCTCTGAAAAGGCATGTATTATAAACAGGACTACTCTAGCCATAGAGTGTGAGCCACACTAAAGCCTCCTCAACAAAGTTTAAAAAAACAAGTTGATCTGATGGTAAATTAATTTGTTTTCAAGAAAAGAACTACACTTTTAAAAAGAAGATAAAAATATCCACAGTCTCTTCAATATAT
>NW_017731679.1:374560-375613 GCF_001890085.2 Hipposideros armiger
CAGTGAGCGGCCGTCCAGAAGCCGGCGACTGATCTGCCTCGCCCTGGAAGAGCACAATGATGGTACCAACTTGGGCCAGTGAAGCAACGTCCTCCACAACTAGACTGAAGAAAAAAAAAGCAAAACAAAATGACAGCAACTTGTCTGTTACCCTTCCCCCAATTCCCCAGCACTGTTCCCATCCCCCCAATTCCCCAATAATAAAAAATAAATAAAAAAATTATTCTGGGAGAAGGTCCAAGATGACAGAATAGGTAAACTCTATGTCTGCCACATCCCATGATCACATTAAAGTTACAACTAAATTACAGAACAGTCAACCTAAACAGAAGCCCTATCATTAAGGATATAAAGAAGAGGTCCCTTCAAGACTGGAAGGAGAGGTGGAGATGCAAAACGAGCTGACCCCAAGTGCACAGGTAGTGGTTGAGCACTGGGAGGGACACCTCCTCAGCAGAGGTCCCCACCTAAAAAGTGAGAGGTCCCAGTCCCACACTGTGCTCCCCAGTCCAGGAGTCCTGTGCCTGAAAGAGGAGACCCCACAACACATGGCAGGGAAAATTAGGAAGGATTCCTTCCGTCCATCCCAGTGACATGGAAGGTTACTAGAAACCCAGACATTCTCTTAAAGGACCTGTGCATAGACTCACTTGCAAGCACTCACCCTGGGCTTCAGCAGAAAGGTGGCAACTCAAGCGGTGCCAAAGACGTAGAGGGAAAGTCTGAGTTGTGTGATTTCAGTGCAAGGGCTAGAGGGAGAGATGCCATTATCCCTGTGTGGAGCACACCTCATGTGTGACCTACAAGAGAGTGCCATCTTTCCTCTGTTGAACCCATCACCAAAAAGCCAAATCTGAGACACCATTGGTAAAATATGCACATGCCTGCACCACATTGGTAACTCCCTTGGACCCCACCCCACCCAGGTGGTGTCATCACTCAAATCACTCTCAGCCTTGACCCTCAAGCCATGGGAGGCTTGTACAGCAGTGGATGGCCCTTGGAAGCCTGGGAAACTCTTGATGGCAGTCCATCAGCTCTAGCTTGCACTGT
>NW_017731679.1:378109-446892 GCF_001890085.2 Hipposideros armiger
GATAATTATATATACATATATAACCTCGGGACATGGAGTAGAGTGCGGGAACGGATTCAATGGAATTGTAATAGATAAGCATGATATTGGGGGTGGGAGAGCAATAGATGGGGGGAGGGGGGTTGTTACTTTGTGAGGGTGAAAAGGGTAACTATTGCATTGTTCTGTACACCTGAAACTAACAATAAAAAAAGAAAGAAAAAAAGACATAGGGTAGCTGAATGGGTAAGAAACAAGACCCATACATGTGTTGTCTACAAGAGACTCACCTCAGGTCAAAAGATATACATAGACTGAAAGTAAAGGGATGGAAAAGGATGTTTCATACAAATGGAAACAAACAAAAAAAAGTTGAGTAGCAATACTTATATCGGACCAAATAGACTTTAAAATTAAGACAATAATAAGAGATAAAGAAGGACATTACATAATAATAAAGGGATCAATCCAACAAGAGGACATCACCCTTGTAAACATCTATGCACCCAACATAGGATCACCCAAATATATTAAACAAAAATTGACTGACATAAAGGGAGAGATTGATAGCAACACAATCATAGTAGGGGACTTTAACACCCCCACTGACACCAATGGACAGATCTTCCAGACAGAAAATTAACAAGGAAATAGTGGCCTTAAATGACACACTAGATCAGACGGATTTAATTGACATTTTTAGAGCATTTCACCCCAAAGAAACAGAATATACATTCTTTTCAAGTGCACATAGAACATTTTCCAAGATAGACTACATATTGGGCTACAAAACAATTCTCAATACATTTAAGAAGATTGAAATCATATTAAGCGCCTTCTCTGACCACAATGGTATGAAACTGGAAATCAATTATAAATAAAAAACTTTATAACATACAAACACATGGAGGCCAAATAACATACTACTAAATAATGAATGGGTCAACAATAAGATCAAGGATGAAATCAAGATACCTTAAGAGAAGCAAAAATGAAAATGCAATGACCCAAAATATATGGGACACAGCGAAAACATTTCTCAGAGGGAAATTCATAACAATGCAGTGCTACTTCAAGAAACAAGAAAAATCTCAAAGTAAACAATCTAACTTTACACCTAAAGCAACTAGAAAAAGAATAGTAAAGAAAACCCCAAAGTGACTAGAAGAAAGGAAATAATAAAGATCAGAGAAGAAATAAATGAAATAGAGGCTAAAAAACCCAATGTAAAATATCAATAAAAAACCAAGAGCTGGTTCTTTTTCTAAAAAAATTAAATTTACTAGAGTGATATTGATTAGTAAAATTATATAGGTTTTAGGTATACATTTATGTATTCCATCACCATATATTTGACTCCTTTTTCCCTCTTCTAACACCTTCTTCCTCCCTTATTCTTTGGTAACCACTAAACTGTTGTTTGTGACTATGAGTTTTTGTTTGTCTTGTTTGTTTTTTTGCTTTCAGTTTTATATCCCATATGTGAGTGAAGTCATATGGTTTTCTAGTTTTTCCTGTCTGTCTTATTTTGCTTAGTATGATAATCTCAAGATCTACCCACGTTGTTGCAAATAGCAGTATTTCATCTTTTCTTATGGCTGAGTAATACTTCCTTTTAATTTTCATTAAATCTAGCAAAGTTTTTACATTATTTCTTCAAATACTTTCTTCTGTCCTCCCATTTACCCTCTCTCTCTCTCTCTCTCTCTGCATTTAATTATACATCTATTAGACAGCTTAATACTTCCTCACATGTCACTGGTGTTCAGATCTTTTTTTTTTTCCAGTATTTTGATTTTCATCTACTTATTTAGTTTGGATCATTTGTTTTAATATGTCTTCAAATTCACTGATTTCTTTCTTTTCCAGTCTCTGACCTGTAAATCACACCCCATGTGTTTTCTCTTCAGTTATATTTTCAGCTCTGGAAGATCTATTTGGGACTCTTCAATCTTCATTTTCTTTCTTTATAATGTTCATATTTTTCTCTACCTTCTGAATATATTAACTTTATTTATAATAGATGTTTAAATAACCTATTCTAAGGTTAATTTGGGCTTACTTTTAATGCCGTTGCACTCTGAGGACTCCACCCAATGTCCCTGTATTAGAAAGTCTTTCCACTTTGGCTGATTTAAGCACAAAGTATTATCAGGCCTCTGTGAGCTTGAGGGATCATTCTGTCTCTTCCTCTTTGTTGGTTCTTTCCCTAATTCCATGTAGGTTCCTAACATGTTGGCAGAGAGCAGTGCTCAGCCAATGACTCAAGGGTTCCACTCTGCCTCAATTTGGAACTCCTTTTCTCTTTACTTCTATATCTCCTTCAGGATAATAAGGCAATAAAAAGTAATAAAAGGCACAGTTTGGAAATGAAGAAATAAAAACTCTCTTCATTAGAAATGGCATGATTATATACATAGAAAATCTGAAGGATTCTACCAAAAAAGTCTAAAACCAATAAATGATTTTGGCATGTTTGTGGAGTATAAGTTCCACAAACAAAAACTAATTGTTTTCCTATAGCTATAAACAAGTGGAAATTAAAATTAAACAAATAATACCATTTATAATAGCATCAAGAATATGAAATATTCAGTTTAATTTGACAAAATATGGATAAATCTGTATACTATAAACTATAAAACATTGTTGAAAGAAATTTAAAAAGGCCTACAAAAATTAAGTATATTATTTCATAATTCTGAAGATTCAATATTGTTATTATAGCAATTCTTTCCAAATTGATAGACCCATTCAATGTAACACCAGCAGATTTTTGGGGGGTTTTTTGGTGGAAATAAAAAAATTTCTAAAATTTATATGTATATGCAGAGGAACTTAAAATAATTTTGAAAAAGTACAAATATGAGCCACACTACCTGACTTCAAAGTTTCATTATTAAGACAGTTTCATTATCATGAAGCTTCATATTGATCAATGGGACACACTAGTACAGTTTACCAAATTGTCCTAAATTGATATAAACAGAGGTAACTTTTGCTTGATGTTTGTCAGTACATCTACCACTTTAAAGCTCAAAATTTGATGATGTAATATACCACCTGAGCAAGTTTGATATTTAAGTGCCACTTTATATTGCTGCTAAATGCAGTCAGGCAACAATATATTCAGATAATTTATGTCTCATATCATATAAAATTGTTATATTGTAATTTTTCTTGATTTTAAATAAAAAAATTTACTCCTAATATTATTACTCTTTGTATGTCTATGTACTCCTGCTGAAATAAACAGTCCTTTCTACTGTTTTGAGTTGAAAATATATGTCCTGTTATGTATAACAAGATGGTAAAGGAGGTGGTATTTATTTTTGTAAAGTTCTTTCTTGGCAAAATGAAAACTGGAAACTCTATGCAAGTGCACAGTATATTTTAATTTGAAATTTTTTAAAATTAAATTTATTGAGGTGACATTGGTTAGTACAATTATATAGGTTTCAAGTGTACATTTTTATAATACATCATCTTTCTATTGCATTGTGTGTTTATCACCCAGAGTCAGTTCTCCTTCCATCGCCATATATTTGATCCTATTTACCCTCATCTACCACCTCCTTCACCCCTTACCCTCTGGTAACCACTAAACTGTTGTCTGTGTCCATGAGATTTGGTTTGTTTGTTTGTCTTGTTCCTTTGTTGCTTTCAATTTTATATCCCACATATGAGTGAAGTCATATGGTTCTTGTCTTTTGCTGTCTCTCTTATTTTGCTTAGCATAATAATCTCAAGATTCATCCATGTAGTTGCAAATGGCACTATTTAATCTTTTCTTATGGCAGAATAGTATTTCATTGTGTATATATACCACATCTTCTTTATCTAATCATCTATTGAAGGACACTTTGGGGTTTCCATGTCTTGGCCATTGTAAACAGTGCTGCAATGTTGATAGGGGTACATATATTTTTACAGAAAATGTTTTCAATTTTTTAGGTAGAAACTCAGAAGCGAAATTGCTGAGCCATATAGCAATTCTATTCTTAATTTTTTGAGGAATACAGCCTTCCATAGTGGCTGCACCAGTCTGCATTCCCACCAACAGTGTACGAGGGTTTCTATTTCTCCACAGCCTCTCCAACATTTGTTATTATTTGTCTTGTTGATGATAGCTATTCTAACAAATGTGAGATAATATCTCATTGTGTTTTTGATTTGCATTTCTGTAATTGCTAGTGAAGTTGAACATTTTTTCATATATCTGTTGGCCGTTTGTATGTCTTTTTGGGAGAAGTGTCTGTTCAACTCATCTACCCATTTTTTAGTTGGATTTTTTGTTTTTTTGTTGTTGAGTTGTATGAGTTCTTTATATATTTTGGATATTAGCCCCTATTGGAGGCATTGTTTGCAAATATCTTCTCCTGTTTGGTTGGTTGCCTTTTTGGTTTGTTGATGGTTTCTTTTCCTGTGCAGAAGCTTTTCAGTTTGATATAGACCCAATCATTTATTTTTGCTTTTACTTCCCTTGCTTTTGAGGTCAAATTCATAAAATCCTTGTTGAGCCCAAGGTCCATAATTTATACCTATGCCTCCTTCTATATATACAGTCTATTGTTTCAGGTCCTATATTTAGGTCTCTGGTCCATTTTGAGTTAATTTTGGTACATGGTGACAGATAGCAGTCTAGTTTCTTTCTTTTGCATGTGGCTTTCCAATTTTCTCAGCCCCATTTATTGAAGAGGATTTCTTTTCTCCACTGTGTGTTTCTGGCTCAATTCTATTCCATTGGTCTGTGTGTCTGTTTTTCTACCAATAACATGCTGTTGTGATTATTGTTGATTTGTAGTAGAAATTGAAGCGATACTTCCAGCCTTGTTCTTTTCTCTTTGGGTTGCTTTGGCTATTCAGGGTCTTTTGTGATTCTATACAAGTCTGGCAATTTTTTGTTCCCTTCAAAAAATTTTGTTTTTAAATTTGAAATCTGAAACCACACATCTAGTGAAACCACAGTTCTATTCTATATTATATAGCCAGTTGGTGCATTATTTCTTGCTGTACCAGTTTAGTCTGATTCTATAGGACTTATAACTGGCAATCTGTAACTTGTGTATCCTATAGGATAAATATCTTTGTATATTAACTCATTTTATTTTATTTATTTTTTAAAGATTTTTATATGGGAATAGCGCTGGGGAATTGGAGGAAGGGGAACAGACAAGTTGCTGTCCTTTTGTTCTTCAGTCTAGTTGTGGAGGACGTTGCTTCCCTGGCCCAAGTTGGCACCATCATTGCGCTCTTCCCGGGCGAGGCAGATCAGTCGCCGGCTTCTGGATAGCCGCTCACTGCGGCTGCTGGCCACTCACGCTGGCTGCTGGCTACACACAGTAGCCCATGGCAACCCACTGCAGCAGGGGCTGCAGCCTAGCCATCGTCTGCGACTCATGGCAACCCAGCTCCAGGTTGAGCTGTTGTTCAGCATCTTAGCTGTAGAGGGCAGTGTCACTGGCCCTCATATGTGGGATCCGAACTGGGGCCCTCTGGCATCCCAAGACAGCTCTTAACCATCGCACCACTCGGCCAGCCCTAACTCATTTTATTTTAAAAGTCCTTATGGGACATCATGGAGAGACTATAATGCAACCTAGAAAATACAAGGTATGAGAGATTCTAGTTCATATAACTTTGAGATCATAAAATTCATACTACACAGAATTATTACAAATTTAAGACTATTAAATTAACAACATAACAATTTATTCCTAATTATATTGTGTTCTTACAATTTAAAATGAATGTGAATTTGAGTGACGATAACATTTATCATCTAAAATAGAGATTCTTGTGAGTTCCTGGCATGGTACTTGAAATTCTGCCCAATAGTGGTGTATGATGATATGGTCCTGGATACACCAAACCCTATGGTCGTAATAGTTATAAATATCATTATAGAATGTGTATGAATACATATATTCTAAGAATATATATACACGTATACACACATACATATTCTAAGATGACCATATAATACATACTCTTTCTATGTATACATATCTGTTGTACATACATACAAACTGTACAGACTATGTATATCTACATAGATACATATATAGTAGATTCTCATTATTGTGTTTGTGTGTGTGTGTGTGTATGTGTATGTATGTATGTATGTAGTCATCTTAGAAATGAGGGCTTTTGATTTTCTCTTACAGTGAGATAATGTGACTTGTGGGATAAACTGTGAACATTTGAGTAAGAACCACTTTTCTTATACTTCTTCCCCTCACAGAGTCCTTTAATGTTGGACTCTCAGTCCCCTTCTTAATATGATAGCAGAATTCATGGACTGGGCTGGAGTGGTCAAGATTTGGGTATAGCTGAATCTTTCTTCATAGAGCAATTACTTCTTTGATATCACCATTTGATCTAAAGTTTGAGGGCTGTGAATAATTTGGCATTATATCCCCATGTCTTAAAAATAGAAATTTTTTGAATTGGCTTAAGACACACACACACACACAAAAAAAAAAAAGAAAGAAAAAGGATCCTGAGGATCTTATAGAATCCAAAGACAACTGATCTATCAGGAATCTAGGAGGCTCTCCTCTGTTTTTATCCCCTGTCTCTGCATATCAGCTTTATACTCCCTAAATTTGCTCTCTCTCTCTCTCTCTCTCTCTCTCTCTCTCTCTCTCTCTCTCCACAGCCACCTGCATTTTTGTCAATTCTCTCCTCTACTTATGAATTCAGCCAAGATTGGCATATTTTTTTTTCTTAATTGCAATTCCAAATTTCTAAGAGAAAGAATGGTTTGACTAAATATGAGTCCATTTTGCTCTCCTAGCTCAATAAATTATGAGCGCAATTACATAAAAGGACACAACTCTCAGAAAAAGGGGTCACTGTGAGCTGAACAGGAACCCCCAAAGGAATTTTCAACTGCAGCCCAAACTAAGAAATACTAAATTTCCATAACCTAAATACAGGCTTTCAAAATATTGCAAGGGGTGGCTATGCTATAAATGACATTTTTAAACTCTGTTATTTAGTGTTCATTTTATGCCACTATAACTTTTTGTATTATTAAAACTTTAAAAAATATACAACAAAAAGTTACACTTATTATATTCAATGACAAACGGAACACCAAATTCAAATAGCATCTCACTGAAGGATCCTTTGGGACTAAGGATAGCAATCACTGTGCATGGAAAAGAAATTCAGGACCTTGAAAATTGCATTTCTATAGCAAAAAATGAATAGATAGAAGTAAATCCACTAGACAGAAGAACATGAAAGAATAAAAAGACCTGAGAAATGTGTCACACCTAACATCAGTCAACTGTGTTTTTTAAACTTTAAATCCTGGTGCCCAACTGACAGAGATTCTATGATTACATTTGAAACAAACACTATTGATATTTCCTGGTTACTAAAACATAATTCTTTGGGGAATGTGATTGAATAAATGTTTTGGGGATGGTAGGATTTTCAAATAAATTAGCACAGGATTCTTATTTCAAAATAGAACAACTAATAATAACCTGGGTGATGTGAATGGTTTTACATTCATGTGGATCCGGTTTGCAAGTGACCCCTGGGAGCAAAGCCCATACGCCTAGAAATAGCAGTTAGACTGTGAGCACATAGATTCACTACTGAGCATTTATATTGTATTGTCCAATGAAGAAAGGAGAGTGTTAAGAAATTTGATCAGTAAGTCTATGAATTTGGGATTTATAGGTACAAATTGAAAAAAAAAGGCTAAGGGATGCTACTGGGAACTTTGTGTCATAGAAGCACTGAATTTTTCTTATTTTATGTTATATAGGCACTAATGTAATATTTCAGAATCTTCTATAGAAACCTCCCTCTGAGATAAACCCAGAAATGTGCTTTAAATAAAAGAATCAAGACAAAAATAAGTAAATGAAAGGGCAAAAGAATAGGGTCTCAGAAATGGCCTTTAAAGTGGGGGTCATGCCAACAAGCAGCTCCACATAATTGGGTACGTTATCACACTATTTATTATAAATCAATTTATATGATCACATTTGCCTTATAAAATTATGTGATATTTGTCAGAATATAAAGCTCCTTGACTTACTAAGTAAGATAAAATGGAGGATGATATAGTATTTTTTGAGAAGATATGGCATGTGTATATATATATTTTTAAACTTATTTATTAAATAAGTCTATTTATTAAAACACCATAATTTTGAAAACATCACTTTAAAAAGCTTAAAAAATTTTGGAAATATGTTGCAAGTTACTTTTTTTTTTTAACCATTTGAGAGTAAGTTGCTAAGTAGTTGCTCTAATCACTCCTAAGTTCTACAAACAGGGTATTCTCTTACATACCCACAATACAGAAATAAAAACTCGATGATCAAAACTGATACATTCCTACCATCCAATCCCCAGACTACATTCAAATTTGTCAGTTGTCCCAATAGTGGTATTTATAGTAAAATGCCTCAGTCTAGAATCTTGTGCAGCATGAAGCTGTCATGTCATTTTAGTGTCCTTCATTCTGGAAGAATTTCTCATCTTTTGTTGGTTTCACAACCTTGACACTTTGGGGCTTGACTGGTGTTTCCTCATGATTAGATGCCGAATATGCAGCTTTTGCAAGAATATCACAGATGAGATGCCGCATTCTCATGCATACTAGCAGACAGTGCAAAGCATTAACAAATACCTGATAGGAAACAATTCTGCGACTATGAAAATATCCTCTTTTTCATTAGACTTTCAATTAATTAACTCGTTTAATTATATTTATATGATTTATGGTTTTTCATTTTATGAAATAGGTTACAGTCTGTTGCTATTGTTGCTTACAAGTGATTCTCATTTTTCATTTCATGTTTCATAAAGTCACCATGAACACTTGCGAATATTCAAGCATTACTCCTAGAGGAAATACAAGGTTAGGTTCCTGTGAGCCTCTGGTTACATTTTAATCAACTGATCAGTCAAATAACCTTGTTTTGTGTGTGCTTTTGTTTAAAGGGACTTTATGTAATATATTTTGTTGATCATTAACATTGAACTCACGCCCAACAGTACTATAACTCATGAGTGATCAAAACTTATTGAATACAGTGGTTTCTTCTTAAGGCCTTTCACAGCCTTCTTGTGCCTAGGAAAATTAGACAGCTGCACTATGCTTGAGGACCATTTTGAACAGTATATATATCAACAAAAAGCACAAAATGTGAAAAACATGGCAACAAATAGACTGTGAAAAGGGCCCCTTTTTACAGTATGAGACTTGAAACAAGGCAGAGTGTTATCATGTTTGACCTCAGCTGGGAATATGTACACTGGACAACTCAAAGTTTTTGCCATTCTTTGTATTCCTATGAATGACTGTGAAAGCATCATAAATTGTGTTTTTTGGAGTTACAATTAAATTTTAGTGAGTAGGCAGATCTGCAAGTATGGAATCTGTGAATAATGGAGATTAGTAATTTTGATGCCTAAAAAGAAACATTTAGCAGCGGGAACTCATTGAAGCTGGCTTCCAAATCCTTTTGACATGCCCTCATCATTCTTTGAGCATTTCTTTTCTTTCTGGTACAAGAAGATACTACAGGTGCATATTATTATTTTTTTGTGTGTGTGCGTGTGTGTGTGAGGGCATTGTCACCGGCCCTCATATGTGGGATGCGAACCAGGGCCCTCTGGCATCCCAAGCCAGCTCTCAACCATCGCGCCACTCGGCCGGCCTGCATATTATTTTATATAGCCCAGGAATTTGCCATTTATCCAAGGATAATGATTTCCTCTAATGGAAAATGATATGGGGAAACCAAGAACTAGGAGATGGTTGTGCTCATTGCTAGTGCTCACTGCTATTCCCAGGCCTTCTCACAGGATGGTTCTAGGGAAGGTAGATTAGGTAGATAGTGTTTAAATATTGTGTAGGTAACAGGATTGTACCCAAGGAGATCAAGTCTAGGAACGCTGAAGTTATATGTGGTGATGGTGAAAATTGGAGTGGAAGTATGGGGCCAGCTGCCATGTGCTTCATAACTATGAGCAATTAATAAGGATATTAACAGATGATAGCATTGAAGAGTGATAAGTTAATAAACCCTGATTTGATGAATCACCCCAATAAAAGGGTGGATTGGTTAGAATTTGATTCAGTATGAGACCCTGAAAGCTGAAGTTACACGATTTTGATTATTGTTATTACAAAAACTTAAAACATGAGTTTATTTCACCTTTCTGTAAAATTTTAGAGGCTTTTAAGCATTCTAGGGAAGGTAAACTTCAGTGTGTCAGACTTCAGATATCTTATTGCTCCTCCACATGTAGCTTCCACTCCCAAGTTCACCTCATGGTCTAAGATACTGATCAGCTCTACTTACTCATTAGCAAGAGGGAGAAAAGTGAAGGGGCATGCTCCTCCCATTAATAAAACTCTCTGTAAATGTGATGTACACTCCTGTTTACATCCCATGAGCCTGAATTGATTCACATTGAAATTTAGTCTCTGTTCCAGGTTGCCACATGCCAAAATAAAACATCAAGATATCCATTTCTGTAGAAGGAAAAACAGATACTGCGAGATTATTGGCAGCATCTATCACAGAGAGGGGTTTGTGCAAGGTGGAGGAAAATTAATAGCTTAAATTGTAATAGGGACATAGGAGCATATGGAACAAATTCTGGCCCTATGTCAGGCAGAATGAATATTACTTTTCCATTAGGACAGTAATTATTCTTTCTTTCACCTCTTTTATATTATGCTTTGCTTGTTTTATTTTAAAGTTTGTTTGCATCTATGATTTGTTGTCTTCATTAATGGTTTGTGTGCCTCTCTATGTCTGTATCAAGCCATCTCTTTCATTGCAAGTCAGCTTCTAGACACTGACTACAACCTTAGTGGTCGCTACATTTTAGGAAAATAGTGCTAGAGTAGCAGTTAAGAAGCCAGATCCCGAAGAGAAACTGTTCTTTGTTCAAATCCTGGTTCTGCCACTTGGCAGCTATATTACTTGGTCAAGTTACTTAACTTCTCTAAAGAGTAGCTTTATTGTCTGTGACAATGCATGTAAGGTTCTTAATATGTTGCTTGGAATATATCATACTAAATTAATATTAGCTACTATTTTTGGTATTCACTACCAAAGTACACACAGTAAGTGCATACTTTTTAATATTTATTCAATTGGGATGGAAAGTTTCACTGTTGTTTTCAGACAAAACAGAGCCTGCAGAAGTGAGGCCTCTGTTGTCATTAGACTAGAAATGTTATTTAAAAATTAACTTCACAGCTCAGGAACCCAGACTCACTATCAACAGATCTCACATCATCTTTATTGCTAGGCCACCGACCTCCCAGGTGCTTGATTATGACTAGATTCTTTTTTCCAGTTATGTTATTTCACAGTATATTGAAGCAGTGGGCAGGAGTGTAACAAATAATTTCAAGGAATTTAAGATGAGAAAAGGGAGCACCAAGTTCACATCACGGACCAGTGGTCAGACAGTTATTCACATGTTTGTTCCAATGTACTTGGTCATCTTTTATCTGGTAGATCTTCCACTCCAAGTTATATAGTAAACATGGTCAATGTGCACAGAATTCCCAGGGATAACTGCATTCATCAGTAGCTGAGGTGAGGTGGAACATGGCAGCATTTTTTTTGTTTCTTTCAATTTCCTTTGGGATGGTTTGTATTGCACACAGCAATCTCAAGCAAATGAAAATGGCTCGGGTCTCCCATTCATAGCAGGATGGGTCAGATCACAAATAGCCTGTCTTCACCCATTTCTTTTCCTTTTTCACACTTCCTCCATTAGAGACTTTTTGTTGCTGACTACTTGCATGTTTCGCTGGGCTAGAAAACCAGACATAGTTAAGGGGATCTGTAGGAACATTTGTATGTGTCAAATGCAAAAACAAGAGTAAACACTCCAAGCAGGCAAACAGTAAAAAAAATTCCAAAAGTAAGAGCTACAAACTGGATAAGAAAAATGAGACAAGGGTGCTAGATCTTGAAAATATTAAGTGTAAATAAGTTATAATCTCAGCCCAGGGTAACTGGTATTCCAAGGAAGATCTTGAAGTGCTTGCTCAAAAAATAGTTGAATAAATTAATCAAATTCATGGAATATAAATTACATATTACTTGAAACCATCTCTCTATTTTTTTTGTCAAACTACCTCACTTTTCTGTGTTTTTAGTTTTAAATGCAAGGTTATTGAGAACCTGTAATAGATGGGCAAATTGCGAATCTATTATTGAGATTAAATTACAGCTAATCTCAGTTATTGTTTCTCATTTGGATTATATCCTATGGTTGTTGAGAAGTCTGAATGGAATGATTTACATGAAGCATGTTTCATGGCACCCGGCACACAGTAGGTCCACAGAAAATGTTTGGTTATTAGTTTCTCTAGGATGTATCCATGCAACTATTATTACAATTATTGCATATGTGTACTTTAGTTAACATGGAGAGACTTTTTTTGTTTTAAAGTGAAAGAAACACTTTCTCAAGGCCAACATGTTAAATGAAAAAGAGCCATGTATTTTCTTATGAGCATCTGGTAACCCGAAAGCAAATACTCCAACTATTTCTCATCTGCTTGTAATTAATCATACTAGAGTAATTACATAGCCTGGAAAACTGCCATGTAAATCAAACCCGTTACTTCCAAATAGCCATCATCCTCAGATTGTTCTCCAAGAGTGATATGTTGAACTGCACATAATTCTAATTTTAGTAATTACAGAGCTTTTACTAGAAAAATATTGAAAATGCTGCCCAATATTAGTATAATCAGGGTTTCAAACAGAAGTAGAAAAGAGACCCTACTTCTGAGAGAGAAAACTAAAATCCTCTATACCCTTGGTACCCAAAATTAACTTCTTGTCTGTGCTTTGAGCTGTTTCTACATCTCTCAGGGAGCCCTACACTGATTGCCCATCCCAATGAGCAGAGTTCAGGATCTGAAATACAGTTTTTCAAGTAGCCTTTTCTGTAATGAAACAGAAAACACAACATAGTCTGGTAAAAAAATTTGTTGAGGTAGGGAACCAAAGGCTCTGTATCAAGCACTCAGTTGTCTCCTTTTCTCCTTCATAAACTTACTTTAGAAATCTATATCCTGCATCATAAGGAAAAAACCCTTTTCCTTAGAATCCTCAGAAAAATATATAAAGACCGCTAAGATGGATCTAGCAAGGTACTTAGAACTCTTGGGAGAAAACCTATGAAATGCATTCATGTCAGTATTTTATATAACAAAACTGTGAAATATCACGAGTTTCAAAATTTTTTCAACAAAATTGAAAGCCGTAAATTGTTATATTATGCAATAATAATAATAATAATATTCAAATAGTGGGATTTGAATACCTAAGAGCAGTTTTCCAGGTGACGCAAATATCCGCAGTATTACTTCTTCTGATTAAAATATGATAAGGGCAGCTTGAGACTCAGACAGACCTGATTCCAGTGTGATCCATTTAGCTCCAAGCTCAGGCAAACTACTTATTCTCAAAGAGCTGTTGTTCCTCACTTATTCCTCCTTTGTCAATTGCTTCAATTTTAGTTATATCCCATGATTTGGGGGATGTTTAAATGAGATGACTTATGTAAGATAAATTGTGAGTTACCTGGTATATAGTAGACGCACAGCAAATATTTGGTTATTAGAAGTTAAGTATTTTACCAACCTATCAATACTCCAAAAATGTAATGGAAGTAGAGAAATTAAAAACACAGGGTCTTATAATTTTCTATTCTATAAACAGTAAAAGTTTCCAAATATAATTTTTTTCAGTTTTCATTTTTAGCCTTTTAATGATTATATATATTTATTTTTATATTTAAATACATATTTTATATTCTTTATACATTAATTATAAATGTTATACATTAAATATATGTATATTCTTAAACTTGGATGTTACTCGCTATTTCAGTGATCAAATTTGAGATTTTTACACTTCAACCATTAGCACTTACTGTTGATAATGGATTATAACAATTTTGTTTCAAGAACATAGTATTTATTTTACCACTACTAACTTGTCACATCATCTTTTAACAGCTACTATCTCAAAATCATCTTTATAATCATGAGGAATTAGAACTCCAGCTAAGTCTTTTGAATTCATTTTCAAATTGCTTCTTTCCCAGGCTTTCCAAAAGATACTAATAAATGCTAAGTATCTCCAGTTATTAGCCAAAAATTTTAATTATGAAACTCTGGAAACATATTCATTAACATTCTAGGTATTAGGTTCTCTTCCCAGTCAAAATGATAAAATTAGTAGATTTATTTTCATTTAGCTTGTCTGCAGTAGAAATTTATTAATTTGTTCCAGTGAAAATATCAAGCATGAACTAATTTTTATTGAGCTATTATGAGCTCATACTGAGTAAACTGACATATATTATCCCATTTAACTTCAAATTAGCTACTATTTTCTCACTTTTCAGATAATAATACTTAGAGAGGTGGTGACATTGGCCCAACATCGCACACCTATGCTATTGTGGAGTTGGCAGTTGAAACCAAATGTTCTGAACACACAGTCTTTGGTTTTAAATGCTTTCCAAAAATGCAATAAATCTATATGGACTCCAGAGAGGACTGTGTAAGAATATCTTCTTTGACCACATGTTCTTAACATTAAAGCTTCTTTAGGATTATTATATTAACTGGAATCCTCCCACCCATTTACTCCTATCTCCCGTACTCAATTTCAGATCTACACTCAATTTCAGTCCTTTCACTACCTTAAATTTGCATAGTTTCTCCTCCTTGGGGTAGAAACCATGGTGCGCCTCAGGGATAACAAGCAGCGTCTTATGTGGGGAACGGTATAAAGAACTACTGGTATTTGTTGTGGAGAAAAGAAAAGTAGAATGACTCAGAGACATAGGAGATCTGACCTTTAATATTTTAAAAGGGCTATCATGTAGAAAACAGGCAGCAGAACTAGAATCTATGGGAGGAAAATAAAGGAATGAAGATTTTGATTTAATACAAGGAATCTTTTTAAAAAGAAATGTATTAGTATTTTCTAAATTAGAAATGAACACATCTTGGGAAGCAATGAGTCGTGTATGGATCAACTCATCTCCTGGAAGGCAATAAGGGAGGGAATATTACAGAAGATCCAGCAACAGATGGGGCTAAAAAAGATGCCAAAGAGAAGGCTGTAGTTATCTATGTCTATGTGTCATTTTCCTCCTGATTGTCAAGGGTTGGTGAAAGGTTAAGGTATAAGAGGTCACAAAACAACCAACGTCCCAGATGGAAGAGGGCAACACAGAATGAAAAAATAAAAACAGAATAGGGAGTGTAAAGCCAAACTGGGGAGCTGTCAATTATGCTTGACAGTAGACCATTCCCCTTTTCCTGCTCGTACATCGACAGAATCTGGAAATATTTTTGTCATATCCTGCTACCCTTGAGCAATTTTCCATTGAGGCACCATAATTGAGCCTGTGATAGGGGCAACCTTTCTTTGCTTGATGTACAAAGCTTTCCCTCAGTGGTTTTTTGTTTTTGTTTTTTTAGTATGGCTGACTTCCTCAAGAAAAAGAAGTTTGCTTCCTAATAAGGTATTTAAAATACAACTTTTAAAAGGTTTTATCAGTAGATCATTGGCTATTAATTTTCTCCTCTCAAAATGCTTCATAATGAGAGGCCACAAAATTTATATCTAGAGAAATTTCTCAGGTTCTTTTTCTAATTACTAAACTTTTCCTACGCCTGAGCAGCAGTATTTTTAGTTAGAAGACAGTCATTTTATTTTTCTATTCAGCTTTCTTTTTTTCCCCATCAGGGATGTCATTAAACTTAAATAAAAAAACTTAAGTAATAAACTTAAATCAAAGCTAAGATTGGATTTTTTATTGACATGTAGTGCTATTAACATGCTGAAAAGTTTATAGATTTAGCGACCAGAGGAACATCAAATTCCTAATCAAAATCTTAAACTGAGAACAAGTGTTTCGTGAATATAACTTAGCAATGTACAGTATTTCCAAAAAAGCTGTCATTATAAATAATCAGATGCCTGATTACAGTCTGATTTTTACATTCTAAAATTGCTAATATCATTCAGTATTTTCAACATTTTTTTTCTAATAATTTCATGTTGGACTCCTGGCTCCAAATGCAGGCATTGACCTAATAATTTAAATTCAGTGGAAAGAATGATCATATAAAAGCCTTAATTTCTACCAAACATAAATTAATAGAGAATAAGAAGTGCAAAGAGCGGCACCAGGTGGATCATAGAACCTTTAGGTAAAACAAATGATATTTTACTAGGCTTACAGATAGAGTGTGTGTGTGTGTGTGTGTGTGTGTGTGTGTGTGTGTGTGTGTGTGTGTGTGTGTGTGTGTTAAGGGACATCAAGAGTGTTGATTTGAGTGGCTTATTAAGTCGGCATGTTTAGCTCAGCAATATGTCTCACCACTTGGCTTTTTAATCTGCCAAGAAATGGGTACAATTAGTACTTATGAACTGTGTGTAATTACAGTGACTCAGGTTTCAGCTTATATGACTCTTCCATCATAGACTACTCTCTTGGTCTTTTATTTTCTGTTCCTCTAAGTGAAGAGAGACTGAAGGGAATTCTACTTTTACCCTGGCTTAAGTGTAAAATATATATGTCTGCAAAAATATTTAGTATGTACACTTATAAAAGTTCTTACTTTCATTTTCCTTAGGTTTTATGTGTTTTGGTAATAAAAGAGTAAGTTATGCGTGCCATCCAATATAAATAGACAGAGATAGTTTACTTCTTGCAAGTTCTTTTTGTACTAATAGGTGAAAATGCAGAATAGAAACAGCTCTGTATTTCACCTTAAACAGCTGAGACTCTCTAAGGAAATGGAAAATAGGTCGTGTATGTCTGATTATGTATGTATGATTATTGCTCTTAGCTTTCTCCCTCGACTTTTTCCCCAGAAATTTAGACTACAGTTCCATCTCTGTATTTACTTTGTTACCCCAATATTAGTAGTTAATATTAGATGGAACACTAGATCTCAATGTGCTCAGTCCTTTTATTTTTACAGCTGAGATCATTGAGTTTCTGAAATGTTAAGAAAACTATCAAAACTGGAGCTCAGGTTCCTGACCCAGCCCAGTGATGTGGTTATTACAATACTTTATCTGGTCTTGACTAGTAATCTAGTCCCCTTTTATATTCTCCAGTCTGATCCCTGTCTTTCTTAAGACTGTTCTAATCTCTGCTAATATAGCAAAGATTTTAGGAGTTAATGGTGTTTTGCCTCCTAGGGTCATTTAAATTAAAAAGAAACTCTACTTAAGGCATTTGAATTCAAAGGTTTGAGTCTCTACTAGTGGATTTTTAGGAATCATGATGGACTAAGTGGTAAAACATTTTTTGGGGGGGAATTTCTGACCCAAATCCTGATATTTCTTTCTAAGTGAATGTAGCTTTCAATGTGTTATACTCTCTCCACTTCTTTTTTTCATTACCACCTGCAAAGGCGGAGTGACTTACTCTGATAGATGAATTTGGAGAGAATAAATTAAGCATACTCAAATTAGTTTCATTCTTTTTGTGTTGGGAAGCATCTGCCTGAAGGGAACAAGATTTTACCTGACAGATGTATATACATGCCTTGGTCCAGCATTATGTGTAACTGGAAGGGAAAGCCTGTCTAATTCCTAGATTATCATCATCCATTGGTTTTCACACTAAACTTTGTCCAGACAGGGACAACAGAATTTGATGTGACGTGGCTAGAATACTGGAGGTTGACAAGAAGGTGTCAGCTCCACAGTGCTGTAGAGCAAAGTTTTTAACACAGTCACCCTCCCACCTAGTGGAAACCCTTTAACAAAATCATATGGAAATCCCATATATAACATACGTAAGTGAACAGTCATGCTTTTATAGTACGAGGTGATAGATCCTTGTTCCCCTGACTTCCTTATTTCTCCCCTTTCTACTTCCCTCATGTAGCCAATAATGCAACCAAGAAGAACTGTAGGCATGCAGAGAGCTCAGAAATAGTCCACTGCAGTAAAAGGACATGTTTGCTTGTAAATTGGCTCCTGAACAGTCAGTTATATAATCACTTTGCCCCAAAACAGTGGCTCTTGTAAACCTCCTGTCCCTGGGCTTGTCCATTACTCATATAGCATTGCATTACACTCTTTTTAGAGTACGTCAAAGAGTGGTGCTTACCATTTCATTATATTTTGAGAATTGTCAATATAGAAACTTTATTCATAGATACCATGAGGTTCTTCAGAAGATCTGGTCTTTATAAAAATATTGCTGGTATTTTATAAAATATTTGTTCAAAGTTTAGTAGGGTAACTTTCTGGTTGAGAGTTATTTAGCTATCACTGAGCCAAGGTCACACATCTTTTTTCTCTTAGTTACAATTATTCTATTTCATCGATCAAACTGTAAAGGAAAAAGTTTGAAGGAGATACAATTTTATTGAAATATGAAGCATTCCTGTGGACTGCTGGCCTTTCTTAAAGATACAGAAAAAAAGTCATGAGCTCTGATTGCTAGTTTCAGAAACTTTGATATTTTATAATGAAAATTTCTATTTATAAAGATTCCAGCTATTTGGAGACTTACATTTTAAAGGAAATACTACTTTTTAGGCACTACCATTTTTAGTCATGAGAAAAAAAAATGTTTAACTGAAAGTGTTTAGTGACAATGTTGTGATAGGAGCCAAAATGTCTCCAGTTGACATTATGCATAGAAAAAGAACTTTGTTGAAAAACACTTAGAGCTACGTTTGCAAAAATGGATGGCTAGTGGATATTTTGGTTCCCTCTGTGTTGTACTAAAGATAAAAGCATTCTGATAAGTCACTGTAGCTGTGTGGGGTTCATGCCAAAATGGGATACAAAAGCTGTTCTCTTTCTTGAGGAATAACAGATTCTCATGGATACCATCACAACATATTTTATAGGAAAACTACCTTGCCTGTGGGATATATACTATATAGTCCCTATTCTCTGCATTTTGGCTCACTACAACAATTTCTCCTAGAAACTTCTCAATTTCAGTAAAGCCGACCATGAGCATTTCTTTGAGGGTCTTACTTTCTTATACCTACTCCTCTGTTTCTCCCCCCCCCTTTTTTTTGGTAATCTTCTTTCTTCATTCTTTCTGTCTGAGGAACGACATGCTTTAGAGCCAGTCAGCTAGATCAAAGCTCAAATTTTATTTTGGTCACATATAGAAATATGGTCCAAAAATCCTTAATTTCTAAAACCTCTCTGCTTCCTCATATGGAAAATGGAGATAGTGTATACTCCACAGGGTTAGAATTAATTGAGATAATTTATGTAGAATATCTAATGCATAAACTAATATGTAAAAGCACCTGAAACATTTTCTCCCCCCCCCCGCTTTTTTTTCTTCTCAATTATCTCAGTTCTTTCTAGTATCTGAGGCAGCTCTCAATAAGAAAAATTTAGGAGTTTTCAGCTTAGCGATTTAATACTTCCAGTAACTATATAATTATTTCATACAATTATAGGTACCTAAGCAGCACATAGGGCAAGAATTACATCTTTGTGACTACCAACAGAAGTGCTTTTATTGATATAGATGCTATCCTAAACTTTCAATGGGCAACCAGGCTTTGTTGCTACAACTAAACCCCAGAACTGTGATAAATGACAGATCCTGAATAACGATGCCATCTTCATTGGCACTTCAAAATGGAGCAAGGTCTCATTTTAGAAAATATTCTTAAGGTCTAAAATTGTGCCTCCGGAATTCAAGTTATAGAAAAGATACTGGATGTGTCTGTAATATAGAGGAATGGGCTTAGAAGTCACCCCAAGCTACTTTGTTCGATAAAAACGTTCAGGATTCTTCTAATTGCGTGAATTCCAGGTCCATTTCTTTCAAATAGCATTCTTTTAGAACCTAAAAGAGCATGGGTACCAGTCCATTTCATACTGATCAATGCACCCCCCCCCCCAAATAAAAGAGTTTGGGTAAAGTTTTCCTAGATAAGAGCCCAAATTTCTGTCATTTCTGTTAAGTTGGTGATTTTCAAATTTATAGGTAAACAAAAAGCATACAGAACTTTTTAAATGCCAATTCTTGAGTCCCCCCCCCTCCTGCCCCGAGAGTCTATAGCTCTGGAGTAGCTTAGGACTGCATTTTAACAATGCATTTTAGGCAATCCTGAAAAACTTTGCCCTACACTCTGCCTTATATACACTCAGTCATATAAATAAGTTATATGACTGGTTCTTGGGGGCTGCTAAGAAGTAAGTCTAGTGAGATAGTTGCAATTTCTTGTGCCGAAAGAAAGAAATCCAATTAAGAAATGTAAATTCTTCTTCATGCTGAGAGAAGATGAGGCAATAAAAATATGAATTTCTTTATGTTGCATGGAAGCTTCTGGGAGCCCATAAAGAGGGAGCAATTCTTGCCTAGCAGCTGGACTGTCATCATCTTCTCTGGCTTTTATGGGAGAAGATGAGAGACTTTCGGCACTTGCCTGAAAACATTGTCTTCCAGAGAGTTTCTGTACAAGTTGCAAAGCTCTTGTTTTTCATGCTTCAAATCCATAATTAACTATTTAGAATGAGGGGGAGTGTTAAAATATGTAATGAGTGCAATCCTTTCTTAAGATGATTATCTGATTTCTAATCATACTCTCCTCCTTACAGTACATTTGTGCAGAAAAGCTGTTGGTTGGGGGTGAGGAAAATGTCATTCCATGACATTGGAGGGAACTAGTTAGTGCCTGAAAAGAGAGAACTGTTGTAACCACTACTCATCCTCTAAAACATGTGTGACCCTGAAGCAGGCCATAATACCAGGCTGAAGTCCATGATTTACTGCTGAAAGTGACAAAAGGGTAAAAGAAACATGAAAAGTTAAGTGGGACTTTGGTGTGAGAGATTCCATTGCTTTGATATGCCCATGGAAGCAGAGTTGAGTGAGGGCAGCTGTTTTTATTATTTGGATGATATCTTTCATTTGGTTTTCTGAGAGGATTCTGTGTGATCTTGGCTGAATCCTACCTACCACTTCAAATCCTGTCTGTTTTCCCATTTTGCTGCTACATGTAATAAACGTGTTCAGATAACCTTTTCAAGTCGATTCCTGGTTATGCTCCCTTCCTCGTGCCCCAGCTTTTGTAAATTCAATCTCTAACTCAGACTCTAAATCCACATCCGTTGTACCCTGTAAGTAAATATATATTGTTCAAGACAGGTCCCTAAGCAGCATCCTTTATACCACTATTCTCTGTTTTTCATTATGTTGATTTAAACAGTGCTATTTTGGAAAAACTAATATGCTCTAGGATTAACAGTAATTCCCTTTGTAAACCAAGCCTGTTAAAAAATGCATTTCCAGGAGTCCAGTATAACCGAAACCTGCAAATCTGAGCTTTTGTTTCCTGTGTGGAGAGAATTCCAGCCTCCTATACTCAAGGATTGCTTTATTAGCCACAAAAGAAACCATCACAAGTAGAGAATCCCAAAACAATTGTAAATTAATCACTGAATATAGAATACCATTTTCAAATGATTTTCAATCATTGAACAGACTTAATAAGTACAAAGGCAACTCAATTCTAGTGTGCTCTTAGCCATTTAAAGATATTCATAGGTTTAAAATTTAATGTTTTTATTTTTTTCGTTTACAGTGAATTTGTTGTTGGCAGTAAATGAATGAGGGTCTAGCCTTAGAGAATGAAATCTTCTGTTCCCTACATAATGGATCTAGCAGAAATAGTTAGCTATTTAGGATTTACTAGTGCTGCTCTGTCCGTCTACATTAGACATGATTTGAGAGTGCCACCAGAATCGAGTCGAGTATGTATTAAACTTCTCAAAGCATATCATATCATATTGCATCAGGACCTTGTTACAATATGGAGAGCTAAGGAAAGAGAGCTAAGAACTGGCTACAACAATGTAACGACTGAATACCTCAGCACTTTAGCTCAACCATAATATGGCACCTGTTTTGTCCTTTAGGTTAAGGCTCATCTTCTTGTTTAGTGACTCTATCTACCTCTCCTATATGGGTCTAGTCTTTGACATATTGGGGATTTCTGTCAGAACCATAGGCATGTTCTCACTGTTATGCTCTTTCTGAGGGAGGAATCTGATAGTGTAAAAGTTGGAAAATCCTACCCTATCTGAGGTCCAAAGTGGTGCTGTTGCTTGCCTAAGGTGACATCCCTAGTTTATGAGAGGGTAGGGACTTAAATTCAGATCTCAGGAAAAAGAAGTAAGGTAAGTAAAGTTCAGCTAAAGGTTGTAATATGTGACATAGACTTGGCTCATTGAATTCACGTTAGCTGCTTGAGTCTGGCCTTGGTTTCTTCTGGTATGGAAGGAGGAAGTATGTATGAAGCACATAGATTTTGAATTAGGCAAACTTGGGTTCAGATTTTGCCCCACCACTTAACAGCTAACTGATTTGGGGGAAACCACTAAACTTCTCCAAGCCTCATTATCATCATTTGTAAAATGGGAATAATAATATTAAACGTTATAGGATTTGCCATGCCACTTATAAAGAGGTTGGCAGAGTGCTTGCTCAGTGGCAGACTTAACGGGGGCTCATCTGTGAATCCTCTCTCTCCACCATACTGTCGATTTTCTTATTGGCAATATCGCTTTGTTTGTCATTGTATATTTCCCTGTCCACCCTAATGATAGTCACAGGGCAATTTCTGTTATAAGACATCAAAATTCCCAAATGAGGGATTACTTTGGCCAATACAGTTAAAAAGGGAGAGAAAAATGCCATTATATATTTGTAAAGTAGGATTTAAAATGAGATAATTGAAAGTCTACTTGTTTATCTTTAGGGGACAATTAGTGATTCTTTTTCTTACCAAGTAATGAATTGTTTTATATTTAATTGCTATTTTGAGAAAGGTATTCCACCAAATGGGCATTAGGGAAAGAGGACAGATTTTAATTAAAACGTTTAGCACATACTGAATAACCCCACCAGGAGGTGTGATAAAGGTATGCTTAATTGGCTTAGAAAGATAGTAGCAATGTGAGAACCTCAAACACAAAGTTAACTGCAGAGATAATTCTACATCTATTTCTTAATCAACAACAAGAGAAATTATTGAAAATTTAAAAAGGCAGGCAGGAAAAAAACAAGCCTGACTTTCATCCAATTTGTTCCCCCCTGCCAAGTTCTTTAGGGTGTGCATTTATGTTCTATTTTTTGGATAAGCCTACATAAGGAAGAGGCTACTTTATTCCTAAGACTGTCTGACAGCATGTTTCCACCCAGTGCTATGTATAATGTGTCTGATAGTGTTTCTCATTCTTTAACTCCTTTCATTCTTTGCTCTATCCAATCTCCTATTTAACACTTTTCTAAATGTCAGGGCCAGCACATGGGCACATGAAAACAGGGTGACAAGCCTGGTTTGTATATCTCCTCTGCATCTATTTGTCATCATCAGGCAATGTAATAGGTCACAGGAACAGGTGGACTGGTCAGAGAATGGCAGATAACAAAAATAGCTATCTGAAGTCAACTAGGTCCTGAGGCCTGAAAACCAGAAAGCCACAAGAGATCAAGTAAAAGAGCAATAGAATTGAGAGAGGGGAGCAAAAATCAATTCGGATCCATTTAACCAGTATATAGAGAATGCCCGTTACATGCCAGGGTTTGTGATAGATTTTACCTTTGGGTAAACTTCGGAGTGCAAAGGTAAAATATGCCTACACTTGTTCCTCTAAGAGATATTATTGATTACCAGAGGAGACATGTGTATGAATAGATTATCTCAAAACATAATGGAAAGTCCTATGTCAGAGGGTGGTATGAGGTGTTAGGGAGGCATGTAAGATGACCACCTCTCCCACAGTTGTTTGATTTTTCACTTTTATGATTATTGTTATTTGGGGGATAACAAAAAACTTCACAACATCATTCTTTTGTTTTATTTGAGCTTTTCTAGCAAGAGTGTTCTCAATATGGGCCTTTCTGTGCAAAACTTCTGAGTTCTGAATATTGTCACTTTGACTTCGGTTTTCTGTATATTCTGGTTTTGATTTTATAGCTTTTCTCATTTTTATTTTTTCCATGTTTTCCTTTCCTTTTAATTTTCAATGTAATCTTCTTCCAAGTCACATATATATGTTTCTAAGTTGTATCATCCCCTTTTATCAGCTCTTCTATTTATCATTTCTACCCGTTTTAAAAATATATATATTTGTTGTTCTTGCTTGTATTGCTAATATAGTCTATCATCTCTTATCATATTACACTTATTTTAAATTGATCCATCCATTCTAGTGTTCAGATTATTTATTCAGTTTGTGTCTTTCTTTCAGTGTCCTTGCAATCATTGCATATGTAGTTATTTTCCCTGGGTGCTAATTTTATCCGGATGGTATAGCTACTCTGTGGTAATGTGTACTTTGTAAGGCCTAAGGCCAACGCCTCCTCTGTGTACACCCAGGTGAATTTAGGAAGAGAGGAGGGGCTCAGCCCCAGGGCAAAGAGTCCAGGAGTCCAGGATTTCTCTTTGTTGACCTTCCATCTGGCAACTCTTGTGTTTGAAATTTATCTTTAATATTTTAGGAAGAAGTAGCGTTGAGAAAAGGTCATGTATCTAGTTTGTTGTCCACCATCTTGGAGTTTAGAGGGAGAGGACACGGAAAAGAGATGACTGAGTGGGGCTGGTCTCTTCACCTGAATAGGACTTTTTAACTGCACTGGTATTGTCCAGGTAACAATTCAGTCACCGGGCCTGCACCAGCAATGTCAGTGAGCTTGGAAGCAAATACTCACCCAGACTTCCAGATAAGAAAGTGAACTCGCTAACACTTTTATTGCCACATTGTGAGACCCTAAGAAGAGGACAAATCAAGCCCTGCCAGGACTCCTGACCTGCAGAAACTGTGAGGTAATACATGTATGTTGTTTTTTAGTTCTCTGAGTTTGTGGTAACTTGTTACATAGAATAGATAACTGACACAGCATTCCTCCCAGAGGAGATGGCATGTGAAAGAAGAAAAAAGAAGAAAAAGCATGGCTGTCTTATAAATGTTTAAGTAGCTTTATATAGCTAAACTGCAGAGTGCAAGGTGACAGAGTAAGAGATCAGAATAACTGAGAACCCGCTATATGCTGATGAATGTGCCAACTGTTTTTCAGGCGTCTTTCTCTCTTCTCTAAAACCCTGTGAGTTCATTACCATTGTTGTCTCTTCACAATTTGGGAACTTGGCTTAGAGTAGATCTTAACTGCCATGATGCAACACATGCAAACAAGTTAACAGTATGCTGAGATGTTGATTTCCATCTGCAGAAGGAACAGTGAGGGTGAGACTTGGGGTGGCTGGCTCCAAACAGTTTCTTCCATTTACCCTTGTGAGCCATAAAAAGTTCCATTAATTTCTGTGTGCCTTTTTGAGAAAAACAGTTAGCACTCAGAGAGGCTCAGCATTTTATCTAAGGTTATCTGTCTTGCGAGTGAATGAGAGGTCTTTTAAACGTAGACATTGACTCCAAACTTTGTGTTCTTTGTATTATATTGCAGCATCTAAAGCAAAAGATGAGCTTCCTACTAGGAGAAGTTCAGCTCATTTAGGAACTTTTAAGCTATATGTATAATATAATTATTGAATGGTACCATGAGCTAGGTATTGAATTCAATGTTTTATATCCATTATTTCATTTAATCCTCACAACAAACCTGAGAGGGAATAAAACATCCCCATTTTAAGAGCAAGGTCACAAAATCAGAGGGAGATTCAATAAACTTACAGAAGGTTTCAGAGTTACTAAATAGTGGGAAAGTATTTAAATTCATGTCTGCCTAACCCTACAAATGGTAAGCTTAACTATAAAATAAAATGACCTGAAAATGACCGAAGTCTGAACGAAGTGTGGAAATCTACTTCACTAGTTGTTTTTACATGATATGTCCAATTGTACATGAAACGTTTATAAATTAATATTTAAAAATAACAGGCCTTTCATAAGGCAAAATGACATGAAATGAGATCATATGTTGACAATTTTTGTGTACTTAGATGTCTTTTCAAAATGCTGACGATACCAGGATGAGCTTAATGATAGAGAATTGCAAAGATAGCTTATGGAAGAAAACTGCATGTGTGTTCATAAAGATCGAAAAAGACTACTCGATGGGGGTGGAGATGGTGAGGGATAAAGCACTATAGACAATGAAGTTGATTTTAAATTTAATAATGGGACTGAAAATAATAAACCAAATAAACAGTGAAATTCAGACTGACAAAATATCTTTTGTTTGTTATGTTAAATGCTATTATAAACACTGTGATAACAATTCAGACTTCATGACTGTACCAGTTATGACTTCTTGACTTTGAGCCAATTACCATTTCCATTTGTACTTTAGCTTACTCATCAATAAATTGGAAAAAATAATGTACCTAACTTAGGGCTTTTTGTGAGGACTAAATTTTATGTATACATGTATACCTTAAAGTTTTAAGGTATACATGTATAATTTTTTTTTAAGATTTTTATTGGGGAATTGGGGGGATGGGAACAGTGCTGGGGAATTGGGGAAGGGGAACAGACAAGTTGCTGTCGTTTTGTTATTCGGTCTAGTTGTGGAGGACGTTGCTTCACTGGCCCAAGTTGGCACCATCATTGCGCTCTTCCCGGGTGAGGCAGATCAGTCACTGGCTTCTGGACGGCCACTCACTGCGGCTGCTGGCCGCTCACGCTGGCTGCTGGCTACACACGGTAGCCCATGTCAACCCACTGCCACAGGGGCTGCAGCCTACGCTGTTGCCAGCGACTCACGGCAGCCCAGCTCCAGGTTGAGCTGTTGTTCAGCATCTTAGCTGTAGAGGGCAGTGTCACTGGCCCTCATATGTGGGATCCGAACCGGGGCCCTCTGGCGTCCCAAGCCAGTTCTTAACCATCGCACCACTCGGCCGGCCCTACATGTATAATTTTAAGGTATACATGTATACCTTAGAAATGGTTGTGCTTTACTGTTGCATTCTAAAAGGTGCTTTTGTTTTATTTAATTTTAAGAAACATAGCTGTTTTGTAAGTATGCTAAGTGGTTTAGATATTTAATTATCTCATGAATTTCTAGGATTGTGCATCTGGGATACAATAATTTTTAAATTTTTGGTTCTCTGAACAATTTTGTAACACGATGTTGACTCCTTGTTCCTCCCTCCCCCTCTCTTACGAAATCCATTCTGGGGAAAGTGATATGCAGGTGACAGTGAACATCAACTTAGTGACAAAAGACAAAATGCACTTTCTATTACAATATATTTCTTTATCATTAGTAGGGTTTAATTTTGTTCTAAGTAGAAACAACTAAATAAAGAAACTTTCTTCATCCAAACAAAATCACTGACTTTCTTAAATAAATGGTGATGCTCTAAATACACCCATAGTGACAAATATTCAGATCTCAGTGTGGTTGGCTTTAAACTTTGAGAAAACAGAAATGCCCATTAGAGGATATTGATTTTATGAGGAAATATGAATTAAATCTCAATTAACTAAATACATTTATTTTCATAATTCCTTTACAATACTAAAAATAAATCTTATGTGTATTTTAGAAATGTTAGACACTACAAGAGGCCAAACAATTTGTTTGGCTAATACAATAAGATAGTAAAAATTCAAGGAAGAGAAATCAGAATTCCCAAATTAATGAAGAGAAAGACCTGTTCCATTTTTGTGTGGAAGGCCAATATTTAAACATTTTGAGGGTCAGTTGCTTATTTCTGCTTGAGCCAGAGATAGCAAATCAGGAAACTATAACTTAGAAACAAAAGGAAGTAGGCATAATTTTCCTTTTAAGTACTGTAAATACAGCAGTAAAATGGAAACTAGCACAGAGATGTAAAAAAACTGTAGGAACCTCAGTGATCAAATAAATTATTAATAAGCAATACCTTATGCTCAATTCATTAATAGCATTCAGATCTGTGACCTACTTAGAAAGAAGCAGGTTTTCTCTTTTGGTGTTCAGAACCTGCTGAACAGACAAGGACGGACATGTATAAGTAGGAGTTGATTTCCTTTAGTAAATCATTTAAGTTGCATGTTGCGCCTGTACTCAAAAGGCAAGTGAGGAATACATTCATAATACACGTGTGCTGGCTGGGAATCCTCACAGAAGCCTGCTTTTCCTACCACTGACTTTAAATGCCTTCAACATCTGTAGTTCTCAAATTCAAGAAGCCATGCTATGCGAACAAAGTGGCTGGATTGACAAATCAATTGGAGAGGAGCCTGGAGAATTACCTGCTTTGGAAAGGTAATTGAAAGCTAAATCCTCCTCTAAAAGGGAGTGTCCCCTTTGGTTTTATAGGGTTCACTAGAAGGGAATCCTACATATGGGAAGCACTCCCTTTTGTTTGCCAAAACCCAAAAGGATATGACTTCGACAAGAGTGAGCATATGGCTCTCAGAGTTTTTTTAATCACTAAGAAAGGGAAAGTAGTTGCAGTTAGTGGATAAATACTCTGTTTTATAAAAACATCAGATCAATATAAACTTGGTTATAAGATCATCTGGTAAGAAACATCAGCAATTTAAAGGAACAAATCAGTTTTGCATGCCGAACAAAATAAAACAGAACAAAAATCCCACCCAAGGAGAAGTAGGCTAACAGGAAAAATTCAAGCAGTAGAATAATTTGGTGCAATAACCTCCTATTAAGTCACCTGATGTATTTTATCAGCATCTGTGGTATAGTTAAGATGCAGGAGTTCAGGTACCAAGTCTAAAAATGGCTTGGCACAGTCATTGCTAATGATATTAAAGTTCTTAAGCTACAAGGAAACAATTTCTCACACAATCTTGAGGCATCACATGATTCACATTATATTGGAATTTTTATGCTAAAATTGACTACTCCTAGGTGATTTCCCACTTTCAACATAAGATTGCAAGTCTCTATATTTAAATCAGGGTAAAATGCAAATTGTTCTTACCAAAAGAGTTAAAATGTTTCCAATTTTTTGTAATATTGTCATTCTATTGCCTTACTATACATGTTCCTGTGGAATTTCTGACCAACCTTTTATCTACTTGTAAAAAGTTAAAGGTTCAATAATAGAATATGCAGTACTCCTGAATGTGCTGATGGAATAAACTTAAGGAAGTTTGATATACATTCATTTAACAAAATTTAATCAAATTTAGACAGGTATTAAGCAAATATGTAAAAAACACCTACTCTGGACTAGGCAGACATTGGTTGTTGAGTGAAGTTGTAAGCCTGAACTTAAATGTTTACTATCATGCTATCTCTGGTCACATCTTAGTTTCTTAGCTTGCTCCCTCCCTCCCTCCCTCCTTCCCTCCCTCCTTCCCTTCTTCCCTTCCTTCCTTCCTTCCTTATCAAATATATTTTAAGTTTATTTTATATGCCAGGCTCTAGAGGAATGAAATGTGGACTTGATAATCTCAGAACTCACAGAAAGTGGGAGCTGATATGTAAACACCAAAGTATGATACCAAAATTTCAAAAGTTTGACTCACAAACTAAAATATTAGCCACAGACTAAAAAGGAAAATGTTATGTCAGTTATTCAAGTGCTTTATTAAAGTGCTACATATTTTTGCTTTAAAGATGCCAAATTGAGTAGGGCAACCCTACCCACAGGAGTACGCATGCCGTGGAGGGGAGAAGGTCTGAATACAGAGGCTAAAATAGGGGGTATGAATAGACTATTTCTCAAGGGCATAGTATTAGTTTTCCACTAATGTTGCAACAAATGACACCAATGTATTCTCTGCAAACAACACACATTTATTATTTTACAGTCTATAGTTGAGAAGTTTGACATAGGTCTCACTGAGCTAAGATCAAGGCACTGCCACAGCTGTGTTCCCTAACCGAGAGCAAGGAGGATAATGTTTCCTTTTCTTGTCTAGCTTCTAGGCCTACCCACGTTTCTTGGCTTGTTGCCACCTTTTCCCTTGTTCCAAGTCATCGATATTTCATCCTTCTGTGCTCTTCTCTTGTACTCATAGCTCCCTCTGCCTTTCTTCTTCTGCCTTCCTCTTCCACTTTTAAGGACCCTTGGAATTACATTAGGCTCATCTGGATAATCCAAAGTAATCTTCCTTAATTCCATCTGCAATCAAAATTGCCCTTTGCTATGCAACCAAAAATATTTACAGATTCTGGAAATTAGGATATGAACATCTCTGAAATCACAGTGCTATTAAAATGTAGTAGAAACAAATTCAGATTAAGTGACACAATGTATATAAAATACTTTGTAAAATATGAAAGGTGATGCTGATGTGAGATATTATCATAGCAGTTTGCTATGCTATGGTTTGGCTAAGCAGGAATATAAAATTAGGTCACATTTCCCTTCTCCTCTGCATCTTCTGGGTCTCTAGTTATGGTTTAACTTGCCTATTTCCATGAGTTTATTATTTTGGTACAGAAAGATGGCACTTTGGTAGTTCAAAGTCAGGCTTTTTCTCCTGTGTAAGGAAAATGGAACCATCAAATATTTTCTTCTGCTCTGAGCATACTAATCCTGATATATTGATCTGGTTACATTCCCTAATTTTTATGGGTATCAGAATTACTATGGAAAGAAATTCCAGTGTGTCTACAGTTGTGATTCAGACAAATGAAGACACGTCTAATGGGCTAAGAGTGAGGATCTATGACTGACTTTAAGAATCCAAGTTTAAAGGAGAGCAATGCCTATTCCAGTTTCCTTCACTCTCCAGAGCTCCTATAAACAAAACCACCATAACTAGAATTTTTTTTTCATCTGTTTATCCATCTTGAGAAATAAATCTGAAAAGGCATAAGAAAAAGAAGTTCCTGGTTATTACAAAAGCTATATTTTAACCATCTCTGATAGGTCCTCAATTGCCTGGCCAGTAAAGTGATACATGATAGAAAACTGAATTATAGGAGAGGGGTTATTCAAAACATTGCTGAAATACTATCACCCTCCTACCCATCCATGGTCGATACACACACACACACACACACACACACACACACACACACACACACACACACACTCCTAAAGGACCAAGCAACTGCCCATTGGATGGTAAATGAGGAGTTTTCTACTTAGTAAAGAATGAGAATCAAAGGAATAAAAGAAGTAAAGAATGAGTTTTGAGCTTAGGAATGACTAGAGCTAAGCTTTCAGAAATTGAAATTTCAACAATTTATAGGATGAATTGGGAAGGACTGGTGGCACATGGAAAATCATTAAACTGCTTTAAATTCTATAGTATACTTCAATAGCATGGTTGGCATTCTTGTACATGTGACTTGTGTATGAGTATAAGATTGATGAGTTTGTTCGTACATGTATGTCTTCCTCTCCACTGAAACAAGAATGGAGATTTGCATATAATAAGCACTCCTTTAACATTCGCTCATTAACTGAACATGGGGCTGATTTCTTGAGTTGTTTCAGACTAGGCAAACTCACAGGTTTATAAAACCTTTAATATAAAACCAGGTGATAAAACCTTTCAACCACAACAGAATAGAATAGAATAGAATAGAATAGAATAGAATAGAATAGAATAGAATAGAATGAACTTTAAGAGCTAGAGGAAGATGATCCCATTTGTCTAGTGGTTGTAAAGTTAGATTAACCTTAGATAAAGTCCAATTTTGTGTATCATTCAGGGTGGAAACTTAGTGTAGGAGAAAGAACATGGGCTTTGGTATCAGCAAATGTGAGCTAAATTTCAGCTTTACTCATTACTAGAACTATGACCTTGAACAAGCTTCTTTATCTCTGTGAACTTTGGTTTCCTAAGTAAACGAGCGAGATATTTGGGTGACACCAGTGAAAAACAGCACTGTATAGACCATACACAATGACATTTGAGATACCCTGGATATTCTTGAAACAGAAAAGAAGCATTTGTAAAGTTTGAATTGTTCCAAATATGTTTGTAAGGATGATGTGCCAAAGACCACTTATTGTGATGATATTCCTTTTCTGTTTGTGGCATTGGAGAACCTGGTGTGCAGGATCCAAAGAGGAATTTAACAGTAAGCCACATGAACAAACCTCATATTTGTTCAGCCCCCATAAAGAGGTTATGGTGTGATTGTTACCACAGACTGGGCCTCACTGAGCTTTTGCCAGAGTATCCAGTAGGTGTCTCTGTTGGAAAAGGACTTATGGTCTAAAGACGGAAGCAGGTCAAGCAAGTAGAAGAGTGCTGTTGCAGTCCTGGTGTGTTTAAGTGAGTCCTGCATTCACAGTGAGCTTTTGTCCCCAACTCCTAAAGCCTATTAGAGATCAATTATGCTTCAACCCAACAAACTTAGATAAAAAGATACTCTGAAACTGCTCAGCTGTTTCTCCTATATTGTTGAAAATGATCTTGGTGGAATGCAAAGCCTCTTTAGCTTGTAAAATATATCATTATACTTTGCTTTGAGTAATGTACAAGTTAATGTCCCTCCCATTCCAACCATAACAATCCCTCAGCCAAGTGTAAAAGATCCTTTAATGATTATTTTCTCTGCCTAATGCCTTTTTTCATCTGTGGTTAGGCTAGGAGAGCTGGAGAGCCTTGTCTATGCACTATCATTTGTTTTAGAGATTCATAGGGAGTTAAAAATAAAAGGCATTTGCAAAAAATGCTGAAAGCTAAATGGATATATTAACATAGTACTAACCAATAAATTAAAAGTGCAATGCAATAAAATAGAATTTTGAATTTAAAAGGGCTTATCTCATGGAAAACTTCAGCTGTTCTAAATTTTCACTATATATAAACCTACACAACTAAAAAGGAACTCAATGTGCAAATGGTTTTAAAATATTCATCTTAGGCATATAGTTTCCAGTTTACACATCTTTTGGAGTGTTTCAATATATAAACACCACAACAATTCATTTAAAATGGTATGTTGAAGTTTCCTAAGTGATTTGGACACCTTAGCCTTTTTTCAAAGGAAGTTCTTAGTATGATATTAGGCAATGGTTCAAGTCGTCCCCAATGTCTAGTAAAGTTCCACCTAACTGTTAATTATATCTTACCAAAAGCTTCCAAGTGAATCAAACATTTCGAGGGTTATAATATTCCTGGTCTTACAAAGAGAAGCTAAGTTAAAGAGAGCAAACCCACTGGGAAAATGGCATCCTGTTCTCATTCTCCTTTGTGCTTAGGTTTCTGCTAGAGAAAGAGAGAGAATGACAAGAGCACCAGGGCTGGTGCCAGGCAAATGTTTTTATCAGTGGGCACCTGCTGTGCTGCTCGTGTTCTTTGATGCTTGCCTTTTCCGCCCAGCACCTAGCATTCATTACTACATATCATGGCGTCATGCTGCCCTCCCTAGCTCAGTAATCAGACTCCTTAAAATCAGACTCCTGCTTCTTCTTCTCTCAGTAACTACAGAAATATACATATATATATATATATATATATTATATCAAGTACTTAACAACTTGATATATAGATAAATATGCTTATATGCATATGTGTGTGTAAGTATGTTTTGTGTAATAAATAATTTTGTGTGGTCTTTGTCCCAGATCCTGGGGTAGAGGTTCTAAAACCCTTAGAATTTCCTGAGTGATGGGATTATCTTTGTTGTTCATGATGGCACCTGGGATGACTACTGAGTTTATACACAGAACATGATTCATGGCAGACTCTCAGATAGCTTTGGCTACTGTGTTGATTTAGGATGGGGTCATGCCAGAAAGACCAACCATGTAACTAGAGGATTGGAAATGTGAACCATTTGCTATCGGCTCAACCTCTGGGAAGAAAAGGAGCTGGAGATTGAGTTTAGTCAGGTGGCCAATTACTCAGTTAACAGTGTCTACATAATGAAACTCCAATAAAATCTCAAGACACTGAGACTCAGTGAAACACGTTGGTTGGTGGACATATCCATAGGCTGGGCAGGTGACGTGTCCTGATTCCATGGGAGAGGACCCTCAGGACTTCCCCAGACCTTTCCTTGTGTGTCTTCGTTGGCTGGTCCTGATCTATATTCTTTATAATATAACTGTAGTCATAGAACTTTCCTGAGTTCTGTCAGTCATTCTAGTATATTATCAAACCTGAGGAAATTGTGGGAATCCTTAAATATGTAGCAAGTTAGTTGGAAGTGTGTATGGGGGGTGGGGGGAGCTGAGGATTCCTGAACTCACACCTGGCATGTGAAATGAGAACAGTATCATTTGGGACTGTACCCTTAATATGTGGAATCTACACCAATTTTGGATCGTTAGTGCCATAATTGAATTGTGGTATTACAGCACGAGTGTGTGTGTGTGTGTGTGTGTGTGTGTGTGTGAAATATATGATTATTTCTATCTTTGAGTCTCTAATTAATAGTGACAACAAGGTCCCTGGGTTCTTAACTTTTGAAACAAAGATTTAAACCTTTACAATGAAGTGCTTATATTTCATTGCCCAACCCTAGGACAGAGTCAGTCCAGAGCTGGCCTATTGATTCCCTCAGGGAGCTGTCCTTCTAGGGTTTGGGAAGCTTTTGAAAAACTCATAGACATAGACAATAGTTTAGTGGTTACCGGAGGGTAAACGGATCAAATATATGGTGATGGAAGGAGAACTGACTCTGAGTGGTGAACACAAAATGGGATATATAGATAATGTGTTACAGAACTGTACAATTGAAACCTATGTACCTTACTAACCATTGTCACCAATAAATTTTAATTAAAAAAGAAAAGAAAATGCATGAACATTAAAAAGAAAAACAAGATCCTCACATATTCCTGATATCTGTCTATAGAATCACTTGGAACAGTACAATGGACCAAATTCTATTTTTGTTGGACCTCAGAGTGTGGCACATATTCATTGTATATGACTCATATGCCACCAGAAGTCATCATCAATCCAATATTGTTCTTTTTTTCCTTCAATCCCATCTATATTGTTTATTGACTAATTCATTAATTCACTAATAATAATTTTAAAACCCTATTATTCACAAAAACCCAGGAAGTGTCATGATATCCCTAATCTGTAGAACCATTCTCACATCAATGTCTCTTTTTAAAATTATGCTGTTATTCATTTATACATTAATAATTATGTTTCATGAAATTTAATATTTATCACTGAGCTGCAGTTGGCCTTCTGTATTTTTATATGGGACTTTTGAATAATACACTGAACACTCTAAAAGAACAATCACTGAAAGCAAGACAAGAACCCTATTACATTGGTTTGTGTGCCTCTCATACAGATAAGTGATCACAGAGTTTGCCACCATGGAATAGCACATAACCAGCTCACATGTGTATATTATGAAAAGTACAAAGCACAGCTGATGATAAAAAATAAATGAAAATTAAAAAATAAAGGTTCTACTACTCCATGTCTAGTGCAGGTACAGGATAGAAAGAGACTACAGTTACAGGCAAAGAACTAGAGATAGACTTTTGCAGAAGACAAGAAGTACTCAATCATGATTTTTATTTTCTCTTTTCCTGTGTTCTCTTCTATTTTGTGACTTAGATTTCTTATTTTTCCTTACCTTTTCTCTATATAATTTCATTTTCAAAGGCATGGACATTATGTATTCATTCCCACTAAAGAGTAAACAACTAATGGATCTTTTGTTGTTCTCGTCCCTCTCCTTCTCAGTCCCCTTACCAATACGTCAAGAAAGCCCCACTATCTATTCTGACCCTATGAAATTGGTTCTCATGACATAGCTGGACCAAACAGGCCTGCCTCCTCTGAACTTTGTCTATTGTTGTCTTTCTAAAAGTGGCAAGCAGTTCATTTACAGACACTCCTTTAAATACTTCTCAAGAACTAACCCTTTATATCTTAGGCAAACCATGAGATAGGTACTATTTTGATTCTTATTATAGATGATTATATGAGACACAATGAGTTAAACATTTTGCTCAAAACCACTCAGCTAGTAAGTGGTAGAACCAAGATTCCAACCAAGGCAGTTTGACTGTGGAGTCTATATTCACAATCCCTGAGTTATGCTTCCTCACATAAAATGCTTCTTCATGGGTGGAGAACTGTGCTCTTGCTCTGTCCTAAGATGGATGGCTCATTAAATATACAAGAACATTTCTCCTATTTCCATAGTCTTATTTTTATTTCTCACGGAGTTCCCACATGCATTCTTGTCCATATTGAGTTACTTGCTGTTTCCCAAATACCCAGTACTTTCTCCACCTTCCCATTTGCTTTTTCCTTTGCTTGGAGAGCACTTGCCAATTTCTCCACATCATTTGCTCCTACTCAGTCTTCAACCAAGCTTTCCCTGCTGCTCAGTCTGGGGAAGAAGCCATTTCCGGATCCCGCTCTGTATCTGCATGCTTTTTTTGTGTGTGTGGCACATATCACACCCTATGGTGACAATTTATTCTTGTTTTTCTCAGAAGACTAAAATCTATTTCATGGAAGCCTTTTGTTTCACATATCTCTAGCTCTAGATTTGGCCTAGCACAAATTCTAGAGCATAGCAACCATTCATTGGAAGTTGGTGAAATAAATGAGCAAATTAATGAAACTAGGTAATAACATTTGCAACATTTCTGAAACCTAAATTGGTAACCAAATATTTTTAATTTGTCATATTCTAAGAGTTTCAAAAAACATCCCTGAGGATGTGAGAAATTAACTGTACTCATAACTGGGTTTACTTGATCTGTGCTTACATCAGTGTACCTGAAAGCTTATCCTAATCTCAGACAATAAATTGAAATGACAATGAAAGAAGAAGTAGATAATAATCTCACCTCTTTACGTGCCCCTTCTTAACTTCATCTGACCTTTAAATTTCCTGAGTGAAACAATTACAATTCTCAGATTATCATACTTCAAATGCACATACATACATCGCCCCCACACATATGCACACATACTATGGGTACATGTCATAGTATACATATGTGTATTTCCCTGTATCTCCATGTGTGATGTGACAACATGCCTATCACCTTATATTATTCTCTTAATATTATAACAAATTTATTATAAACTGCCACTTTTAAGGCTTTATATGTTTTACCCGTCAATTTTAATACCTGTTATTCAGAGAGGGTTTTTTTTAATGACGTTCTCTTTGATTTAGAAATTCAATGAAAACGTCAAAAGGAATAGATGTATTTATGATTGCAAAAGAAGAATTTTATTTATGAAAATACATTTACCTATGCCTCCATATCTCTAGATCTCTGAGGGTGTAGGTCTCTACTGCAGAATGAATGACTCCGCTGTGTGGTAGAAGCAAGCTGTTCTAGTAGTGAAAGAAATCCGTGATAACATGTAACTGCAGGGCACAAGCCAGGAAAAGCCAGCTTGATGGATTCTGATTACTGAAGCATATCAGCCCCCATTGTGTGGTGGATTCAATCACTTTTTTCCTGAGCGATGACTGTAGCAGCTTGCTAAGTATTCTTTTTCTCTATGAATTTTCAAAGAATGCCTACAACCAGTAATTCACAGTTCATGGAGATTCGATGGCTGACCTCTGCAAGCTGCAGCACTCGTCACTCAAGGTGTTCTTGCCCTGGCATGCTGTCATCCTGAAGAGGGGCCCAAGCTTTCTCTAGGACACTTATCATAGAGTTAGTGATTAGCATCCCTCTAGGTACTGCTGACTTAGCCTTGTTGATATTCTCATGTTATGCCGGCTTCGTTAGGGTTTACTTCAGATTTTATGTGAATACATATAAATAGGGATCATACTTTACCTCAAATTTAGGTTTAGTTGTAGACCAGTAGTTATATGATGTTACTTCATTAATTTTGTGAGTTGTTAATAACTCTCTATGTTTATAAAGTTTTTACATAATGGATGGAAATGATCTAACTCTGACAGCAGAAACAAAAATACCATCATTTCTTGAGGACTCTTAGTATATACTAAACCCAGTACTGAGAGCTTTACATGTAGTTTTTCATAAAATTTCCATCACAGATTATTTGATAATGGGGATTATTATCCCCTTTTAGAGATGAGTTTAGCAAGACTTCATGATTTGATAATCTACCTAGGGTCACACAGATATAAGTGGCAAAGAACAATTCAAATTGAAGGCTTGCTGAGTCTAGTGATCCACATTCATAGTTCTTACATAAAGCTATCCTGTTTACTACAGGCGTGGGAAGATGTTACAGTACAAAACAGTAAATAACAGAGAATTACTAATAACTGCACAGGAAAAAAGAATTTTTTATTTTTGTGAATTGTGCTCAATCAGATAGTTGTTCTTTATTTTCCAAACAACAGTATAATCTATAGATCCATCCTTATTATGTCAAAGAAAGCACAGGGGAGTTTGCAGAGGTAACGGGGCACTCATTTCTTTGAAATATATATGCTGGTATTTGCAGAGAACACCTTTGAAGAATACACACTTTCTTAAATACTACTAGTGATGCCTAGATCTGTGTCGTAGAAACCTAAGAATAACAGCAGCTAATGTTACAGAGATATTCAGCTGATGAAGTGAAAATGTGATCATGAGCAAAATGATGGCAGAGACACTTAAAATTATGTATAAATGTTGAGATAAGAAGAAAGTAACCAATGGGATACAAATTGGAACCATATGGACTATTGAAGCAGATTCATGAATACTGCAAAACCAAGGTGATGAAAAAGTAATTCAAACAGGGTGATGATAGAGATAATATTATCCTATTTTGGCTAGGGATTAAAATTAATACCCCAATTTAACTGTATGTATTTTCAGTTTATGATTATAAATGTGTCTATACATGTAGGTTTATGTGTATGAGTCCACACATAGTTTGCTACACAACTGAAATTTGTCCTTCAAGTCATGCCGCCCCTTCTCTTACTGTACCCAAAATCTACCTGCGGCTTCCACAAGAAAAACTGCCAAAATTTTCTCCAGGATATTTATTATATTACCAGTGATGAACTGTTGCACTAAAGAATCCTAGATCATTGTGTATTAAATGTCTGATCAATTGCATATAATTCCTTTCAGGATATGGTTTTACCCATTTTCAGTGAAGCTTTCATTGGACTGCAAAGTATGAAGGGATAGGTCCCTTTCAGGCATTGTTAACCTAGAATGGGAGAATCCAGGCGACAAATGCAGTTGAATATCTGATATTCAGATTGAGCGGGCCAGGAAAAATGAGCCCTTTACTAAAACAGGAAATACCAAGGCCCATTGTTACCTGGGAATGAGGCTACTAGGCTAGATAATTTACACTCCATCGTGAATTTGGCTCCATGTAGCAATTGTTGGCAACCATCTGAATTTCCAATTTATTTTTACCTGAACTAATCACAGAATCATTGATTAATAAGATTTTCTAGTGGTTTAGCTTTTCTGTCCCTTCTAGTTTCTGTCTTTCTTCCCCCGCTACTCCCCACCCCCTGTTGAAACTAACACATATCCCGATCTGATTTTCTTTTACTAATGACTCCTCTGGCTATAGAATGTTTTATGAGATCCACTATACTGCTTTTCACATAGTCAACCGCAGTTTGGTCTATTGGCTCATTCATTCTTTTTGCTGGGGCTTTTACATACCCTCCTTTTTCTTCATCACTGATGATTTATCCCTGGGTTCTATCCTCATCTATCTTAATGCCAAATTTCAACAGAAACTTAGCCCTTTTTATGTTTAATCATATTAAATTTTTGCTTTTAAGTAAAAAAAAATTGAAAAATGCAGGTAAATGGTAGTATTATAGAACACTGATTGATAATACAAAAGTAACATAAAAGCAAAAGAATCTTAATGTCATTTTCCACTTTCTTGCAGTACTTTTTAACAGGCTTTAAAAAATAATTGTCAACTAATTTAATAATCTCATATCTTAGTCAACACAAAAATGCATACCAAAAATGCAATTGTTTTGACTGAAGAGTTAAGTAATTTTCTGAGCTCATTCTTCTATTAAGTGCCAACATCCTGTCCAAGGGGGAAAAAAAGAACTCATATGCAAATTGGAGTCCATTTTTGTATTTATGTTGTGCATTAAAGAAACTGAGTTTAAGCAAACACAAAACATGTATTGGTCAAGTCACATTGTTCCACTTCTTTTAGTCCCTACTAAAATTTCTCTATTCTTTTAAAATACTTAATCAGAATAACCAACTTACCACTTCCCCTTGGTCCATTTCTTTAAAATAGTATTTATCCGGTCAGGTTCCTGTTGATTAACTTTGAGTATCTATCTGTTCTTCACTTTCTTCTAGCACAAGTCAGTTATTGTACAATATCTTTATTTTTGCCATTTGGATTACAAACAAGCCAGTTTCACCGTTTTATGAGGAATCAACAAGATCTCATAGCCAAGTTCTAAAACTCCTTTGGAGGTATGGTGGAAATCAACTATGCAATTTTCATAACGTTATTTGATGAGATCAGAGATAATTATCATTTAAATCATTGAAAGAAAAAAATAAAAAGCTTTAGAGTAGACTGAAGCCATAAAATACAAAGTTACATTCTTTACCACATTTTAATAGTGTTTTATTTTTTCTTTGAAAATTAAAAAAGACACATTTTTCATTTTTTATATTCATCTCTGTAATATTTTCAAACATTAATATATCTCATAAAACTAATAGCCACTATGAAACAATAACATTTTATATTTCTTATTAGGTGTACATTCAGATGGAGAAAGATTACACCTTTTTCTGTAATTATAGTATTTCATAGGTAGTTACTGATGAATGATAATTATCACTTCAGTTTTCTACTTGAATTAGCATCATCACATTGGGTAGCCGAAGTTCTAATTCAGCCATCCAAGAAGTCAACTTAATGTTAGCTACAAAACTATCTGATTGAAACACAGGGAGTTCTAAAAGCCATTAACTTTTATATGCAGAGTGAAAAGTTTGCTCCATTGGCATGTAATTTCATTTTTATAGTCAGGAGATAACAATAACATGCAAACATTACTACCAATGGAAATATGCCTTTTGAAGACTGTAGAGTGGAAGAAAATGGAAAATTAGTTATTCTGAGATAAATGGCTTTGTACATGTGATAGAAAGCAAGAACAAAAATGAATCTACCCTAAGCAATTGGATGACTATGGCACTTGAGATAATAAATATGATATAATCTTCACTAAAAAAGTAAAATGGACAACCAGACAAAGTTTTTCTCAACATTACACCTGGAATTCTGTATTCTGACATTCATCAATATCAAATGGAGAAAAGAGGACTTAAAAAGAGAACCGTTTATTTCTTGAACAATGAGTGGAATACAAGTTATGTGAATCAACACTGACAATAGCATCTAAATTAATAGTTAGCAAAGTATTCCCTGTTCTACATTGATTGTTGCAATTATCTGTGCCAGAACATTTGCTCTTATTACAAGTTCTTTCCATACCATTAGGGGTATTTGACTCAAGTTGTCTTCAGAAAACTAACTTTGTATAGCAGAGCCCTTCACAATTATTATTTTTTTGCTTTGGTCCAGATTTCTATGAATGAAAAACCTTCTGCTGAAATATATTATTAGTCTTCAATATTATTCTATATTGTGCTTTTAAAAGTTCCATTTATTGGATAAAATTTTATTTCTTTGGTACTGTTAAACAGGGTAGTAATAATTCTTCTCAGCTTATTGTCAGTAGCTTACTATTGAGCTTATTGATATAAATACCTGATTCTAATTTTTTGTACTAATGGGTACAATATATATATCCTCCTTGTATCATCTTCAAAGCCAGCAATAGTCACATCCTTTTTACCCTGCTTTAGTAATTATCATGTCTCTTTTACCGACCACAGGCAAGAAAGGTTTTCCACCTTAAGGAGTCGTGATTAGAGTGGGCTGACATGGATAATCTAGGAAAATCCCCTACTTCAATGTCCCTATGCTTAATCACACACGCAAAGTCAATTTTGTCATGTAAGGTAGTAATATATTCACAGGTTAGGATCTTTGGATAGAGGTATTATTTTGCCTACAACATATACCATTGGCAATTTTAAATTATTATTATTTTTGTCTCTGGTAGATTTAAACAGACTTCTTTGTCTATAAGAACTAAATTATTACATCAGTGCCACATCTTTTGCCAATGACACTTCAACAAGTGGGGAGCTTACATTTTTATACTCTTTCCTATTATCTTAAAGATGCCTCTTAAAAGATATGAAATTTTTGAAAAGCTCAAAGAGAAAGTGAAGGGGTTTGACCATTTTATATGGGTTCATTGACTCAGGTACTGAATATATTTTTTGTTTAGCATGTTATTAAACATCTAGGATTTTGTAATTAGCTTTCTCTTCTTACTATGCATACTTTTGATGAATTGGTCTATCCAAACCCATGTTACTATATGCTGATAACTAAAAAAAAAAATCTTTGTTTCTGGCTCAGAAACTTCTCCTCATCAATCCATATGCCTATTGACTCTCTCCAGGTCTTTTAAACACAATATAACCACATACTGACCCATTATTTACACTCTTCTTCTACTTCTACTACCCCTCTTTCTACTCTGCTGCTGACATCAGAGAAGGGGAAAATAGTCCAGTCAATGCCTAAACAAAAATCCTGGAAGTCATCATGCCTCCTGTCTCATAGCCAAAACTTACTAAGATCTAGGGATTCTACCAACTAAACTGATTTATCAAATCAGGTAATCTTTATCCATACCCAATGGCATGTCCTCCATTTATCATCTCATATTTTGATTGAACAAGTTACTAACAAGCTTCCTTGTTTCAAGCATTACTTCTCTCCATCCAAATATCTAGATTGCAGCCACAGGGTTTGTTTTTAAGAAAAACAGCTCACCATGTTACTGTGCTACTTCAAAACCCTTTATTCTCCTAGGATAAAACCCCAACTGTCAAATTATCCTGAATAATTTTAAATTCCGAGAACCCTGTACTCTTGCTCACCTTTGGGCCTTTGCTCATTTTATCCCTTCTTTACTCCTTATGCTCTTCTCCTGCTCCAAACATGTTTTTCGAGATCTTCTTGTTATTTATTATAAAAACTTCGTTATCACCTCCTCTAGAAAGTTCTTCCTTTTCACCAAGGCTTGGCTCTACTCCTGCATCCACTCATATAACAGTGCTACTTCTACTATTTCAATAATCATAGAGTACTGCAACTCAGACATTAGAGAGTGAGCCCCTTCAGATCAGAGGAGCATTCTATATTTTTTTTGAATCTTCAACAGATAGTACTACGTGTGACAGGTTGAATGTATGATTTTATTTATTGAAAAAATTATTTTCAGATCTCTTTTCAAACAAAAATGTTTATTAATTTGAATTAATTATACACAAGATGCTTAAGAAACAGTGATACAGAAGAAAGTACATTGGATTAAAAATGTAAAGGAAGAGAACACTTACTGAGGCTCATATGCCAAAGCTTTGGACTAGATGCTTTAAATATAATATATCCTCAATCATTCCAACAACATATTTTTAAAGTGGTTATTAGAGAGGTTACCAAGAAAAAGGCTGTATGGTACATGAAAATTACGAGTGGAGTTTTCTGGGAAATGCTAGCAGGCTATGGAGACATACGGTTTGACCTTGAATGTTGTGTATTCACAGTCACGGACTTGGGGGATCAAAAACGAATTTTTATTAATATTCCCAATTTGATCAGAGTCAGGGGTGCTAATTTACACTAACAAAGTTCTCATGAAGATAATGTACAAGTGTATTAATTTATTGGGATTTTTTTTCTCTGTAATCAAACTACAGAGGGATGTCACATCAGCAGAAGTTTGTGTGGTACCTACCAGAAAAGAAGTTGGTTGTCAGATTTAAATGCTCAATTCATCAGGCTGTGAGGACCTATGGTATCCATTCCTGTAGCATGTGTTCATTTGTCCGAGAGATTAAATTTTTCAGGTCTACCTAACAAGATGTTCTTTTTCTGGGCATTGCATGAATGGTTGCTACTAACAATTGCCAAAGTTTCTTGTTTTTTTTATGCCTTTGGACTCACCAACCCACAATCAAAGACTTGCTCCCATGTTTACTTGTGATCGGTAACTGTAGTCAGGTCTTTTTGAATGAGGAAAAGACTTCACTTTTTTCAGCTCTGATCCATTTTTTTCATATTTTAATTTTAAGAAGACAAGTTTGTTTGCATTACTAATAACTTCTATGGACACTGAATTATCTCATTTTATCCTGTAACTCTTCAAGTGTAAACTACAGGTGATAATAAATAACTGTTTTACTGTGACAGGATATAGGTAGACTACTAACTCCCTTCTGTTTCACTTTGCTTATCATGAGGGTGAGGTGTTGCTCTAGATTATTTCTAAAGTCTCTTCCAGTTCTATTATTTTTACTAATAAGAAGCATATCACTTCCCTGCTTCCCTAAACACACCAGGTAGTTTCTGTTTCACAACACAAAGCAGGCATATGCTAGGAACTGAATTCTCATTCCAGTTGCCCAGATACTTGCATGAGGTGGACTAAAATCTTATTTTTCAGTATTAAGAAATTTCATCTTTTTTTGCTTCTTTATTGTTAATTTAAGGAGAGGTTACTTGGTCCCATTTCTTGTAAAGGAAAGAGGTTAGGGTTTGAGTAGCTCCTTCAGCTACATTTTAATGATCTCAGATTTCACATTTTTAAAGAAGTAATGGCTGTAACATTTAAAAGGAAGAAAATTCTGTGATGTACATTTTAACTATAGTAGATCAAAGTCCTCCTCTTTTTTTTGCACTGTGCAGGTGGAGAATTTCTGCAACACAGGAGGATCCACCATGGGTTGTAAAAAAGGGAAAACAAAATTACACTGGTTTCACACATTTGCCTCCCAACATCTGTTTAGGTAGAAGGCATTTTATTTTGCTTTCCCATTTATTGAGGAGTTTGGTCATGACAAGCCATGTCTGTCTATTTCCTTGGTTATTCTGAAAGCTTTGAGTCTAAAGGGATTGGAGTAGCCTAAATAAATTGCACTGATGCCAGTAAATAGTGACTTTGTTTCAGGGGCAGAGTGAGCATCTGCTTTTCCTAGAATTTTAGAGCCAAGTGTGATATCTGGGGACAAGAGGTAGAATTGGACTGACAGCTTAGTTTTTCTGCTGCCCAAATTTACTGAAGTTAGCTGTGAAAACAGCCCAGCTTAATCAATGTAGGCCAGTTTATCATATCATTGTTTCCTGTGACATTAGCTTTCCATCAACACCTGGGACCTGAGTTGGTGCTTCCTTCCTCCCACCCTACACACACGTAGCTGATGGAGCACCATATTTATTCAGAGATCTCTTAAATAAAAATTTAACTTCCCTTCAAAGTCTTATGTTGACAAAAAGATCATATCGATGTTTTGCTCACAATCCTGGATATCTCAGAGACAATGAAAGGGAGGGAGGTAGGAAGGACTTCCTTTATTTTGCTGGTTAATGAAAAGCCAAATTACTATTTCATAGCAGGAACCACCATAGACTATAAACAGAAAAAAAAAATACAGAGTCACTGTACTCTGAGTATCCAATGCATTACTTGGTAAATTGCTTTGAGATTGTGGTGGGTGAACAAATTGAAAAGAAACCTGATCCATGGTTCCTACATTCTGAATAGTCCATCGGTATCTAAAATCCATTAAAAAAAGGATAGATTTGTACATTTTGAGATGTAAGAACAACAGAGAAATTCAGGGTAACATTGCCTTTTTTTCATGTTTTAAGATTAAGAAAATGAGGGTAGAGGTAAATGGTGCCAACTTTAATTTAATTGTTGACATACATTCAGTAGCCAACTTTAGCAAGCAATCATCTTAAAAATATAGATTTTGGACTTTTCCTTCTCTACATCCTATCTTCAAAAATAATTGGAAGTTCTGTTTATCCCTAGTGGATCTTCAGAAGAGAGCCTGAAAATCATCTGATTTCATTGTAGAAATAGAATCTAACCTCAATGCTTTACACTGATAACCATTGTCTTTAACCCAATTGAAAATCTGATTATTTTTTAAAGCCAGAGGGCACACTTGACTCAGATGCCTTTATTTTCATTGTAGATCTAGTTTTCCAGATGCCTCACTGATAAAGAAGCAAAGGAATTAAATGGATTCAATGGAGTTTCCGTGCTTTCCATAGAGATACTTAGCTGAGTCAGTCACCGGGCCTAATATGTCACACCTTGGGCCTTTGAAATTTATTTTCTCAGCTACTCTAAGTCAATGATTGTTTGTTCAGCTCAATTGCTCCAAAATATAGAACATTCCATTCAGTGTAATATAAACAGTAAGCACATCAAACAAAACAAAAAGAGACAGTAACTGAGAATCCCTTGTCTTAAGGACATATAGTCACAAAGTGTACATTTCCTACTTCAAATAAAGCTCCATTTCTTGGAATTTGTGTGTTTCTACACCTCAGCTTTGCCACTAAGAAGCTAGTCTTTTGTAAAGAATTTTCTTGTTAATTCCAAGCTTTTGATGTACTGATCTCACATCTGCTGATCGTTATTGACTCTTAAATGACAGTTTTGTTGTTGTCATTGACCTGAAGAGGATTGTATTTTTAACAGAAGCTGTGAAGAAAAATGGAGGAGAGGCAGAAAGTTTATTACATACTAACCATTTGCAGAAATTCATTTCAATTAGATGGAAAGTAATACTATGGGTTCTTTCATTCATTAATGGGAAGATCACCATGGTGAAGAGGTTGTAAGAGGGAGGGATTAAAATTCGCTAACTATTTTAAAAACAATACCTGCATGGCACTTTGATCAGAAATCTCTTTTTATAGCTATGTGGATGTTGAGTGCACCAACTCCTATACTCTTACATTCTCCTTTTTGCACAACCTCTGTGTGAATCATATGTTGGTAAAATTTTCTGGAGGGCAGTGGTGGCTCTGAAGTCTCAGAACAATAGGCAAAAGGACATCCAGAGGGCATGATACATTTGGTAAGTGCCTCATGTAAACCACAGAAAATGATAGAGACAAAGACGTTTTCATTTCCTGAGGCTGTGAAGTTACTGCATATTTCATGTCACAGAATAGATAACATAGGAGGACAGGAAGAAATTTGCTCCTTTCCACAGTGCCCCTTGAAAATAATTCATTGCATTGGACTCTTTTGGAAACATGCACATATCCTGTATATGTTTTGGCAGAAGAACTTAGCATCTTAATGGGATAATAAAAGCTATCATTTGGGAAATATACACATTGCTCCTACCAGAGTGCACAGAGGTGTTGGGCGGTGCTGAGGGGGGAACAGAGAGATGTGCCCCGAGGAAGTCTCTTTCTTGTCTCCATACACATTTGGTTTTTTGCACATATGAGCAAGTACTGGGAGAGGAGCCTGGGAGGGGAGAGCTAGATGTGGTTGGCATCTTATAAGATTTATGAACTGCTAAATTTAGCAATGTCATTTTGTTATTGCCAGTGTACTGCTGGCGTCTTTGTATGAGTCACGAAGAAAAAATAGCAATCACCTCCTTTGCAAGAGCTAGGATGAGTAACCCAAAATGGGTTCAATTAATCATTTTAACCACTGAATCCACTCTGGATAAACAAAGTGTGTATCATATGATATGCCCTAGAAAGGTAGTCATCCTTACAAAATGCTACTCTCTGCAGCTATGCTCTTCTCATTATCGTATTGCAAATAGTTTTCTGAAAGAAAAAACTGTTCAAGCAAAATATTAAACAGCATTCATTTGTCATTTTCCTGTGGGGACTAGGCAGCAACCTGCTGTGGTTGAAAATATGTGGTCATTACGCAGCTAGTATTGAATTGTTTGTTTATCTTGAGAAGGGAAGAGAGGTTTCGACTATGCTACTTTCTGATAGGTAATTTCAGGCACTTCTGCTTTCTAGAGGCGTATTCCCTGTCCAGAATTGATATTCATAGATGCGTGTGTAAACATGCTGTTTGTGTGTGTGTATTTTAATGTTCATATCATTTTCTGTGCCATAAGCTCTTTTCAACCTGAGGAGTGGTGATGAGTTTCAGTTTCTTGTTAGTGTATGGCGTTTCATATCACACTGAGATAGGCTGCGGGCTTTTTTGGAGACCTGAGCATTTACTATAAATGAACTGAGATAGGATGTCTAAGGTGCCTTGGTCTCTGAAGATAGCATGGCACTGACCCGTGGATCAGAGAGAGTTCATGGTCTACATGTGGTTTGCTATCTCTTCCTTCCTGCCTCAGGAAGAAGCAGGCAATTTTTAAAACTGCAGAGACATCTTGCTTTGGTTTCTCCTCTTTCTCCTGCTCCTTTTACTACTCTTCCTTTTCCTCCTTTTTTCTCCCCTTCTTCTTTCCCCCGTATTCTTCTTGTTCTTATGCTTCTCTGCATTGATACCATAGCCACAGGATGGAAAAGCAACCTGAGAAGGAAAGAGGCTGCACACATCTGCTCAAATCCCCGAGGGCAGATCAGAACGCAGTTCACTTCCGCGTGACTTCGGATACCATCCTCATAGAACCCATTTAGTTATTAACAACCTTTACCAAGTCCTTTATTCTGCCATGTAAACCTGTTTCCCTTTATTGTGTGCTCAGAGAACACAGGAAACTGTTACCATTTTCTGAAACATTCCGTACTCAAAAGCTTTCAGCCTGTTTAACTGGGAGCAGAATTCCAGCTTCATTAACCTTATCTTGAAACTTTTAATCAATTTATGGCACTCTTCTGAGCTCCCTCTGCAGCTTTTCAGACCCCCTGTAGGTCAGAGAATATAGAACTGTACATAATACTGCAAAAGGTACCTGCCCAGTGCAAGTAAATTGTAAATGGCAAAGTTCACAATAAAGAAGGCCAATTTATATTCCTCATTCTCCTATTATTACATATGCCAGGCAGAGTATGCTTAGTAGAGTGAGGATTTGCTAGTCTAGTGGTCTGGTAAAAGGGGTGACTTGATTGCTGGGAAAGAATGCAACATTTAGAATACAGTAAAAGTCATGGCTGTCCCTGGACGCTACCCTATTTGTTTTATATTTAGGAAGCAAACAAACAAAATAAATAAATAAGCAAATATTGATGAAAAGAAGAACATCTGTTTAATTGGAATTGTTGCAAATAACACTTGTTGGACAATATACTGAACTTGGATATGTCTTGATAATATTAATTTGTGATCCTTTGCATTAAAAAAGAAATCCTTTCAGAGAGTTAGTTGAGGACAGCAAAGTGCAGACTTTTGAGAAGAGTTAGAGCTGAATCAAAATCTCACTTGTTCGATAAACTATAAAGTTGTTCTTCCAGGCAGAAAGGACACAATTGCAGGTTTTATTACAGTCTGAATGAAGGGGCTTTAATTGCTCAGATATGCTGCAATGCTTCTTTGCCTCATTAAGTGTATTAACAGTCTGATCCTGGAGTGGGAGAAAACAGAAAAAATTAAATAGGGTAGAAGCACAAATTAAATAATTAGTTTACAGCAATATACATACAAAGCAATTGATTCTGACCTGATCTTTCCCCTTGTTTCTTCTTTGTGTGTGTGATTTGAATTTTTGCAAAAGCGTTACTATTGCCTCACAGAAACATTGCTGACCCAACACCAGGAAACTGTAGTAACTGATACATACAAAAGATTAACAGAATTATTCAGTGCCTACTATGTGTTGGATACTTAATCTACCTTATATGATTACCTAACATAATTACTCCATCATTTGAATATAGTAGGTACTTACTTATGTCATGCTCTGATGTAAAGATACGAACCCTATGATGTAGTCATTCTTATCTTTATTTTACAGATGAGGAAGTGGAGAAGTCTAGAGAAGTTGAGACTTGCCATAGCACATCAGTGACAAAAGTTAGTTTTGAATCCAAGTCTCAAAAGCTGATGTTCTTTCCAATAATTCTCCATTTTGGTTCTTGACTTGTCAGATTTATCTTGCTTTTTAAAAATGTGTATGCAGAGATCCACAGTTCTTCAGCCATGACACTATCTCCAAGACAGATAAGGGCACTAAATTGCAATGACACACTAAATATTTTTGGATTTATTATTATTTTTTAATATCAAAGACGCTAAGAGAGAGTCATTTTTTTAAAAAAAAAAAAGAAAAAACAAACAAACCAGAGATTGGCTAGAGCTGAGGTTTCTGGAATTTTAATGACCAGTCTATTAAGAGCACAATGGCATCACAGACTGTAAGAAGTTATCACCGTCATTACACTATTGTTGCAGTTATTGGTTTTAAAATAAAATGCAAAGTCCCAGCTCTTTAAAATATGAGCTCTAATACTGTGTTCTTATCTCTCTCTCTGTCTCTTTCATTGGACATTTTATGTAAGCCACAAAATTATAGGTCTGTGTGTTATTGTACTTTATGGTTGGTTAAGTTAGGTCAGGGTGATAACCTGAGGGAATATTAATAATCCTTGTTTTAGCAAGCCTAAATTTATACCATTGTCAGAAGTTAATTGCTCTGTTATACTCTTAGTGCTAAGCATTACTGAGTACTAAGCAACAGTGGTAGGGAACAAAGGTTTTCCATTCTTGCAAAACTACCTCCTTCTCCTTAAGAGTCATGCTACTGGCAAGGAGGAGATAATTACTCTGGAATGACTGGCTATCTCTTGAAAAAAAAAAAGGAAGGTGTTTTATATGGATACTGGAATACTTCTGAAGTCCAAGGTTTCATGGAGCACAGACAGAAAATGTTTTCAAAAACTTAGAATGTTCCTGAATCCTGATGCCTACATGACCTGGAAAACACTATTTTATCCTAAAACTGCACACCAGTGGTCCTTTATCAGAACAGCTATAACCAGTCGACAAAGTTTACCTTCTGGAAAACTTGCTTTCCTTTGTGAGGAGAAGAAGAAGCAGTAAATACTTTCATTTTGTTTCTCTCCATGCTCTCCTGGAAGCTGAACGAGATCTGCCTGAACTTGAACTTATTTGCCTGGGGCCAAGATGCATTAGGGTTAGGAAGAGGGACAGCCACAAACACAGACAATGATAGCAAGATAATCATTAGATAATGTAATCTTCTGAAACTGCTAGGACAGTCACCCAGTCATTTGTTTCTACTGAAAGTGTAATTAGAAGTTTTCCAGTTGGTTTGTCACTATTTCCTCATCTAATCATCAGGTTTTAAGAAGAAACCAAGGCTTCAGTGACTTCATTTAATTCCCTAATCTGAAAAATGGGAATAATTAAGTCTACCTCTCAGAATCCTTATTCAAATTTTTGAAGTAGTGTCTGTGAAAGTCTGTAGTATATTATCTTTAACAAGAATATGGCACCTCCATGGAATATGTGCTAATGTGATACCCTGGACCCTGCTCCTCTAAATTATATCAATACTTCTTTCTTCCCTAAGCTTTAGTGGCATTCAAGATCCTCACTTTAGAGCTCCAGATAGTAACTGACAAGTGATTGAAGCTTTGAAGTCTATTGGTTATTACTGACCTAAATCATAGTGGGTGTGGTATAAAAGATTGTTTTCTTCCCTTCCCTTAACTTTGTTTTTTCCTTCCTTGTTACTCTCCTTCCATAATGCCTTCCATAATGTTATGTATATACATTTTTGTAATTATTAACCAATTCAATAAAACTTACTCCTCTCTTATTATGCATTGTGATGTATGATAAATACTATGGATATCACCATGATTGGGGAGTGGTAGATCATCAGGTGTTCAAAAATTGCAGTCAGACTGCTTTGACTGATTCCCTAGCTTTACTATTTTCTGGCCATGTGGGAAAATTACTTGACCTCCCTAAGCCTTAATGTAGAATGTAGAATGTAATAAATAGACGTTAATGTGCAATATGCAATGAAGATCATAAGAGCTCAATTTGTGCATCTAGATTTCTGGGTTCAAATATTGAGTCTATTATTTACTTGCTGTGTGAACTTTGGTATGTTAAGTTATGCAACCTCTCTGTGCCTCTGTTTTATCATCTACAAAATAAGTTACAGTAAAAATTCAATGCATTAAAATATGAATTATATTTAGAAAAATGTCTGGCACATATTAGTGCTCAATAAATGTTGACATTATTATTATTATTGCTATTATTATTATTATTACTATTATTATTCTATCTTTTTAAACCATGAGGAAATACATGCAACTAATAAATACTTTGTCTATGTTGGCTATTTTATTATGTGATAAGTAATTGACATATACTTAAGTAATAAATCAGTAAAGGATAAATATTGTATGCAGGGTACATACAATAAACACTGTGGGTTTAGTGATGGGAACTATCATTTCATGGAAATGATAGCTAAATTACAAGGCCTGAAAATTCCAAGTATAGGTAAAAATGTGGAGCTACTGGAACTCTTGTATGAATGTAGAGTTTAACAATTATTTTGGAAAAAATATTCAACAAAAATGTTCAGTATCTAATAAAGTTATAACTTTCCATGCCTTATAATCCAGAGAGTTCATGCTTAGATATATATCTATAACTAATCAGTATATTTTGCACCAAAATACATGTAATGTTCATAACAGCTTTCTTAATAATAGCTAAAGGCTAAAAACCACACCCCAAAAAGCATCAACATGAGGCTGGATAAGAAAAATATGTGAAAAAGCCATTAAAGGAAATATTGTATGATTGTGAAAATGGACGAAGTATTGACAAATTAAACAATATGGATGACTTTCAGAAACATAATATTGAGTAAAGAAGCCAGATACAAAAGAGCACATATTCCAAGATTCTTTTTATATGATGTTCGAAATAGGCAAAACTAATACTTGATGTTGTATGGATACGAATAGTGATTGCCATTTGAGAGGGTAATTAGTGACTGGGCAAGGGCATGAGAAAGGCTTCTGGGATATTGATTATATTTTTCTTACTTATCTGGGGTCATGCTTTTAAAATTGTGTTCCTTGGTGTAATTTAATAAAATACAGTTTCTATCAGTATACTTTTCTCTATATGTTTTAGTTCAATATAAAGTACTTAAAAATGAAAAAGAGGTAAAATGGAAATGTAGTTAATTACAACAGAATTTATCCAACAATAAGATTTTGGAAATGAAATAGCCTAGGTCATTGTTTTTCAAAGTCGGTGATAGAGTCCAGAATCTGTCTTTAACTGGCTTTTGCTAATCTCAAATAGTAACGTATTTGATAAGTGCTTGGGATTTGTAAATTTTAAGTATTTTTTTATAAACAAAATTGGATAATCTTTTAAATTTTTATTTAAGTAGTGGAAAATGAATATTTCAAGAATGATATTTGATTGTTTAGTGGCATTAAAATTTCTCAAGGCCTGCCTGTTTAGGGGTGGGAAAGTACATTAAAAAGCCTTTGAAAAATAACTCAAAATAATAGCCATTTAAGTTGATGTTAAACCCACTATGACCATATTTTAAACTTATCAAAAGCATATCAGGCCTATACTTACTTTAAAGAGAATGCTGGTCATCAGGTGAAATCTTTTAGAAGGTTGAAGAGTGTGTCAGTATTTTACCTATTGATAAAACGACTTGTAAAAGATTCAGTAAATACACTCGTATTCTAACCTAAGCTCTTACTCCCTAAATGAATCAGATATATTTTCATTAACTGGGATGCTTGCACAAATCACTACTTTGACTGGTGTGTGTACAATTTGGGTACCCCAGGAACCAAACTCTGAAACAGAGTTTAGCATGCAGGATGTTTATTAAGGAGTGTTCTGGCAATTAACACCTGTGGAATTGAGGGGGAAATGTGATTAGGTGGAGAAAAAACCTGAGCTATGATGCAGGTTCAATGACAATCACAGTTGATAACATGGAATGTTCTGGAGTTGGAATTGCCCTCAGAGTACGTAGACCTGACCTTTCTATTGTATTGGCAGAAAAGTCACGACACATTTTTGCAATGAAAAACAGAAAAATGCGTCATGACTTTTCCGACAGGCCAAGTTTCTCATCCATTAGTTTTGGATGCAGGCTATTTAGAGGAGTATCCCCTTGGCCAAGGAGATTCTTTGCAGCTGAGGTGGTCCTTAAAAGGGCCAACAGCGGAAGACTGACCTCTGTCAGCACCACCGCTCCTGGGGGATCAAGTTTTGCATTGAAGGAAGATTTGAACAACACATCAGGGTCCACTTGCCTGCTTGGATTCTCTTTGTAAAAATTCTGGAAGCTGCTCTCTCAGGATACTGCAAGATATATCTTCATGGGGAAAACTTGGAATAAGAAGGTTAGTGGGAAGCTATAGCTACTACTACTGCAGCTGGTCTGAGGTATGGTGGGGGGCAGTTGATACTCATCATCTCTCTCTTCCACTATCCATTCTATATTCCATGCACTCTCCACTAGCATCTCTGCTGGAGTCTAGGGTTTGGAGCTACTGGTCACCACACCGTTCTCAGGCTAGGGTTGTTGCTCTTGTCCATTTACTCTCATAATCAGGCAAAGTCATACCAGAGGTAACCAACAGGATCACCTGGGTTTCAAACATATTCTTTTCATTGTCGTTGTGTAGCCCAACCTCATCCTGCTCATCATGGTCTATTACTCCTGCCAGGGCAATGCCTTCTCTTGACAGCTGATCCCGGATGGCAATCACAGCTTATAATTCAATGGGAATTTTGCTGTATTCTCTGAGAGAAATGTTTCCCCTTTGGGATCAAAGACCTCTAAACTTACAGAGCCCAGAAGTGAAAGTTGAAGAAGTACAAACCCCCAAGGGGGTTACTTGGAGTGATCTAAGTGAAATCACCTATGTTTCCAGCCCTTGGTTCCTAGATTCATGTATTATTCCAATTGGAGGCACAACCCCATGCAAAGTGTTATTGATTCATGGATATACCATAGCTTAGAGGATTGTGTTCCATCCTCCTAAAACATTGCTTTCAAGCTGGCATTTCATTTCTGATTTTCTACAAATTTCTGGATGGTGCTATATGTTACATGACTAGTTGACCCCATGGCCATGAGGTTGGCTTCTCTGTTCATTCATTATGTTATGTGGGATCTGGTACCCAACATTCTTTGAATCTTCGGATAGTGGGACTGACTAATATTGTGAGGTAGAAAAGGCAAACTCACATCTGAAAGACAATGTCTATTCCTATCAAAATAAATTACTTGTCCTTCCAGTGGTTTGTCACCAAGGGTCCAACTGGTGTTCTTGAGGGATGCTGCCATATTTGGGGACTCAGCATTGTACTCCACTGATGTCAGCTGGATAGCTGGTGTTGGCGGTACCTAGATCGGACTTGGTAAATTAAGTGGATTTTAAGGTGCTTGACCTATACGGAGGCTCCATTCTTGTGTCCTCAGCCATTTCCTGTGACCAAAATGACAACAATGGGGTAGCCAATGACAGATATTGACATTAACTGGCCCAAGTGTTGTCTTCTTTGTTGTTTAGTGCCTCTTCCATGATGGTTGCTTTCTAGGGAATATTAACATGCAAGTCAAAAATCTCTGTACTTCATGTTCTTTTCCATGTGTCCACTCTACATGCCTCTACCACAGAGCTCTTTTTGCTGTATTTTCATCCATCTTTCTTCTTCTGGGCCCCTGATCATATGGCTAAGCCATTCAACACTGTTTTTGAATCCACGTATATTTGAAGCATGGGTCACTTTGTTTACCCTCAAAATGTATAGCCAGATGTGCCACCTGAGACTGTACATTGGGAGGATTTTCTCTCATTGGTCTCTTTCAAAGTCCTCCTTGAGGGGGCTGTACTGCAGCTGCTGTCCATTTTCAGACTGTACCCGTATCCTGAGCTGACATTCATGAACCAACTTTGTGCTTTGTCTTCCTTCATTTGATGGATAAAAGGATCCCATGTATGGCTGTAGATATGATCTGGTAAAGAGGTGCGGGGGCAACAGTGGTGAAAGACATGGGGGCCTTGGAAATCTGCTTGCATAGTTTGCATGGACCCTCTGATTCTACTTGAGCTTAATCCTACATATACCACTTAGAGCCCTCAATCTTACAGGGCTTTTTTGACTTTACAATTTATTGGGACTGACAGTTTCTAGCTCATGACTGGCAGCTATGGCTCAGTTGTCACATAACACCTGTGGTGATCCACTCCATCTATACTAGAATCAGTTGTATGCCAAGAATTATTTATAAAAAAGGCATCCAATTCTGGTGGCATGACCTTGCTCTAGACCAGTAATCTGTGTTATGATTCTCTCATTGGTATCTGCCATACCTCTACATGGTATCTTTTATCATCACTGATACCTGTAATGCCAGAAGGTCTTCCAGGTTGTAATGCCAAGTCACAGGGTTACTTGCAATGCACCTCTCATCACATCCATAGCTGATTCATATTATGACTTAAATCTGGTTATAGACCTGCTGCTCAAGAAAGGAGAGTGGGGACACATATCCTGCATGCCTGAATCATCTTCAAGCAAAAGGGAGTACTAGCTTTAAATAGAAATAGTTAGGCCACTTCTGCAGACTCAGAGGGTTCAGGGTAGTCTGGAGATTCTAGATATTCATGGATATCTCCAGCTTTTTTGCTGGTGTCTTACCCTTTGCCAACCCAAATCCTGACTTTGGCAAAGCAGGTCTCCTTTGAATGAGAGTTTTTGGCCTGGTGCTCAACCTTCTCTTTCCTTACTCTGCAGAAAATGAGAGCGCCCGTGTATGCTATCGAGGAGGCGCTCTCTGGCATTTACTTCTAACTTTCTGTTAGATTAATGGTTCTTAGATTTTTGTTATCTTGTTCAACATCAATAGAGCTTAATAGTCATCCAAATCCATTGTTTTTGTAGTTAATATTTCCCCTATATTTTGCAAACTCTTGTTGCATTGAATATATATTCCCTTTCAGCACTAATATCATTCCAATTTAATGCCAATGAAAGTTTTAAAAATTAAAACCCCCCCCCCGCCCCCCCCCCCACACCAGTATTTTGATGTGTACCATAGACCACCAGTAATGAGATCCTGTAGCCAAGGCAAGTGAGATGCTCTATGACCTAGTTCTAGTACTTGGTTTTTTGGTCTATTCTTTGTAGCAACTGATGCAAGTTCAGCTCCCTGAGAAGAAATCTTTGATATGGAGTTTGGAGTACAAGATTTTTAGCAAAAAGTGCCTTTGAAATCAAAACTTGTGGAAGAGAGTGTAAGAAGGCATAATTAAGCAGAGGGAGAAGTTATTATGAAATGCAATCCCAATGAGAAGAAACTTGTGAAACCATATTGAGAACTCTAAAGTGAGAATTGTCTCAAGTTGTGCTGAGATGACCTGGACTTTGTACTCTTTTAATGACTAGTCATTGTTTGTGGGCAGCCCTAGGAAGAAGGATGATATTGGATAATGTGGCTCTCAGCCACTGAGGCCATTCCAGGAAGGGCAGACAGCAGGCAATTTGCCATGCATTTCTATGAGCTGAGCAACAAGTCCTTCACTGAAAAAGAAGCTTTCAGCACCTCACAGTCTACCGCAGTAGTTAAAATGTACTCAGTCTAAGAGTGAAGGTGGAGATTTGGAAAGCAGTAAGCATTGCATTCATTTATTTATTACCTTTACTCTGTTCACCTCCAGAAAAGGATTTTATACAGTTTACTAGAAGGAAAGATATCACAAAAACATAAAAGAGAAAGGACTACATGATAGGGTGAGGATAGGGTAGTAAATTACTTGAGCATGAAACTAAGCTCTGACTTTTAGCAAAAGAAAGTAGAGAAGCACAAAGGTTTCCATGTGGGTTTTTTTATTTTTTTAATTTATTTTTTTATTAGCTAGTAATTGGAATCCTGCTTGTTTTTTTCCCTGGGAAATTAACTTTTTCCTGACTTTGAATTCTGAGACTTTATTATGAGAGTCATTATAAAATGCTCTGATAAATATTCTAGATTGTAACTTCAATAACAGTTTAATAATGATGGCAAGGCTCTCCTACCTTTAGGTCTTTCTTTCATTGAGTTCCTGGAGTGTATGTATTCTGCCAATTGAAAGAGGATTTATGTGCTTTAAAAATGAAAAGAACATAAAGACCAAGGTTTACATATTGTAATGCCAATTAGGAGTCTACGTTGTAATAGTTGAAGAAGTAATTTATAGGATGTAAGTTAAGACACTGCCCCACCACCCAGATTCATCCAAAACATTTACTTTAGCAATTAATTTTTGTTTCTGAAATTTCGTAGTCATAAAATGTATTCATAAAATGTGTATGTGCATGAAAGAAGTTACACCTCAGCATGAGATTGTTTATTAATCTCTTTAAATTTAACTTGACTTAATTTATTTTGACTCAATGCAATTCTACATTAAAATTGTGTGATTAGACAGAAAATAAAAAGATATTCAAAATGGAGTATTATTTTCAAGAAGTTATATTGTAAGAAGAGGAAGAGACACAAATACAAATGTGAATAGCTTCACAACAAAAACACACAAAAGGTGTTTAACACACAAAAGGTGTTAAAGTTATCAAAGAAAAAAGAGATAATACTAATTGAGGACATTATTAACTGTTTTAGAGAGAGGGGCAGCATATAAAATAGGTCTTGAAGGGTGGCTGATATACAAGTATAGTAAGCCCTCAATAAATATTACTTAATATTACTAGAGCATTTTTCCTTAATTGATACCTAGCTGAATATAAATGGGCAAAGTTAAGTAAAATTAGCTGGGCACAATGCTTTTTCAGATTTAATCACATTTTTTCCTCAAGGCAACATCAGATGTTGATTCTTACCTTCATTTTTACAGTAAGAAAGAAAAAGGAAGGAAGGAAGGAAGGAAGGAAGGAAGGAAGGAAGGAAGGAAGGAAGGAATGAAGGAAGNAAGGAAGGAAAGAAGGAAGGAAGGAAGGAAGGAAGGAAGGAAGGAAGGAAGGAAGGAAGGAAGGAAAGAAGGAAGGAAGGAAAGAAGGAAGGAAGAAAGAACCTGAGTCTCAGAGCTAGAGCAATTTTCTTAGCTTACACAGATAGTAGGCCTGAAACAAGGGATCTGAATATAAGTATCTGGCCATAGAGCTAATTTTTGTTCTCTATAATTACCTATTATTACTAGGAATTGCTGCCAATTTTGAAACATTGTTCCAAAGTATTTGCTGTGAAGAAAAAGGCATTAATTAATTGTTTCAGAATACACAATATTGCTAAAGGATGAGAGTGAAGTGGGAAGGGACTAGCTGGGTTAGAGCAGTGTAACTACTCTGAGCTATTGGAGGAAAAGGAAAAAGAGTTGTGAACAAGGAAGTATAAAGTAGGTAGAAACTAGAATTACTCTACAATTTTATGTAGAGCTAGCCATGCTTTTAATAATACCGTATATTATCATGAGTCATATATATACTATATGTGTGTGTGTGTACACATGCGCACATGCACACACACACACACACACACACACACACACACAAACAGAAGGTGCCAAAAAAATGTATACACATTCTTAGAAAGGAACAAATTATGTTAAAATTGTACTACTCAATATATACCAATAATAAAAGATTAATATAAGTCATATGTACACATTTTTTTGGCACCCCCAAAAAACCTTGCAAGGCAGTTAGGTCACCATCTTTCTCCTGACCTAAATACAGTTGTTTGGTTCCAATGACAGGGAAGGTCTTTACATGTTCATGATAGCTCAACCACTATGCATTTAAATAGATCAATAACCCGGGAGGACTCAAAGTTCAAGGGCTTAGGCATGAAGCTGTCCTCCCTTGGTTATCTTTCAAAGTCATCCCAGTTTACTGATGATGACAAAATATTACTTTCTTTCAGGTATTTAGAGACTGAAAGGAACTGGAGTGATGATTTCAGTGATTTATTCAGACCACAAATACCCATATTATGAAAAGGGTCTAGAAAAAAAGGTTTTATATCCACCTATAATCACTGATTCAGGGTAATCCTGGCACTTGCTACTAAATAGTGGTTGCTTTATCTCTATGTGCTTTAAAAGTGTTAGGATTTTAAATTACTAATATGTAAGGTCCTTGTTAAGTTCTTAGAAGGAATGAATGCTTAAAATTGCTCTTCTGGGACTTTTGGACTTCTCAAGATGAGATATTGATTGTTGAACATTATAGCACTTACATTTTTAGAGCACTTAAAGTTTTAGGGTCTCAAAGGGCTTTTGCAAAAGAAAAAAAACAACAACTAAGAATTAGGCATTAAAACAATAATACACAATACCCCACGAGATGCTATAGTTACCGAATGGACTGGTAAAGGGGATAGAAATGGGGGAGGAACCGAAAAGATATAAGCAGTGATGAAGGTAGATCCAGTGTTCAGCACTTCAAAGAAAAAATAAGATATATGCCTTTGAAAATTTGTATCTTGTGACATATTTATTTGCAAACACTCAAAAACTAATTTCTGAAGTTTTATGCATTTATATGAAATAGGTTAATGGTATCTTAAGCCAATCAGAGTGTAGAATTAAAACAATTCAGTGATTAAACAGAACCCTTTAACAATTGTATAATATCCAATATATTATTGGTATAATCCTGGTTATGAGTGTACCCCTTGACCTACCAAACTGAAGGTACATTACCAAAGAATCTCTATTCTAACAAGAGAAATTCCATTCTGATCTACTGATCCGTAAATCCTCACAATGAAAATTAGTATAATGGACTCAAATGTCTTTCATAGAACCTTTTAATAGAATAAACTATTTTATCTCTAGAAAATATGGAGAGTTTAGAGTTAACCCTAAAGGCAATACATTTGCTGGAAATTCATATCCATTGAAGACCCATTACATTCCATGTATGTATTCTTTTTTTTCTTTCACCCAACCCTAGTGTTTTTTAACCATGTAATCTGAGATATTTACTTTAGTATAAAACCACTTGGTCAATTCAACCCTGTACATTAGTCACTTCCTCCTTAACTCTGTACTTCCTCTGCTTAGTAAAGCATTTAAAGATCAGACATGGCCATCAACCACTAATTCCTTTTCTTCGTACTGGGTTTACTAAGAGAAACCAATATTAAGTGAAGAAATGGCTCAGCATCTAATTACTAGAAGTTGATATCAATTACTAATTACAACAAATTATCTGCCCAATGGACAAGTGCTGTTTCTGGTAATAAGAATTCAATGAGTAATTTTACTTGATTTGTGTCTTAGACTAGCCTTTGGCACAATTGGCACTTCTTTGGGCAGTCTCAGCAGAAAGCTAAAGGGCCAAATGAACTCAGACTCAAATCAGACCTCTAATTTGGAGAAACATAAATGAGAAAAAGGGATGTATTTTGGAGAAGTAGTTTTTTGTTCTCTTCAAGGAAATTATTGTATTAGTTTAACTATAAAATAATAGGTATCCCTTTTAATCTTCCATGCCTTTAATAAGCATAGTATATTATTTAATGATGGCAGCTTGGCATGGTGGAAAGATCTGGAAGTAGGGAACCATGGTTCTAGTCACACTTCTTTCACTACTATTGAACCTAAGGAAATATAAAGCACTTCCTTTCTCTCAAGTCTCATTTCTCAATCTGTACAAGAAAGAGTATATTATTAACTTTCTTAGTTATAAATGAAGTTAACCCAATTCAAAATGATTTGAGAATAAAAAAGTAATTGATCTGTTTATGGAGCCAGGCTTCAAGAATGGGTAAAACAAACCAATGTTACCAGTATGCTCTCTCTGTCTTTTTCTTTCCATGTGTATGTGTGTGTGTGTGTGTGTTTACCAATGATCTTTTCATCTCTAGTGGCTCTTTATTAGTCTATGTTAACTTCATTCTCAGGGAGAAACATACCATTTGGTAGTCTTCAAAATATATAGATTTTCTTACAAACAAGAATCCCAGGCTAAAAGTTCCCCCCAAATCCCTGGAATTTAGTTCCACTGATCTCTTTCGGGTCATGTGCTATAGCTAGAGAGATGGAGTATGCTGATGTGTTTACATTGGATCATATAACATACCTTTAATCAGCCGTAAAGGATTGGGATTGTTAGCCTCACCTGAAATGTGGCTGACAGTAGAAAACCTGTATGTCCCTTGGGAAAATAGAAGTCCTGCTATGAGATAAATGTATAGTGAATGTTGGGCACACAAAGTAATAGATGTACATTGCCAGAGGGCTGGTACATTTTCATTCATTTTTCCCCCCGTTTATTCTCTTAAATAATTGTAGTACAAAATTGTTTAAAGCTGACATGGTCTCTATTTCATCCTACTTGCAGTAAATGAATGAGATGCTTTAGAATGAAAAATTATAAAGTCATGTAATTATACCCAAGACTCTTTCCATATCGCTCATGACGCTCTTTTCACCATAAACAAAATCACATCTCATAAGCCTATAGCTTTATTTCTAATTTCTCATAGGTCATTGGGCCTGTAGGCCATGCTAATTTGTATTGCTGTTTTCAGACTCTGGGTGGAGTCATTTGCCCTGAAGCTATACTATAAAAATATAGTCATCAAAACAGTATGGTACTGGCATAAAAACAGACATCTAGACCAATGAATCAGAATTGAGAGCCCAGAAATAAACCTATCAATATACAGTAAACTAACATTTGACAAAAAAGCCAAGGCTAATCAATAGAAAAAAAAAACACATTCTCTTCCATGAATGGTGCTAGGATAATTGGATATTCATGTATAAAAGAATGAAACTGGGCCCATATAGTACACCACTCATCAAAAATAACTCAAATTAAAGATTTAAATGTAAAACCTGAGACCATGAAACATCAAGATGAAGACCTAGGAATAAAAACTGCTTGACATGGGTCTTGGTCATGATTTTTTGTATATGATACCAAAAGCACAAGCAACAAAATTAAAAATAAACAAGTGGAACTATATTAAACTAAAAAAATCTTCTGTATAGCAAAAGAAACCATTAACAAAGTGAAAAGACATCCTATGGAATAGGAAAAACCTATATGCAAACCATATATCTTAAAGGTGTTAATATCCCAAATATATAAAGAACTCATACAACTCAATGACAAACAAAAAACAACAACCCACAAATAACCCAATTTAAAAATGGGCAAAGGACCTGAGTAGACATTTTTTCAAAGAAGATATACAGAAGTCCAGCAGGTACATGAAAAGATGCTCAACAAAACTAGTTATCAGGGAAATGCAAATTAAAACCACAATGAGATATCACCTCATGCCTGTTAGAATGGCCATCATCAAAAAGACAAGAGATAAAAAATGCTGGCAATCAGTTATAGAAAAGGGAACCCTTGTGCATCACTGGAACTGTAAATCAATACACCACCATGGAAAACAGTGTGGAGGTTCCTCAAAAAATTAAAAATAGGACCACCATATAATCCAGCAATTCTACTTCTGAGAATACATCCAAAGGAAATGAAAACACTAATTCGAAAAGATATCTGCACCCCCTTGTTCACAGCGCCATTATTTACAGTAGCCAAATCATGGAAACAAACTAAGTGCTCCTTGGTTGATGGATGGATCAAGTAGTGTGGTATATACATACATGAGAAAATCCTACTGTTAGTGACAACATGGATGGACATTGAAGACATTATGCTACTGGAAATAAGTCAGAGAAAAGCAAATACTGTATGATCTCACTTATATGTGGAATCTGAAACACACACACACACACACACACACACACACACACACACAGAAGAGATCAGACTTGTGGTTACCAGAGGTGGAAGGTGGGAGGAGGGGAAATTGGAGTAAAATGGTCAAAAGGTACAAACTTTCAGTTATAAGTAAGTACTAGGGATGTAATGTACATGATGACTATAGCTAACGTTGCTGTATAACATAGAGGAAAGTTGTTATTAAAGTAAACACTAAGAGTTTTCATCACAAGGAGAATTCCCCCCCTCCTCTTTTTTTTTCTTTCTTTTTATTGTATCTGTATGAGAAGATGGATGTTAGCTGAACCTATTGTGGTAATCATTTCACAGTATATGTAATTTAAACCATCATGCTGTATGCCTTACACAGTGATGTATGTCAATTTTTTTTCTTAATAAAACTACAAAACAAATGCTTTCTATTATACATGATCCAGGAATTAAAACTCATTTTAATTCCCAAAGCTTTCAGCCTGGCACCATTTGGAATAAAATTGAAGCCAAATAATTGTTAGTAATTTGGTAACTAAACAACTAAATTCTTTCTTTTTCTCAGAAATTGGCATTGTTTGCATTAGTTGTTATATTCTCAAATTAACAGTTTATTGACTTTTTTAGGGAAAGGATAACTACACAGATTGCCTTTACTGTTTTTCTAGGAAGGACTTGGAGTTCTTTCTTAACATTGGTTTTGGAGTTTCACCCAGTGTCTTTGATACATTGAAGCATTGTTAATTATTTTTGTAACTGTGTAATATTTATAATTTTGTGAATTTTCATGATGAAAAATGTGTATTTGGTGAGTGATTTTGCTTCTAACCATTTCTAACAAATACGACCAGATTATGATCTTTATTTTTTAATCAACATAAATCATCAGGCAGAATATTTGAATTTCCAAAAGTGTGCTGTAAAAGATTTTATAAAACAGCATCATCTTCCTGGTCACAGTAAGATCATGGAGACAAATGATAGCCCTGATCATACAATAGAAATGAGTACCAATATTTCCAATTTTGCATGAGGCAGTGGGAGCTTGGAGAAATAGAACAAAATGATAATTTGGCTCATACAGAACAACCTTTTAGTTGGCACTTAGCATATAAAAATTCACAGATGTATTTGGAACTGAGCGTTAATAGAAATAATAAAAATTAAGCAAACTTTATGGGAGTTCTTCAAAGAAGGTATTTGTAAGCCAAGGCTGGCATGGATTCTTCACATATTAAGAGGATTAATAGCTGGCACGCATGCACCTTTTTCAACATTTGAGATAAGAACATCCTCTGGTCAGACAAATCTCAAAAGGCATCCTTATTTGGATTAGACATAATCACTTCAAGAATGTCAGCCCCACTCACTGCCTTAAGCTGAGTGAATAAAACCGTGGTGTATAAATTTTGGACCCTGGTTCCAATACTTATTATTAGCTTAGTGATCTTGTGCTAATTATTTTCTTCAAGACTCACTTTCTCTGTAAAATGCGTACAACCACATTTATTTCATAAATTGTACACATAGAAGAGACAAGTAGCACACAGCCTGGCCACAATCCAAACCAAGCATTTAATGAATATTACTTCTAACTGTATTATGTTGTTATAATTAATAATAATAGCAATGATAGTAATATTGATTTATCTTAGCCTTTCAGATTGTATACCAACTTTTTTTTGTCTTGCTGTTGTCCTGTTGTCAATAGTATGCAGGGGTATCTTAGTAATTTTTATTGAGAATGTAAGAGGAATGAAGTGAGACTAAAGCTGTAGTTGATAAAGAAGAAGAAAAAACAACAGGAACTCATATCAGGATAAAGGATACTTGGTCATTTCTGTATAATGGTTTCAAAGTTGTCATACTTTTGGCCTAATCCATCGTGGTCAGAATGGCTTTGTCTTATGTTGGTGTTCTGTGAAATTGTTTATGTTCAACAGAAGGACACCACAGCCTTGCTGTGAGTTCCAGGCCAGCTCCTGGCAACAGAGGCCTCTCTGATAGTCGTTCCTGCCTTTGGCTGAGAGAGGTTATTTTTATCTTTCTTATTTTGCAGAACACCACATTTTTTGGTGACCCATTGAACATTAAAATTATGTCCAAGGGGTGATGAGAGTAGTGAAGGACTTAAAAACTCTGTTTTATGAACAATATGTGTTTTTTAATGGGATTATTTAACACTGAGAACTGAAGATTTTAGATATAGAGAAGTGGATAGCTGAGTTTCAGTGACAGCTCTTTCAAAATATGTGAAGGTCAGTCACATAGATGAGGTATGTCCAGGGTCACTGCTAAGATAGAGAGAAGTTTCTCACAATAAAAAGAAGCCCTTATTTATTTTTTAAACTGTTAGACTTCTAAAGCAGTAGAATGAGTAGCTCTTTTCCATCATGAACATTGCTTTCACTGGTCACGTCCATATAGAGTCTAGTGAAATGTCTGCAAAGGCTATTGTGGTAAGACAGCCCCATGTCAGTAATTGGACTGGATTATACTATGTGTCCTAAATTCTCTGTCTCTAGAAACAAGGAAGGTGAAATACAGAGATAAGTCCTGGATGACTGAGCCCCAAACTCAGATTTTTGTTTTATTCCTTTAAAGCAAACAACAACAAAAAATTATCCAGTATTCTCATTTTTCCATCTGCCTTCCTCTGAGTAGGCATAGATGATTAATTATATTTAGAGATGTTTAATTGTTCTGGAATAACAAATAAACTGACATTCCCTCTGCTAATGACAATACTGCAAATTCATGCTTGTCCAAGTTCCATTTACTTACGGAAGGACAAGCCAGAAAGAGTCCAAAGAATTAAAACTGCCATAACTGTTTGATTACACTGTCAATAAGCTTTCCAGGAATGCAGTGCTTGGCCTAGTTGGGGAGAATAGCATTTTTCCTGCCCTGTCCTTTGTCTAGGACTATGTGACCTTGTGAATCATTTCTTCATTGTCCATTATAGGAATTCCAGGAAGGCAGCAAATAGGAATGAAGATCTTGAGGGAAAAATTTGAAAGCCATCTTCTCAACCTCTAATTATAAATAACTTTGAGATTTAATTCTCTCTCTCTTCTTACACTCAAAGTCTTAAAATAAACATTAGTTCAAGTATTCTGAGGATGCTGATGAAATCTCTTGTCAAAAAGTCTACCCCGAGTGTTGAATGGGGAATTAACAATGGGGAAGTGAAAGCAACTCTGGCAGTGCTGGTTAATGGAGGGCTTGATGAATCTGCCTTTATATTGCACTGTCTGCTTTGGCCACCATAGCAATTTCCATTTGTATTTAACTGCTCTCTCTCCTAGTCTATCCATATTTGTGTTTCTTCCATTTCTGTTTATGGGGCCACTGAGACAAGAATTGACATTCAAGAGGGCATTGTGGCCTATTAGTAAATGACATTCCATAATGTCATTTGAGTCCTCTTTGTCATCAGCTATACCTCTGAGAGGGAATTGAGTATGACCAATTATACTCATATACAAAAGTGACACTCCTCATAAAGCCCTCCATCCGACAGGTTGTAGTTACTCTATAGTTGATGCCAGTCTCCACATTGTACCTTGAACAATGCTCAGAAGATACTAGCTGCTTTGTGAGTGCTAGTTAAATACATTTTGGGATTCTCTGCATAAAGAATGTTTTCACTCTCCTGTTTTTATTTACAGTTTTATACATAAGTTTGTAAGGCTATTTGAATAGCTACCTATACTTTTCTTTAGGCTCCACTAAGTTTTGTTTTTCCCTAATCTAAAATGTAAAAATACAGCACTAATAATGACACAATGGCTACTCTTCTATTAATAAAGTCCAAATGCCTCATGCTATCTGGAGAAGTAAAATGTTTGCTAGCCTGTAAAGCAGCAGACTGGGAATCATTACCGGGGAACATCAAGAAACCTAAACTCAAACTGCTTAATTTTCACCAGCCATAAAATTAAATGACAATATTTTCTGTATTCCTCAGGGCTGATAAGAAGTGCAACTAACCAAATAATAAAGCACTTGGCACTTGCTATTTAAATGTGAAATTCCCCAAATCAAGCTCATCATGATTATCCAAGCAGGCAGCTGTGGAATAATGATTAAGTGTGAGGACTTGGGGTTGGGCCACCAGGGTTCCGATACATGTGATCTCAGATTTCTCCTGTGTTTTTACTTCTGCAGGTGTAAAGTGTGGACAATTTTGCCCATTTTACAGAGCCTCCATAGGGGTTAAATGGTGTAACATTGTAAAGTATTTAGAACTATGCCTGATATATGATAGTTGTTCAACTAATATTAGATAGTGAGGATATATAAAAAGTATATATAAAATTAAAAAAAAACACTTTTAACCATATAATGAAACAAACCCTCTTTAGAACAGCTGCAGAAATGTGGCACCCTAACAACAACAACAGTAAGACAGAACTGGTAATTCAGTTCTCTCTGAAGACTCCTAGAAACATCATATATTTGCTCACAACTAACATACCTATTAGAAAACTTGTAACTACCATGAAGAGATCCCTAGTGTCTCTTCTTGCAAGAGAAAAAAAATAGTTTCAGCCTCCCTAGAAAACATTACTCAGCATGGAAACCCTGAAGGGAAAAGAAGAGCAACCAAATCTGGTAAATGGAAGCAAGTGCATTGTGACTTTGACAAGAGAGCATAAACAATGACCAAAGATAGCATCAAGTAGAGAGAAGTTATTCTGGGCTCTAGGAAGAATCAAACTCTGACCAATGTGGGGACATATCAATTGGAAGTGAAATGAATGTGCTTTAGGACAAAACTTGAAGGGATCAAATTCAAGCTCCTAAGGAAATTACATCTGAAAACAACTGAAGCTGAGATTTACCCCATTTTTCTTCTTCAGCCTGACAACAGAAAACAAGATTTAGAAGAAATCTTACTTGTATATCCTCTCACCAAGTCAATTAAATTGAACCTTGATAAGGGAAAGAAGCAAAAAGTTCAATATTAACAACCAACAACCATAGAGAACAAAATGGTGAAAGAGAAAAACAGATACCGTATTTTGGAAGTAAGAATGAAGGGAATGAAATAGGAAATAAAAAATACTCAGTAGCATAGAGAATAAATCTGATGATGAGGGGGAGAACAACAGGGAGAATATGAAAAAAAATAATTTAAGCCTAAATGTACCACCTGTACAATTGAACTCAATTGATCTGTCAGATTTTACAAGCTAAGGAAAGTGGGTTGTGAGATATTCACTAGGGGTATGTTTCTGAGTCAGTGGTAATTCACAGACTCAGTGGGGTATTAGTGAATTGAGCTGGTCGGAGGTACCATATCTTAGATTAGGCATAAAGAATCATGGTCATTAAAAGTCCCGTGGTGTTTAGGTTAACTAACATAAAGGAGTTAA
>NW_017731679.1:446926-489101 GCF_001890085.2 Hipposideros armiger
GTGTGTGTGTGTGTGTGTGTGTGTGTGTGTGTGTGTGTGTGTGTGTGTGTTTTAAATAAACTGCATTGAAGCTATGAGAAAGTGTTTTCTTGACTGGTCAAGTTATTTTTCTTCTCTGATGTTTTATTATTGATAAAGGCAGAAATTTATAACTAAAGTTGGAATTGTAAATAATAATCTTCAGAAACTCTTTCTGTGACATGTAGGTCTAGTCCCTTTGGAAAGCTACTAAAATTAGAGTGACAATTGCCCTCTTCAAGTACTTCTTCAAAAAAATGGGCTGGATTTTTACTATGAAAAAAAATACATTTATTCATTTATTTACAATTCAAAATGTAGTGCACTGGATTAGGCGTTCAAACTGAGGTAAAAGACCATTTAGGAACACCTCTGCCCTTTAGAAGAGCAGAGAATCACAGATATTATAGGATTAACTGCTGAACTATTTTTGGTAATACAACGGACTAGATACACAGAGAAACTTCTCAAAAAGCACCTACAAAATGTATAACATAATATCGTGTTTTTAAATATGTAGTAGAATGCAAGAGAATTCCTCAAAGGACACAACAAGAAATATTTAATATATAAGGCTAAGAAAATGCTCGAGTCACCTTTACCTCTGGAGATATCCACAATCCATGGGGATCAAGAGGCTGGATTTTAGTGGTCCACATGCTGATTATAGGGGCAACAATGTATGGAGCCTGAGCAGGCCCAAATAAGAATTCACAATGTAAAATTAATAATAATTAAAATAATACCTATCAAAACTGTGAGAAGGAGTAAAGTGATTTTTTTGTGGGAAATTTATAGCCTTAAACACTAACTGGAATAAAATAAAGACTAAGAATTAATGAGTTAAGTTGTCTGTCAAATTAAGAAATTAAAAACAAAACTTCAAACAAAAACAAGAAAAGTATAAGAAATGAAACAATAAAGGTAAGAGCTGAAATTTGTGGGGGAAAATACGATGGTGTCATCAGAGGTATAAGTTGTTTTTTCACTAAGACTAATAAAAAAGATAAACCTTGGGAAAAACTAATAAAGAGAATGAGAAAGCAAGCCCAAATGAATGATATTAGGAATTAAAAAGGAGACGAAACTAAATATTTAGCAAATATTAAAATATATGAGATTAGTACAAGTAACTTTATATCAATAAATTTGAAAACTTAGGTGAAATGGGAAAATTCCTATAAAAGTATAAACTACTCAAATGAACTCAACTTTTATACCTGTTACATATAGTCATTGTTAGAGCATATAGGTTATTATATATTAGGTTCTTTTAACCATCATTTAATTTTAGTTCTATAATAAATAAATATATATATATATATATAAAATGTTCATCATCTGATCTTATGTTGCAATCTTTTTATATTTTCTCTTGCCTGAAGCTCATTCTATACAGTAGACTATTCAAGAATGGTTCATGGGAAGAGCATTTCCTTAATTTTTGAATGTTGAACACAGTTTGGGACCTTTAGACTTGAAAATCACTATGGCTGGTTATAAAATTGGGGGCTCACATTTTCTTTCCTGAATATCTTAAATATCTCCCTTAGTTTTCTTGTAAAATAAAATTTTGCTATTAAAAACTTGATAATCTATTTTTTCTTTTCCTTTTTTTAAAAATTTATTTTAAAATTTTTATACCTGAGCCATCCTGCCACCTGTTGGCAGCTCATCGGCAGCTCAGCTCAGGCCAGGACTCAAACCGCTATTGCTCAGAGCTCGTACTCTTTTTTTTTCTTTCTTACTTTCTTTTAATTATTTTTTATTATGAAATACACATTTTTTAGAATTAGTTTCAGCTGTACAACACAGTGCAATAGTTATACTTTTTACCCCTTGAAGTGACAACCCCCCTCCTCCAATCAGCCACCCGACTTCCCCCCAATATCATACATATCTATTACAATTCCCTTGACTCCGTTCCCACACTATACTCCATGTCCCATGACTATATATATATATATATATATATATATATATATATATATATATATATATATAAGAGCTCGTACTCTTGAATGAGCTCTTAACCAACTGAGCCACTTAGCTGGCCCTATTTTTTATTTTCCATAATTAACTGGTTTTTATTTATATGTCCAAAATAATTTTCTGTTAAAGCCCTTAAAGCCAGCTAATTTTGCAAAGGGGAATGGAGATAAGAAACATGCTGAAGAAAAAGGAGTATAGTGTATATGAAACTTTCTTTTACATAAACATAATGATAACCACAGGGGAAAAAAATCCAGAACTGAGACACATAACATAAAAAAAAGGAAAATATCATAGAATACTGCCAAACTAAAATAACAGAAAAACAAAGGCAAAGAAACAATGGAGACACTAAGCTACCAGAAAACAAAAGACAAAATGGCTACAGAAAGTCCTCATATATCAATAACCACTCGAAATGTAAATGAAATGAACTCACCCATAAAAAGGCACAGAGTAGCAGAATGGATCCAAAACCAAAACCCAACCATATACTGCTTCCAAGAGACACATCTCAGCTATAAGGACAAATATAGACTCAAAGTGAAAGGGTAGAAAATGATACTCTAAGCAAATGGCATCCAGAGAAAAGCGGGTGTAGCCATACTTATATCAGATGATTCAGACTTGAGGATATAAAAGAAGATAATAAGAGACAAAGATGGATATTTCATAATAATAAAGGAGATAATACAATAAGAAGACATAACACTTATCAACATATATGCTCCCAATCAGGAAGGACCAAAACATACAAAGCAACTATGAACAGAACTAAAGGAGGAAACTGACCAAAACACAATTATAGTGGGTACCTAAATAATCCATTGACATCTATAGGTAGATCATCCAAACAGAAAATCAGTAAGAAAATATCAGCCTTAAATGACACATTAGACCAAATGCACATAAATGACATTTATAGAGAATTTTATCCTATACCACCAGAATATACTCATACATTCTTTTCTAGTGCACATGAAACATTTTCAAGGATAGACCATGTGTTGGGACGCCAAGCAAGTATCAGCAAATTTAAGAAGATTGAAATCATACTAAGTCAAGTATACTCTCTGACCACAATGCTTTGTAATTGGAGATCAACTGCACAAAGAAACTGGGAAAACCCACAAATACATGAGGTTAAATAACATGCTATTAAAAACAACTGTGTCAAAGAAGAAATAAAAGGAGAGATCAATAGATATATAGAAACAAAAAGAATAAAAATACATCGTATCAAAATTATTGGGATGGGGCAAAAGCAGTACTAAGAGAGAAATTTATTTTTATTTATTACACGCCTACAAAATTAATGTACAAAAACCCATTGCATTCCTATACACTAACAATGAAATTTCAGAAATAGAAATAAAAAAAACAACAATTCCTTTTGCAATTGCAATGAAAAGAATAAAATACCTAGGAATTAACTTAAAAGGATGTAAAGGACTGATCCACTGAAAACTATAAGATATCATTAAAAGATATCAAAGAAGACATGATCTGTGTTCACAGATTGGAAGAACCAACATAGTTAAAATGGTCACATTACCCAAAGCAATATACAGATTTAATGCAATCCCCATCAAATTCCCAATGACATTTTTTTCAAAGATATAGAGCAATACTTTATCATTTGTATGAAATCACAAAAGACCCCAAATAGCCAAAGCAACCCTGAGAAAAAGAATATGGCCTTAGGTATCATACTCTTTGATTTCAGCTTGTACTACAGAGGAACAACAATCAAACCAGCATGGTATTGACAGAAAAAGTGACATACAGACCAATGGAATAGAATTGAGAACCCAGAAATAAACGCACATAGATATGGGCAAATAATTTTCAACAAAGGAGCCAAAAACAAACAATGGAGAAAAGAAAGTCGTTTCAACAAATGGTGCTGGGAAAATTGGAAAGCCATGTGGCAAAGAATGGAACAAGACTGCTGCTATCTGTCACCATACACCAAAATTAACTCAAAATGGATCAAAGACCTAAATATAAGACCTGAAACAATAAATTGCATAGAAGAAAGCATAGGTACAAAAGAAATGGACCTTGGTTCAGAGTGGATTTTATGAATGTGACCTCAAAGGCAAGAGAAGTAAAACCAAAAATAAATGAATGGGACTATATCAAACTAAAAAAGTTCTGCACAGCAAAAGAAACCATCAACAAAGCAAAGATGCAGCCAACTAAATGAGAGAATATACTTGTAAACAACACCTCTGATAAAGGACAAATATCCAAAAATAAAGAACTCATACAACTCAACATAAAAATAAGTAATCCAATTAAAAAGTGTGCATAGGACCTGAACAGACAGCTCTCCCAAGAAGACATACAAATGGCAAACAGATATATGAAAAGATTCTCAACTTCACTAGCTTTTAGGGAAATACAAATCAAAACCACAATGTGATACCATCTTACACCTGTTAGAATGGTTATTATCAAGAAGATAAGGAATAAAAGTGTTGGAGAGGTTGTGGAGAAAAAAGAACCCTCATACACTGTTGGTGGAATGTAATTGGTACAGCCACTATGGAAAACAGTATGGAGGTTCCTCAAAAAATTAAGAACAGATAGAATTACTACACGATCCAGCCATCCCTCTTCTGGGTATCTACCCAAAAAATCTGAAAATATTTATCCATAAAGATATATACACCCCTATGTTTACTGCAGCATTATTCACAGTGACCAAGACATGGAAACAACCAAAGTGTCCTTTGATAGATGATTGAATAAATGTGTACAATGGAATACTACTCTGCCATAAGAAAAGATGAAAGAAATAAAGTGAAAAAATTCAATCAGAAAAAGTCAAGAACCATATCATATGACTTCACTCATACGTGGGATATAAAACTGAAGGCAGCAAAGGAACAAGACAAGCAAATAAAGAAAAAAAAAACTCATAGACACAGACAACAGTGTAGTTGTTACCAGAGGGCAAGGGTGGCGGGGGATGGTAGAAGAGGGTAAATGGTGTCAAATACATGGTGATGAAAGGATAATTGACTGAGTGGTGAACACACAATGAATAGATAGATGATCTATTATAGAAATGTACACTTGAAATCTATATAATTTTACTAACCAATGTCAGCCCAATAAATGTGACAACAAAAAAAGAATGACACAGGTCTACACATCCTGTTAGGGAACAGTGTCTTAAAAAAATGGTTATTGAGCATCCTGTAGATACATATCTTTCATAGAATTTGGGAAGTTCCATCATTATTTCTTCAAATATTCTGTTACTTCTTTTCTCTCTCCTCTCTTTTTTGAAACTCCCAGTATGAGTATGATATATTTAATGTTGTCCCACAGGTCTCTTAGGCTCTGCTCATTTACTTTATTGTGTTTCCTTTCTGGCCCTTTGATTTCCTAACCTTATTTGATTTACCTCCAAGTTAGTTGATATTTTCTTATGTCTTCCCAAATCTGCCGCTGAGGCCCTCTCATGAATTTTTCATTTGGTTACTATATTCTCCGATTCCAGAATTTCTATTTGGTTGCTTTTTGTAATTTTTGTTTCTTCATTGATATTTTCTTTGGTGAAACATTGTTTTCATTATTTCCTTTAGTTCTTTGTCCATGTTTTTCTTTTGTAATATGAGTATATTAAAAATAGTTGACTTAAAATCTTTGTCTAGTAAGTTCATTGTCAGGGCTTCCTCATGGAGAATTTCTGTTAATATTTTTTTCCTCCTGTGTGGGTCATACATGTCACACATTCTTGTTTTTTGCATGCCTCATGATTTTTGTATTGAAATATGGACATGTTGAATATTACAATGTGGCAGTTCTCAGTATCAGATTGTCCTGCTCCCTAGCAACTTTTGTTTCTGCTTCTGCAGTTTTTCATTTGTTTGTTTAGTGACTTTTCCACCCTAATTTTGTAGTCTATATTCTTTGCTGTGCGTGGCCCTTGAACTTCTTGTTTCTTTATTATAATAGTCTACTTGTGACTTGACAGTGATTTCCTTAAACACCTGGGGGGGAAAAAAACAAAAAACAATCCGAACAGTTGCAGCTGTGCTCTGATTGTGTATTGGGCACAATTTCTACACTCAGGCAGGTAGTTTTCAACTTTCCACATGCTTCACTTCTGCTTGGGACTTCACAGGCCTTTTCCGATTGTGCACCCAGCCTTCGGCAGATTGTAGTGTTCTAGATTCCCAGGAATGTGTGGGAGCTTTTCAAAGCCCTTATTCCCAGAAGCATCTCATTCCCTAGCCTTTCTTTCTGAGTGTTTAGATTTGTTTATCGTTTGCCTCAAGTATTATGTTTTGCCCCAAGTGACAATGGCTAATGCATATGTCCTCCTCTTATACCTCTAATCTGTTGTATTTCCTGCTTCTTGCATTCCCTCTAGTTTGGTTTTCACATCTGAAATGACTTCTGTCCCTTTCTTTGGAATTATATTCTGAATTCTGTCATCTCATTTGAAATTTTTATAATCCTGGTTTATATGTTCTTTTTTATTTTGTACCATTTCCTTAATGTCTTTTTGCTATTCTGCAGTGATCCCTGGGTGTTCAATTTTGAGAGGCTTGTCTAGACCCTCCATCCCTTCTTACAAACCCCTGCACTTACCCAATTTTGCAGTAGGTAAATCTCCTCCCAATTTTAGCTGCTGTGATTTTTAGTAAATACCTATTGGCTATTTGGTTTTTAATTGTTCTCAGATCAGGCTTTTTATTACTTTCTGTGCTTTCTCCCACAAAGATATGAAACTAGGTAGGGCTTCTGGCTATTGTTGTTTTTTTACCCATTAACTATATCTTGGGGTTCATAGGGTTACCTTATCACCTAATTTCACTATAAAAGTTGTACCTGGGGTGATGACTTTTCTATTTAGTTGATAGGACTCTTTTTAACTGGGGATTCAAGGAAATTAAAACATGATGACACGATTACCATCAATTTTCCAGAATCCCTTTTCATTCTTGAATTTTATGTTTATCCTTATACTTCATGGAACTAAGCTTATATTGATGAAGTAAAACATAGGAAAGTTGTTGGCATGTATATTAATGTGGATATGCCTTCATCACTTTAATACCATTAATAGCAAGATTTATTTACAATACTTATTTCTGTATCCCATGACAAATCAAACTTGGTATCACATATTATTTATTCTTTTTTTCTCATATGTATTCAAAATAGCTTTCTCAATTGGGAACAAAACTTTAAAATATTTGGGGACTAAAGCTTTAAAAGTAATGTACTGATCTGATTAATACGTTGATACTTTTAAATTTTGAGTATAAAGTTTCCTGCTCTAAATAGTAACTTCCTACACAAAGCTTTGAATAGTGACAAATTTTTTAAATTACTAGATATTCATGCACATCAATATTTATCTGAACAAAAATTTTTAGAGTTCAAAAGGAATCTTTTTTTAAAAGCTCAACTTCTTAAAGAAAATGTTATGGCTTGATTGTCTAATTTTAATGTCACCTCCTTAAATTTCCCCCTTATAGTTATACAGCCCATTTTATGGAAGAGCTAGTCCATAGTCAGAAAAGCCAGGAAGTATTGACAGAAAAAACTGCATGGTTTCCACTTCACTAAACTCAAAGATGAAAGTAAAATATTGTTTTTGTGTTGTAGTCATGTATAAATTTACTATCACAGAATACACTCTGCCCAAATATTACTATACTTTTCTTGTAATGGCACTGGAAATATTCTCTCTTGTATAGTAAAATATTTCAGAATCTCTGTAAGAGTAAGATTCCAAACCTCTAAGAACTATTTTAGAGGAAAAAGAAATAACTTGAAACAGTATTATTAATAGCAGGGAATGAATAAGCTTTGAACTTTATGATTTCAGTACTTGAGAAAATGATTCATATGTAATAATTAGCTATTTTAAATATGTATATTCTTGCTTTGATCAGGTATTTAATAAAAAACTTGAAAGCATATAATTAAGCTTTATAGTAGTGTACTAACTGTCAAGCAAATCACTCAATATATTTCTTATGCATTGTAGAGACTACTGTTGTATCTCTTGGGCACTAGCACTGAAAACAGTAAATAAGCAAAAACAGAGATTTGTCAGGAACCTATATATATATATATATATATATATATATATATATATATATTAATTGGGTTTTGAAATAGTGCTCTAGATATATCATTTTCTATACTCTGCAATCTCTGACATCATTTACTACATTTTCATTGTTTTCTTGGTAGAAAATAACTGTATTCATTTGTTCTTCTTTATATTATTACAAGTGAGAAATGAGAGCCTTTAGAGTCAGACTGACTAACTGTCACTACTTGTGCTATTTTATGCTCACTGAATCTTATTTTTCTCTCCTGTGAAATGAGGATGAAAATATAGAGAGGGAAAGAAAAATAGCCCATTAAAAGGTCAAGAATAAATTGTATGTTTAAAAATATTAGTTTATTCTATCTTTCTACTACATAATAAAATATTTATAACCAACCAAATTCTGCACTGTAATGTTTCTGCACTATAATCTACAATGCCTCCCCAAAGAGCAGTGAAGTCTTAGTTTTTCTGAAGACAAGCATTTGCAATATTTAGACATTCAGTCATAACCATAACCCCTCTATTGTTACTATATATCATTTAGTGCTTTCAGACACATGTTGACTTCCTTGCAAGTTAATCAAACAAAAGACAATTTTGTCAACCAAATAGTAGAGTACAATAAAGCTTAATTATCTGATTTCTATATCACAAATTAATCCATTAAGACAAGTTTCTTATTTTGGTAAGGAAGGAGAAGGAATTATTTTCACAGATGCTAAAAAGCAACATTTTTGAATGTAGTATCCTGTGCTAAAGAAGATGTAAACATTGTGAATCTATATCATTCATCAAATTCTTGACATTTTTAGTTAGTATTTATTCAAATATCTTCTCCCCCATTGTCTCTCTCCTCTTTTTCAGAAACTATATTTATCTACATATTATAGCCTTTGTTATTATTTCCCATTACCCTGAAGCTCTGATACTTTTTCCTCAATTTTCTATTTGTTCTTCAGATTTATTGTTATTTATTCATCTACAAGTTCTGTATTGTTTTTATAATCATTCTTCTGTAGAGCCCATCAGGTCAATTTTTAATTTAAGCTTTAAATTAAATTAAAATTTTTAAAAATTTCTATTTGATTCTGTTTTATGGTTTTCATATTGTGATTTTCTCTCTTTTCATTTACATGAGTATATTTTCCTTTCTTTTCACTGAATATAATGTAATATCTGTTTAAAAACATTTACCTTCTAATTCCAGCTTCTGAGTTATCTGAATGTCAGTCTAGGTTTTTTATTTTTGATTTGAGACTGGGACACATTTTTCTGGTTCTTTGTGTTTTGATTAACTTTGGACTGTATTCTAGAGATTATGAATATTGTTTTATGGAGATTCTGGATTGTGTTATATTTCTCAGAAGAGTAGTGTTGATGTTGGTTTTTCCCTCCTGTGCAGTGGATGGCAACTGTAATCTCAGTTCAGTTCTTCTCTACTTAATTGAGTTGCTTTGGGTCTGCCCCATGCATATATAATTAAGGGGTCAGCCAGAAATATGGGCACATGATGTATAGGGAATTTGCCATTTTTCCTAGTTCTCTTTATTTCTGGAATTCAGTAACTAATTTTCAAAGGCAATGATTACCACTAACTCTGTCTATGGTTGATCAGTCCAGAAATCTGTGGGCTTCCTGTAGTATATATATGACTTTTACAGGGCTAACTTTGGTCTACATTCAGGACAAAATCTGGAGGTATTAGGCTCAGTTAAATAAGCCAGTCAAAGAAAGATAAATATTGCATAATTCAACTTATATGAGGTATCTACAATAGTCACACTTATTAAAGTACAAAATAGAATTATGGCTGTGAGGGGCTAAGGGAAAGGGGAAATGGGGAATTGCTAATAAACAGGTTTAAAATTTGTTACGTAAGAAGAATAACTTTTCGAGATCTACTGTACACCACTATGCCTATAGATAACAATTTTGAACACCTAAAAATCTGTTGAGTTGATTTCATTTTAAATGTCTCAACAAATAAAAATTTAAAAATGAAATAATGCAAGAACTAGAAGCAACTATGTATAGACACTACAAGATCACATGACTGTTATTGAGAGTAAGATCATAGTGTTGGAAAATATTCGAACAGATATTTACTACTAAAGCTAAAAACTAAAAAAGAAGAAAGAAAAGATTCGTGAACCTGACATTTAACCAAGCGAGGTACTAGGACTTTGAAAAATTATAGATGTTGTCACAAAGCTAGAAGACAAAAAATACTGTGCTGGGAAAGCTGTGGAAGAGTTATTTAAGCAGTTAAAAAAATCATCTTTGGGTACCACCCAGTCCCTGAGCTTCTTTATATTGGGGAACCTGAATCTATTTTTCAGGGATTACCAACTCTAAATTACAGCCAGTGAATCCAATGTCAAGATGTGTGTGAAATTGAAAGGGTGAATTCACTCAACCTGTACTACTGATATAGGCTGCCATAAAAACTTAATTTTGTTGTTTAAAAAAGCATCAAGATCCTATAACCTCCTATTGTATTTTGCAACCCTACACAAAAGAAAACAGGTAAACATTTTCAAAAACAGTCTGTACATATGCTTTAAAAAAAAGCACGTTATCTTAGAATCATGATGGTGTCTGAAGCTAGGTTAGGCAAATGAGCCAAATCCAGTAGCCCACCACCTGTTTGTGTTAGACATGTATAGATATAAATATAGATGTAGATAATGTTTTTTATGGATGAAAACTTATTTTTTGGTTGAAAAGTCAAAAGAAGAATAATATTCAGTGGCTCATAAAAATTATATGAAATTCAAGTTTCAGTATCCATAAGTAAACTTTTATTGGCATATAGCCACAGTAATTAATTTACATATTGTCTACGGCTGCATTTGTGCTATGTCAACATAGTTAAGTAATTGTGATAGTGATTATATGGCCCACAAAACCTAAGACATTGTCTGGCTATTTACAAAAATAGTTTGCCAATCCGGTCTTATGGTAGTAAAGTATGTTACTGGGAAGCACTTGAAATGCTCATCCTAAGGGTACAGAGTAGTATATGGACACAAACAAACAAACAAACAAAACAAAGAGACAAGTTTAGGAAAAAAAAAAGTCTTAAGATTTTGAAAGAAACGGCACTGATCTACAGATCAATTAGGGAGAATTGCCACCTTAGCAATATTGATTCTTCTTAAATTTATTCCTAAGTCTTTTATTCTTTTTGATGCTCTCATCAGTAGAATTATTTTGTTATTTTAATTTTCAGATTATTCATTGCTAGTATATATAAAAACAATTGATTTTTTTTAAATTAAAATTTATTGGGTTCACAATGGTTAGTAAAATTACATAGGTTTCAGGTGTACAATTCAGTAATACATCATCTATATATCACATTGTGTGTTCACCACCCAGTCAGTTCTCCTTCCATCACCATATATTTGCCCCCATTTACCCTCATCTACCACCCACCTCCCCCCTTACCCTCTGGTAACCACTAAACTATTGTCTGTGTCTATGAGTTTTTGTTTCTTTATTTGTTTGTCTTGTTCCTTTGTTGCTTTTGGTTTTATATCCCACATATCAGTGAAATCATATGGTTCACAGCTTTTTCTGTCTGATTTATTTCGCTTAGCCTAATAATCTCAAGATCTATCCATTTTGTTGCAAATGGCACTAACAATTGATTTTTAAAGCATGTCTTGTTATCTGCAGCCTTGCTGTCCTTGTTTATTAATTGATATTTTTGGTATGTGGATTCCTTAGGATTTTGTACGTATAAAATCTTTATATTTGTGAATAAAAAGTCTCATTTTTTCCTTTCCAGTCTTGATGTGTTTTATCTTTTCTTGCCTAATTGCCCTAGCTAAAAATTCCACTACTATATTTACTAAAAGAGTTGAGAAAAGATATCCTTACCTTAAACTTGAATTTAAGGAAAAAATTCAGGATTTTACCATTAAGTATGATGTTTGCTGTAGGGTTTTTTTGTAGAAACCCATTATCAGGTTGGAACGCTTACCTTCTAGCTTGAGGTTTTTAAAGAAATTTTGTTGTTTCTTCTTTGGTTGTTTAAAACATGAACAGGTTGGATTTTGCCAAATGCTTTTTTCTGTATTTATTGAAATATTTACATGGTGTTGTCCTATATATTAGAATATATCAGATTAACTGATTTTTTTATGTTAAACCAACATTACATATCTTAAATGAAGTTCATTTAGTCATTGTTTATACTCTTCTTAAAAAATAAATTTATTTTGGTGATCATTTAAATAAAAGCATTTATCGGATATTTAAATATATATATATATATATATATATATATATATATATATATATATATATATATATATATATATATATATATATTGGATTCAGTTGTCTAATACTCTGAATATTTTTGAAACTACGAGGTATGAGCAAACAATACAGTGAATGTTTAAATAAAAAAATTACTATAGTAAAAGATGCATTGCCATTAATCCCCCTCAAAATACTCCCCCTTGTTTCAAAAACAGTTATCCCATTGTTCTTGCTACTTTCTGAAGTAGTTCTGGAGTTCCTCTTTCATGAGTGTCTTTAGTTGTGCTGTCGTGACTGCCTTGATGTCCTGAATTGATTTAAAACATTTACCTTTCATGGTCATCTTGACTTTGGGGAAGAGTCAGAAGTTGCATGGCACCAGATCCGGTGAATAAGGTTGATGAGGACACACCGAATGTTTTTATTTGACAGAAATTGCTGCACCAGAAGCGATGTGTGACATGGAGCAGTGTCATGATGGAGGATGATTTACAGCACACTTTATAACACACCTTCTCTCAACCGTAACTCACACCCGACTGACTTGACTGAACAAATTGAAACTTGTCACACACTGTTACTAAGGTTCAACGTACTGCTTTGATCCTGCCTTTCTGTTGGGTGGCACTTGGCAGCAGCATTCACAGTATTATTTGATCACACCTTATATATTCATGTATAATAATGGTATGTAATTTTCTTTACTTGTGATGTTTTTGCCTGGCTTTGGTAACAAGGTGATACTAGTCTCATAGAATGGGTAGGAATTGTGTGCCTTTATTTGTTGATATTGATTATGGCAGCTGAACTACCATAACACTGTGTGATGAAGATTTTATTGAGTTGGGAGAACTCTCTTAGGATTTAAGATTTCCTTCCTTCTTTCCTTCTTTCTTTCCTTCCTTCCTTCCTTCCTTCCTTCCTTCCTTCCTTCTTTCCTTCCTTCTTGCCTTCCTTCCTTTTTTCATTATCCTTTATTCCATCTTTTATTCCTTCTTTCTTTCTTTCTCTTTCCTGCCTTCTTTCCTTTCTGTATTGAGGTATATATTAGTGATCATAAAATTGGATATTATATATAGATAAAAATTGCTTATATTTGAATGTAAAACTACTTAAGCTCTTGTCACTATCCACATATCCCTAGGCCAAAATTCTCACCATTACTCCAAACACACTCTATCTTGCATGTATCTCCATTGCTTACTAAAATGTTCATCTCCTACTCTCCATTTATTAACTCTTAGTTAGCATTTGTGACTTATGAAAGTTTACAAGCAAACTGCTGTAAGGTTAGAGCAACCACTGGCTGTAGTTAGAAGGAAGAGTGAGTGATCTCACTCTGGATAAAGAAGCTAAAGAGAGATGGTTGACAAATCTAAATAAGTGAATCATGGCAGTAAGTAAAAAATTTCATTTAGGAGTGAAAAGAAAAAACATAGGAATGCAAAATAAACTTTGTTTTTTGTATTTTCTTAGGAGGGAGTTTATTCTAAATTCATTATGAACCATGTGACAGTCAACTCATGTGATGATGCTGGAAAATATCAAAAGGTAAAGAATACTTATAAATCTGTTTAAAATAAACATTGAATCACTTGAAATGTGATATTAATCAGTGACTGTAGCCAGTTTTTCACTGTTAATTGACATAGAATTCCAACACAAATTTTAAAATTAGGACATATAAATATCTAAGACATAAATGTTGCTATTTGAATTCAAGTAATTCATCCACAGTTTGCAATATGTAAAACTTTAAGTTCTTGGAGTTAATTATTGGGTTGTCGGAAAAGTCATGATGAATTTTTTCTATGCTTTTCATTCAAAAATGCATCATGACTCTTCCAAGAAGCCAATACAATAGACAAAGGAGGGGGATAAATATTGATTGGGCAAAAGTAATTATGGAATCCAGAAAGCTAAGTTTATTAAAGATTTATTTGCTTAAGAAAATAATTTAATTTACCATTAGTAGCCTTAAGCACACAAAGTGAATATTGAGGGCTAAATGTTTATCAAATATAAGTGAAATATTTTATTTTAATAATTTACATTCTATACAAAGCAACACATAATTTATTATTAAAATTATGTCAAATTTCTGAACTATATATTCATAAAACACATTTAACACAAAATGTCACAAAACTAAATTGCATCATTTCTTAAGTAAAGATGGATGATTTCTAATTGCTCCAGAAGGGATATGAAGTCCAACAAAGATAGTGTAATTTGGTTTTTAATTAATTTAATTTGTTTTAAAATTGCTATATATAAATTGCTATTAACAGACTTCCTTTTTTTGTTAAAATTTTAGTCATATAATTGATCCCTGAAAGTGAAGCAATTAACTTTGATGAAATTCATTTCTATCAATTCCTCTAGAGATACTGGTAAAAGCAAGTGACAGATTGTCCACTCTTGTACAAATCAGTTTGGGTTTGCAGAATTTTGGTGAACCTTCAGTTAATTATGGATACAGGGTATAGAATAAAGTCCTGATTAGAATAGCAAATATTCCCGTCAGATAGAACTTATGAAAATGTTTCTAGTCCTCTTTCCAACTTAGTAGAATGTTCAAATATTCATAATTGCAGATATGAATTGAGGTAAATTGGGTAGGTGAGAAAGACTAGAAGAGAACAACCTTAACAAGGGTCTAAGAGAAGATTGCAGTGGTAAAAAATGAGACTGGTAAGATCCCATACCTGAGCCCATCAATTGGCAGAGCAAACCATTGCTGTCGAATATATTTCTTACATAACTCTTGACTGTGAGCACTGTGGATTTAATTTAGTAAATCCCTTTGAGTTCTATTAATTGTATGCACAATTATGCAGCATTTAATTGTGAACTTAGCTTAGAGCTAAACATGGGACTTTTGAAAAATGAGTCTTCCATTTTCCATTTTATTATAAGTAAAGATTGTCAAATTCCTGGATATTCTTACATTTAGCTAAAAAAATGCAGATGGTAAATGTTTCAGATACCAGTTTTGGGTTTCAATTATATAAGAGATAATAGTGAGTTTCAATGTCTTACAAATACTTAAAACAAAACAAAACAAAAAAACCCCAATCAAACAAACACTAAATATTACAGATTTTCTTGGCAGAGTCAGGCATAACATTCTCACTCTTGGCCACCACTTTAGTACTTAAAAGGAGTTAAAGCATTTATGAAAAATAAGACAAAATGAAACCTTGATTATCTCAACACCTCTAGATATGCTATTGTTTGAAAATATTACAGGAGTCTAAAACGGTTGTAGTAACTATTAGACATCTATAAAAGGAAATTCTATACCTGTTTAAAAATCAGAATGCCAGTAAAATGTCTCCGAGTGCATAAACTATTTCAGTTTTCAGTCTGCAAAACAGAGATAATATTTGCCACCCACGTAGCTCTGAGGAATGACGTTAGGAAAGTGCTTTGTACTTTTGTCATATTTAGCCTTCATTCTAATCATCTTATTAACTTGTTTCTTAGTCATCACAAAGACATCCCTGACAAAGCACATGCCATTGTTAAAACATATTTCTTTTAGCTGTCATACTGTATCTCTTTGCTCTCAGGAAGAATTTGTGCCCAAGCATAGTGTTTGGCATTTCATTTAAATGGGCTTTTATATAGGTTTCTGCTACCAAGCATTAGAGCCATTTCGACTATATACTCCTTGGATCAGGGAACTCCATCAGTGAAATGTTTTTTTCTTGAAGAACTTATAATCACTTATAGAAGTAATTGCTGTAATACATATATTCAGAACCTTTACTTTGAGCTAACAAACTTCTGTCATTTTTTTTCATAAATTATATATACTAAATTTACTATTTATATGCTACCTAAGCAGAAATTTAAGTACAATGAAGAACGCTTACTTTTAACCCTACTATATTTTCCTAATAATTAATGTGTATTGTACATTAATTTTAACTTTGGGCTATGTAGAAAAATGGTTTAGTGCTATTTCAGATATTGGAATAAAGCAGGATTTTCCTTTAACTCTAGATATTAATACCTATTGTGGGTTTGGCAGAAAATACCAACTGTCCAAAAGATAAAATTTCTTTTCTTCTGAGATACACAGAGAGTCTAAAATTCCCACATTCCTTTGAAGTTAGGTTTGGACATAGCACTGGATTCTAACAAAAGAAATATGAGTAGAAGTTACATGCACCATTTTTGGCCCAAGAGCCTTGTGTTACGATAAGAAGTATATATTTGGGTTTTGTCCCCAGTTCATGACAGGGCTTCTAAAATCCCTTGGAATTTTCTAAGTAATAGGATTATAAGAGCATCTTTTATTTTAATGGGCCCCTAGATAGCTTGAAGATGGGAGCTGATTGCCAGCAAGACCAAGACATGATTAGAAGGTTGGAACTGACAGCCCCATACTCCAATCTCTGAACTTTCAGTTTCACCCCCTGAGAGGGAATAGAGATTGAGTTAATTACCAATGGCCAATGACTTAATTAATCATGCCTACTTAATGACACCTCCTGAAAAACCTTTAAATAATGAGGTACAGTGAGTTTCCTGGTTGGTGTACACATCAGGGTTCTGAGAGAGTGACATGCCTGCAGAGGGCATAGATTTTCTGTGTTGCTCCCTCATACCTTTATTTAAGCATCTCTTCTGGTTATTTATTTGAAGAAACCCAAATCGCTACTTCAATGGGACATGTGCATTCATATGTTCATTGCAGCAATGTTTACAATGCCCAAGATATGGGGCAGCTTGGGTGTTCATTGATGGATGAATGGATAAAGAGGAGGTGGTACATATATACACTGGAATATTGCTTGGCCATAGAAGGGGATGGGTTCTTGCCATCTGCAGTGGCATGGATGGATCTGGAGGGTATTGTGCTGAGTGGAGTATGTCAAACAGAGAAAAACAGATGCAATGTAATTTCGCTTATTATGTGGAATCTAAAGAACAAAATAAACAATCAAACAAAACAGAAAACTCATAGATACAGAGAACAGTTTGATGGTTGCCAGTTGGGAGGGGGGTTGGCAGGATGAGTGCAAAAGGGGAAGGTATTAGAAAGTACAAATTGGTTGTTACAAAGTAGTCATGGTGATATAGGGTATAGCATAAGGAATATAATCTATAATATTGTAATAACTGCATATGGTGTCAGAAAAATACTAGATTTATCAGGTGATAGGTGGAAGGGGGTTGCAGGACAGGGTAAAAAAGATGAAGTGATTAAGAAGTACAAATTGATAATTGCAAAATAGTCATAGGCATGTAAAGTAAAGCATAGTGAATACATTAAAAAATGTGGTAATAATTATGTATAGTGTCAGATGAATACTAGACTAGGGGGATCACTTCACAAATTATATAAATATCTATCCACTATGCTGTACACCTGAAATTAATATAAAATAATATTGACTGTCAAGTATAATTGAAAAATTTTTAAAAGTGGGGGGAGGTGAAGGGGAATAAGAGGTTCGAATTTCCAGGTATAAAACAAATATCATGGGGATGTAATGTAGCATAGGGAATATAGTCAATAATATTGTGATAGCATGGTACAGTGTCAGATGGTTGCTGGACTTATCATGGTGATCACTTCTTTAGGCATATAAATGTTGAATAACTATGATGTACCCTTGAACTAATATAATATTGTATGTTAGCTATATTTAATAAAAATCTTTGAAAAATAAAATAAAGGTATTCAAGTTTGAGTATTGAGATAGCAACATTCTTATAATAGGAGCAAAATATTCTTTATCATTTAATTCTTACTTTAAAAACAGAAATCAGGTGTAAAGTGTATGATTGCATGTAAATCTTTGAATGAAGCGAGATTTTTATCTAACTTCCTTGATATAAGAAAATGAACACTCACTTTATTCTTTGAATCTTCCCAGATGATAAAAATTTAAACATCTTATATTCTAAAACTTAAACTTATTGGATCACACTTCCTCCTTCAATTAATATGCAAACATGTGGCAGCACTAATACATGTCTTCACAGGCATTATCTCCTTTGATAGTCCATATACAATGCACACAGTAAGTCACAGAGCTAGAAAGCACCGGGAAAAGGATTTGGTGGAAGATCTCACTCTATGTTGACAATTCTTTCTACTTTAAAATATTGGCATTTAGGAAATTTCCCTTTTGGAAAAGGGGAATTATGTTTCTACATATTGAGTACTTTTCTTAAGGAAAACAAATAAGAGAGCTAAAAATTTTATTTTAATTTTTTGAAACATTAGCCCCTAGTCTTATACTTAGTAACATCTACAAAGAAAAAAACAACCCAAATTGGAAATGCTGGGAGAGAAACAAGTACCAAAGTCAGAATGTCTCTTGAGGGAATCTGCCAAGACTGATCATAAGATTTAATTTTGATAGTTATGCAGTTATGCAGATTATGGGAGATAATAAATTCCTTGGCCAAGTTAGGAGTGTGAATAGAAGGTTTCCACATAAATCTGGGACCTCCAAATTGCTATCTCTTCTGAGCAAATGTTAACAGAAGTAAATATGAATTTTCCAACTTGATCCATGGTAGATGGAAAAAATATCTCTATTGAGAACCTGTAAACATAAATAGTTGTTCCCAATCATTCAAACTGCTGGTTATAAAGCCTTAAGCAGGTAGCATTGTTTAAAGCCATCCTGGGATTGTATAGCTACCAGGCAAGTGGCAGAAATAGGATGAATATAACTTATCCATGAAATAGTTCAACAGATAAATTCCAATGAATATGAACTCACAGCAAAATATAAATACATACATACATACATACATACATACATACAACATATTCCCATTATTAATGATATTTATGTTCTATAAAGTTGCCAAGAACATCGAATTACTAAATACTGACCCATTTCTCCTAAGGGAAATAATAATAATAATAATAATACGTAATAATTATGACTAGAGATTGTTGTAAGCCTCTAGTCATAATGTTTCATCATGCAATCAATACATAATTTTTATTAAATGTGTATCTGTTTAGAGATACAGAATTTACTATATATTGTTGATTCATAGATATTGAACTTGTTACCAATGGGACTGTCGCTTATGGCTGAAGGAAGCTAATCTAACACACATATTCTCTCCATTGACACACCAAAGTCTTGTGTTTAAGAATACCAGACAGCACTTTAGTACTACACATAGGTGTTTTCTTAAACTGTGAAATCACACACACACACACACACACACAAGCACACACACATAAGCACAAAAATACGAAGTTGGCACTAAACTGACTGCAAATTGAATGCTTATTTATAGTAGGGGAGCTAATGTAAGAAGGCAGGGCATCATTGCTTTCAGCCTCAACTGGGAATGTGTTTGTCAGGTGACTCAAAATTTTTGCCACTCTGCGCATGTAGATGTATGACCACAGAAGTGCCATGAGTATTGATTTTAGGATTACAGGTAAATTTTAGTGAATAGATAAATTCACAAGTATGGATCCATGAATGATGAGAACCATCTGTATTACAGAGAGTAACAAAGCCCCATGAGCCTGAGCCAATGGAAAAACAAACAAAAAGCAGAACCAGGCATGCAAATGCTTTTTGCTTTGGGATTATCCAAAGAATATAAAATGAATATATTTTATCATTCAAAAGGAATGAAAGAGCTCCTGAATGAGCTTGGACAAATAAGTTATAAATACAACCAAACATATTTGCTAAAGAATCAAAGGAAATTATAGAAATGAGAACATACAAAGGTTAAAAAAATAAGGATGTATTAAATGGCAGAGCACTCAAGGTTGAAAAAAGCAATAGTAAACTGGAATTGAGATCTGAGGCAATTATCTAGAATATAGTCAGAGGAATAAAAAGAAAAATATGAAAGAGAAGTTAAAACACACCTAGACTATGGAGTGAGAAAGATGAACATTTATCTAATCAGAGGCCAGGATAATAGAGAGTGGAACAGAAACAAAATTTGAAGAGATAATGGCTTGATTTTACCAGAATTTTTGCAAGACACTAACCTCAGGTCCAGAGAGTCCAATATATTCCCATCATAGTAAATAAAAAGAAATCCATATATAGACAAATCACAGTGAGATAACAGAAATCAAAAGACAAACAGGTCACAAAACCAACCAAAGAGAAAGAAAGAGAACCTACATAGTAGAAAAATTATATTGATAGTTAATTTCTTTTCAACCCAATAAAATAGTATCTTAAATGTGTTCCGGAAAGGTGACTTTCAACTTTAGAATTACAGACCTAGTAGAATACCTTTTAAAAATGAGGGTGAAATTGAGACTTTTTTTACAAATTCTCTGGCTTCTAACGGATTCTTAGTAACAAAAATTATGAAAAATAAGTTTAATGCAGAGGAAAAATGATCTGACTGAATTTCTGAGATGCAAAGATAAATATAGTGAGCAACAATATTATTAAGTATGTTGATAAATCTAAACATAAAAGACCATAATAATAATATTGTCATAAGTATCATTTAATTATGTGCAAATAAAAGACTAAAATGCCTAATAACAATTTCATTAAATGGAGAGAGGGGTGACCAGCTTTAAAGAATTCTACCATCCTAATCATTTGATTTGGTATACTATGTAAATACTTTTATATAGATGAAACTTATTAATAAATTCTGGTGTCTTCACTGGAGAACACATCGGAAAAAAAACATACTTTGATTAGGGGAAAAACAATTCTACCATCCTTGTAAAATTTGGGGCACTTTATTGAAAATAGATATATATCTTTATTTTTTTACCTAATTAAGTATGTATTATAAATTATCTAAAGTTAACACCAAATAAATAGACTGGGGAGGATGCCATCAAAAATTACAATAGAAAAAATATATAATACAAAAACAAAATGTGAAAAAATTTAAAAGCAAGCAAACAAGCAAAAAAACCCCAAAATACAAACAAACAAAAACACATAGAAAAGATGACATAAGCAAAAATTCGGAGCTAGAATAGTAGAAATTTGCACAAGTATATCAGTAGCAATAATAATGGGACTAAGCTCTTTGGTGAAGACAATTATTTTCCAGACTAATTCACAAAAGGAAATTTGCCAATGTACTCTTTATATTAGGTACATCTGAAACACAGACACAAAAGGTCAAAATTAAAATAAAATTTGACATAGCTATATTTGTTTTAGACAAAGAGAATTTAAGTTAAAACTCATTACTAGATAAGCACAGGATTAATTTCACTAGGATTACATAAATATTCAAACTTGAATTCATGTTCTAACATAGCTTTAATACCTATGGGAAATTACTATAAAATAAATGGGTAATTCCACCATTATAAGCAGAGATTTTTAATATGCTATATTCAGTAATTGATAGATCAAACTGACAAATGGGTGATAGGTCTGTGGGTGTTCATTTTATAACTCTTTCCTTTATTGCAAGCAGACATTTAAGAATTTACTAAAAATACCTGGGAATTAGCGTATGCACTTCACTGCATTGTAAAGCAGGTTACAGACTTAATGCAGACGCAGTGACAGGTGGACCTTCTACTCTTCCTTCTACTTGGAATACTTTCCCTTTTTCTCTTCACCTAGCTAAATTATACTCAGGGATGAATTCTTAGCTTCTTAAGGGAGGCCTTCTTGGGCCCTTGGCCCTTAGACTTGGGCCTATGTACTTGCTTTCATTACAATCTGTAATCCTTTAATTATTAAACTTGTGATTATTTGTTTAATGTTTTAACCCTGATAGATCAAATGCATGAGGCCATGACCATATTATTCTTGCTAATTATTTTATCTCTAATATTAGGGTTAGTAATTGCTGATAGAAATGAGGGAGGAAATGAGGGAGATATTCTTCACGTAGACAGTTTGACTTTGCTGCATTGGGATTCCAGAGTATATACTGGTACTATTTTGAGACCTGAGGGGATTCTAAATATCAGAGAGGTGGGAGTTGTGCTGAAGATGAGGACACCTGATGCTCCTGATGGAGGCCAAAACTAAGGAGAAAAGACACGGTGACTGCTGTATAATTGCAGGACTTATTTGAGAGCAACTATGAGACTAAACTTAAAGACTCCCAGAAACGATTGGATTAGCGAAGGCTGCTTGCAGGGACTGAAGGCCCTGAAATACATATCAGGAAAGTATACAAAATAGTAAAACAAGAGTTAGTAATGTCTCTGTGATTCAATTTTAACACCCAGGCTGGTGTGGCAATAGCAAATACGATTACAATGTAAACAACAGTGGTTTATGATGCTCAGAGCATAAGCTATTTGACATCAACATTAGCATGAATGTTTCTTATTAGGGACAAGAGAAGAGGCCTCAGATATGTAAAAACTAACTTCAAAATTGGCCATGTCATCAGCAGTTAGAAAATAAGCCCACAAACAAACCAACCAAAAAAATGTTAAACTTAATCCAAAACACAGAAACTGCAGAAGATGGGGAGACGCACATCTGATCCAGAAGGGATTTTCAATGAGCAGTAAGAAAAAGAGAAAAAGCTGCACCCTGAAGACTTTTAAGGCTGGCAGAGAATAAACACAGCCATTACCCAAGTTCACAGCTGTAACCTTGGGGAGCTGAACTGGAACATGGAACGGTTGCCACCTGCGCAGCTGAAGAAAGACTAATAGCGGAAACTTAACATCAGATCGGTGATTTCTTGGCTGCCGAAAAGGTAGCATCTTTCATACAGCAAGCTGTTTTCCTGCTTTTAGTGACTCCAATTCTACTGAAGATTGTTGTTTTATAATGGAGAAAAACCCTTGCTGGCAGCAATGCCTATATACTGATCTGTCATAAAAGACTCTAACAGATGCTCCTGCCCAGTTCCCCCTATGACAGAACATTCATTGTGGGTAATGTTTGCAGTGCATTCTGCCCACGAGAAGCTACCAGTGATGTGTTTCTTCCAAAGAACAAGTGTCACATGCCAAACATCCTGCATATCTCAAAAGATTTTTAACCCAGTAACTTTCAAAAAATGAAATTCGTATTCAATAGTTTGCAGAGTGAAGAACTAAAAGGGCAAAACAAATCGTGTGCCCCTTTTCCTTGGTAAACAACCAGATTGTGGTATAGCAGTTAAATATTTCCTGATATATATTTTTTTGCAGTGTGTGTGTGTGTGTGTGTGTGTGTGTGTGTGTGTGTGTGTGTGTGTGTGTGTTGGGGGACAGCTAATTTTCTTATAGACGGTGCCACATTCTGAACTTATTTCCTCATGATTAGGTTTTAATTATATATCTGTCAAGAAAACACCAGGTGAAGTGTCTTTTATTGCATCGCATTATGAAGTTATTCCACTCTTGTTCACATTACCTTTAGTTATTTGGTTAAGGTAGCAGCTGCCAGATATATTTCTCTTTACAATTAGTAAGTAAGAAGAGTCAGAGTGTCGTGAAAGGATTCAAGGTCTTTTGCAACAGTATAAAGATTTGAGTAGAGATGATGAGACTGAGGCAGAGAGGTAAATTAGGGAACTATTATAATAATCCACTAAAGAAGTTATCAGGGTCTGAAAGAGTAATGGCAAGGTACAGTGAGGTAGAAAAAACTGGTTCCAGATATGTAAAATTGGCTGAATCAACAGGACTTGGAGATTATTAGATATATGGGATGGAGCAAGGTTTAAAGAATGTGAAAAGGAGTCTCAGATGAAGCATAGGCTCAGGGTTGCAGGAATAAGATAATAGATTTCTTTTTGGACCTGCTGAGTATGAGATTGCCTGAGGATTTCAAGTGTAGACATCAGATAGACATTTGGAAGCAAAAGAAGGTCAAGTTTAAGAGGTGTGACTATATACAAAGTATTTATTTTACTTCTCTCTCTTTCCTAATGGATCCCATCTATTGCTAGTGGGTGAGAATTTTCAGAAATATAATTAATAATACATAAAACTTATTTAATCTATGTTTGCAGCTCATATTTATATCCTTTAAAAATAATACTTTTAATTTTTCAATTAGTGTTGGCATATATTAGTTTCAGATGTACAACATAGTGATTAGACATTTATATAACTTATGAAGTGAAAATCCTGACAAATCTAGTACCCATCTGACACCATACATAATTATTACAATATTATTGACTATACTTTACATCCTAAGACTATTTTATAACTACCAATTTGTACTTCTTAATTCTTTCTCCTATTTCAGTTACCCCCACCTCCCTATCTTCCCTCCTGTGTGGCAACTATCAAAATGTTCTGTATCTATAAGTTTCTTTCCGTTTTGTTTGTTCATTGATTTTGTTCTTTAGATTCCACATATAAGTGAAATTATATGGAAATTGTCCTTCTCTGACTTACTCCACTCAGCACAGTACCCTCTGGATCCGTTCATATTGTTGCAGATGGCAAGATTTTGTTCTTTATGGCTGAGTAATATTCCATTGTATATATGTACCACTTCTTTTTTATCCATTCATCCATTCATGGATACCTAAGTTGCTTCCTTATCTTGGCTATTGTAAATAATGCTGCAGTGAACATTTGGATGTGCATCTCCCTTGGAATTAGTGTTTTGTGGTTTTTTTCAGATAAATACCCACAAGTGAGATTACTTAGTCCTTTTTCTCATGTTATAGCCTTTGTTTTAAAGTCTATTTTGTCTGGTATAACTATTGCTACTCTGGCTTTTTTGTTTCTTTGTTACCATTTTCATGAAATATTTTTTGTATATCTTTACTTTTAGTCTGTGTGTGTCTATCTGAAGTGATTGTTTTCTTATCCATTCAGCCACTCTAAGTCTTTTGATTGGAGCATTTCATCGATTTATGTTGAAAGTAATTGTTGATAGGTATGTAGTTATTGTAATTTTGTTATTCATATTTTTAATCTATTTTTCTTTTTGTTCTCCTTTTTAAAGAAGACTCTTTAACATTCCTTGTAATACTGCTTTGGTGGTGATAAATTCTAGCTTTTTCTTGCCTGGGAAGCTCTTTATCTGTCCTTCAATTCTAAATGATAGCTTTGCTGGGTAGAGTAATCTTGGTTGTAGATCCTTGGTTTTCATCACTTTGAATAATATTTCCTTTCAATCCCTTCTGGCTTGCAAAATTACTGTTGAGAAATCAGCTGACAGTCTTATGGAGGTCCTCTTGTATGGTAACAAAATGTTTTTCTCTTGATGCTTTTAAGACTGTCTCTTTGTCTTTAACCTTTGGCATTTTAATTATGATGTGTCTTGGTGTGGGCCTTTTTGGGCTTATATTGTTTGGGACTCTCTGTGCTTCCTGGGCTTGTATATCTATTTCCTTCACCAGGTTAGGGAAGTTTTCCATCATTATTTCTTCAAATAGGTTTTCAATTCCTTGCTCTCTCTCTTCTTCTTCTGGTACCCCTATGATGTGAATGTTGGTATGCTTGAGAGTCCTAGAGGACTCTCAAACTAGTCTCATTTTTTTGGATTCTTTTTTTAATTTTTGCTATTCTGAGTGGGTTTTTTCTGCTACCTTACCTTCCAAATCACTGATTCAATTCACTGCTTCATCTAATCTGTTGATTCCCTTTAATGTATTCTTCACTTCAGTTATTGTATTCCTTATTTCTAACTGGTTCTTTTCTTACATTTCCTATCTCTATTTATATGTTTCCTGTCTCTTTGTTGATGTTCTCACTGGAAACATTGAGCATCCTTATATCCAGTGTTTTCAACTCTGCATCTGGTAGATTGCTTGTCTCAATTTTGTTTAGTTCTTTTTTTCTGGAGCTTTGTTGTACTCTTTTATTTGGAACGTGTTTCTTTGTCTCTCCATTTTGGCTGCCTTCCTGTTTTTGTTTCTATGTATTAAGTAGAACTGCAATGTCTCCCAGTCTTGGTTGAGTGGTCTTATGTATGAGTAGTAGGTGTCCTGTGGGGCCCAGTGGCACAGTCTCCCTGGTCACCTGAGCCAGGTGCTCCAGGTGTGTCCCTTATGTAGGTTGTATGTACCCTCCTGTTGCAGTTGAGTCTTGGTTGCTGTTTGGATGTCAGTGGGAGGGACTGCCCCTCAGGCTGATTGGTCGTGAGGACTGGCCATGACTACAGTGGAGGAGCTGTTGTGCAGGGGCTGAGCCTATGGAACAGGATTTGCTTTAGCAGGGCTCCAGTGTCTGTTCAGTCTGCCCTTTGGGTGTGTTGTTTGTGGAGATGGTTGGAGTGCTCTGGTGTGGTCTGAAGCTGGCTACCAGGTGTGTTGTTTCTGAAGCCTCTTGGGAGGGGGTCTGTTGCAGGCCAAGGTCAGTCCCTGCCAGTGCCCTGCCCAGGGCCACTTGGTATGAGCTACAAAATGATCTGCAGATGGTAGCCACTTGTGCTGGGCTTGGAGGTGCCTGGGAGAGGCTAAGCTGAGAACCGAGGCCGGCTGCTGCCATTGCAGGGCTTGGGGCTGCTCAGCAAGACGTACAGGGCACACTGAGGCCACATATTGCTTGTTTGGGGTTTATGCTCCTTTGAGAGATTTTAGAAAAGTCCAAAAGTCCTGAGCCAAGCCAGACCATTTGTATGAAAAAGCCACTGGAAATAGCCACAAAAAGAGATTTTACTTCTTTCTCTTGATGACCTACTGAAACAACTCTGATTATTATAAACTTACCATTATAATGGAAACAGATTTTTAGTACCTAGTGTTTGGTTATATTTCTACCACTTGATTATTTTTCTTAGATAAATTTGTACTATACATGTTCACTGCCCCTCATATACACAGAAGAATGTGCTGTTTGTACTAATATACATATTTCAAGAGTAAAAAAACAACAACAAAAAATTACGTCTATTATCTATGTCTGTTATTCTGTGGATGTTTTACATGGTTAATAGTAACAAGATGGAGCCAGCCGAGTGGCTCAGTTGGTTAAGAGCTCGCTCAGGAGTGCGAGCGCTGAACAACAACAGTTCGATTCCCAGCTTGAGCTGAGCTGCTGCTGAGCTGCCAACAGGTGGCAGGATGGCTCAGCTAAAAAAAAAATAGTAACAAGATGGCAAAACTTCCAAAACAAATGATTGATTTTATCAAACAAAGCTTGGAAAACACAATTAAACAAAGGTGTTTGGTTTTTGATGAATGTCAGTTATAAGAACGGATCAATTATTGTAAACTCTGGGAATGAAATGACCTACTAATCCATGACCTACTGAACCCATTACCTGAGTGCTCAGTAAGTTATAATTTAATAGGAATCTTGATGTCCTATTTTTATTATTTTCATCCAAATCATATTATTCCAGTGTCCAATGATTTAATATTCTGCTCATTTTGGTGTTTTGTGATCTTCAATGAATTTGTAATCTCATTGAAGGTTTGAATCAGAAATTTTATTTCTCAGTTGCCTCTACTATATTGCTGAACACGCTTGACCAATGTGGTCATTTGCAAGCAGGCATAAAAGAAGGGAAGTTAAGAAGGAAAGACCTCATCACCAGATTACTCTTTTGAGTGAAAATCTTCCAGATAACTATGATTAAATGATAGCTAACCATCTCTGATATGTGTTTTCCTGATTAGGATACCTAACTGCCCCTAAAATATAGGCTAAAATTAATACAAAAATACAGTATATCTTGAAGTATTTTCGAGTATCTTTCTGACCACTTAACACTATCTTATTCAATTATCGTTACAACTTTTTGAAGTAGGCAGTATATTTCTATTTTAAAGAAAAAAACAAGCGAGGTTCAGAAGATCTTAGTAATCTAATGAAGGCCAAAGAACCAGTAAATCAGAGAAAATTTTTAAATCTAGCTTGTTTCACACCAAAGTCTGGATTCATCTAACTCTACCATGTTCAGTATTCTGTCTTGATGAAATTTATTTAACTGGATCAAACAGGTGCTAATATATATGTTTGAAAACAGTCAATAGTCCATTCTCCTCCAACATCTCCAACAAGTCCATTCTACTGGCAGAGTAATATCATGCACAGTTCTCCATCAATGGTTAATCTTTTAGTCTTGTGCTTTATCATAAATATTCTTTGAATTTTACATTCTACACTAGATTGTGCATCAAAATAATAGGTGGAGCTTTAAAAACATAGAGACCTCTCTCTCACGTCTAGATATTCTATTTCAATAAAACCTTTTGTAATGCTAAAACATAGCACCCTTGTTTTAATAGAAAAATAATGTCTTAAAGTACTCAGTAATAAAATTATTTAGTTTCCCAAATTTGAGCCATCATTTCCTAAATTTGAGCAATATTTGTGCTTCATGAAGATACACCCTATTTGGCTCACTATTTAAAGTATTTCTTTTTCTTTTTTTTTTTTAAACCCCATTATTTATTGTGTATGAGTATATACCACAGTATGGACTCCCCAAGCACAACCAGAAATCAACATAAAGAAACATGTACAGCAAAAAAATGTATATTTAGAATTAGCCAGCTGGACTCAGTTTAGATGATTCCAATTTTGTTGGCAACATCCAAAGCATCATAGTCAGGAGCCAGCCGAACATATGCCTTCTTCTCTCCATCAGGCCTGATCAGGGTGTTGACCTTGGCCACGTCAATGTCATAGAGCTTCTTCACAGCCTGTTTGATCTGGTGCTTGTTGGCCTTGACATCCACAATGAACACAAGTGTGTTGTTGTCTTCTATCTTCTTCATGGCTGACTCGGTAGTTAGGGGGAACTTGATAATGGCATAGTGGTCAAGCTTGTTTCTTCTGGGGGCGCTCTTCCGAGGATATTTAGTCTTAATGCTTACTTTTTTGAGCTGTAAAATCTCCAGTGGTAGGGGTTGCACTTACTTCTTGTAATTCCCAGTGCATGGTACTGCCTTGGAGCCTATTACATGTCCAATATTAGTTGAGTCCAAGGTAGATTAAGACTGAATGGCAGAGAGTTTTGAAATTAATTGGCTAAGGTTATGGGTATTATTTATCTCCAAGTTCAAGCAGCTATCATATAGCAGTTGCCTTATGTTGGAGTCCATAGATGTAATATACAACATATTTATGTATATTTATTATTGTTTATGCAACCCTATGAAGGGGAAAAGAGTAAAAATGAAAATGAGGTCATAAATATCAATAATTTCATTGTAATATATGAGATAAGTATGATATTGGGGGTGGGGGGGCAGTGAGTGGGAGAGGGGGTAGTCACTTTGTGAGGGGTGAAAAGGATAACTATTGCATTGTTCTGTACACCTGAAACTAATAAAAATAATAATAATTTCATGCTTTCATGAACTGAAATTGACAAAACTAAGCAAAAACAAAAATAAAACCAAAAAAACACCGTCTGGCAGGAGGAGACTTAGGTTGATTAGTCAACTCAAAGATATGCCATGGCTGTTGTAAGATGCTTATGAAGGTGTGATTTTTTTTTGGCAAAACATGATTTATAAATGCTAGTTTCATTAATCAGTATTATCAGGAACATAATTAATATTTTTATTAATATTCACTGAAGTAGCTCCTTATACCTCAGTAAAGTTAGTGAATTAACATTTTTCTCACATAATCCCAGAATAATTTCAAGATATAGAATTAGTACTTAGCAAATCATGTCCTTCTCATAAAATAATAATATATGAGAGACATGTATGAGAATAAAAGAGGAATAAGGGAACCATGGTAAGAGTTTGACTTAAGTAAATTCTCAACATTTTGTTTTGAAATATAAAAATAAAGGTTCAAAATTCTACTAGCTTCCCTCAGCTATATTATTTTTGCTGCTCCATTTTCCTGAAAGGCCATTTTTCTAAGTTCATAAGTGCTTGTGTCTCAGTCATGAGATTCCTACTGCAAGAAGTACCAGAAAAGACAAAACCCTAGGTAGCCCATGTCTCCTGACTAAACAAGGCTTTCATTTTGCTTGTTCACAGTTAGAAAAACTGAGCAGAAACTAGAGATATAATAGATTGGATATTTGGGACTACACGAGTGGTTTATAAATCACTTTTCCCTTCATAAAACCAGTATGTTATATAGAAATGAGCTATGGACAGGGGTCATGCAGAAAAACCTTTTCACATTACCCTCAATAGAAAACCAAGCAGTTGATCTTTCTCAATGGAATGTAATTCTGGCAGAAATAAATGAGGCCCCATTCTTTGCCTCAATATTTCTGTGCTAATAGAGAGCTATCGCCCCAATTTGTTGGCGTATGCAAAATTAAATTGATAAGAGTTACTTCTTGGGCTCTGCTTCCATTTCATCTGCCACTGAATCATTTAATTGTAGAAAGTTTATTTTGTATTTAATCAAAGTTTAGTTCTTGGATTATTGGGCTTTAAACTTTTAAGAGTTCTTATTTTATTTCCTTATTAAAAACCTTGGCATGAAACCAACACACTACATAAAAGAGGGCCACAGCAGAGCTCTCTGGCAAGTTTTATTTGAAGCAAGTGTTAGGCATAATAAAATGCTCCCACAAGCTTAGAAAAGTTTAAACAACGCACAAAACAAGTTTATTGTAACATGCTTCCTAGATTCAAGTTATGGTAACCATCCAGCTGAAGGCATTCTCTCCACCTTTATAGCATCATAAATTTGGTGGGAAAAATATGTTCCATTGACTACAGTTCAGTTACCATATGAATAGAGAAGATGGGTGTTTCCTCTTTCCCATCTGCCATCCTGGAATGGCTTGATGAAGGCCCTAATATATAAATTTAGCAAATTTGATGGATTTTATAAGTGTTTATTGACAGTTCCCTGTTTCCACTCCAGGTAGAACATACTCAGTTTCATCTCTTTTAATCCTACTTACTTTGAGAAGCAGATTTCTGAGGGACTGTTGTACTCAATGATGCTGCCCCTCCCATCATTACCATAATGCAAAGCCTGTGGCTAGATGATAGAGGGTGCTGCCCTTGAAATGCAACTCAATACAGTACATTTTGATTTGTTAGAAGTGCTGCTTTGGTCTTTTGACAGTTGTTCTGGAAGTAAATAACATCTGCCATACAATTGGCTGGCAAAACTCATTTGTAGTATAATTAAACAGTCATCATTTTGTTGAGGCATAAACACCAAGATAACTGGTACATGAATTAGCAAGTGAGACATCATTTGATGGTTCCTAGAGATGCACAGGCAAAATGTAGATTTTGTATATATACAGAGTGACTTTACAAAGGCAGCTAACAAAATCAAAAGCAGAATTAGTTTCCATATTTTGAAAAATGGAGGCAAGAGTGTTTGGGTAGCTTTAGCAATCTTATATTTGCCATATTTTGAGCCTTTTTCTTTAACATTGTGGCAGATCCAGATGACCTTTACCTTTAAAATATATTGATGATAAAGCACATTAACAATAACAAAAAAAAGTGTCATCCTTACCTTTCAGCATTTTCTTTTCTGGAATTGTTGCCTTTCTTTCTCCATTAATGTGTAGAACTGAATAATAACTAGAACTAGAACATTAATAACTAGAACTGAAACCAGAAATCAGCCCAAGTTAGTTATTAACCAGAAGTATTTGTCTTCTCCCCATGTGTCAGATGGGGTTAATTTAGTTCATGTCAAACTCACTAAAGAAGAAAAAAAACTGTGCAAGTTTATACTTGATTTTTATACTCTTTCTCAAATGGTTGAGAGGATTGCCTCTAAACAGCAGGTCATATTAATGCAAGTTTTCAATTTACAATTAATTCTGTCTTTTCAAAAAGTGATTATACTATGGAGTAGTGACAACTATTCTTATCTTCCTCCTTCTTTTGACATGTTGCCTTTTGGCCAGTTGATTGGGTCTTAAGACTGTTGGTTACAGAAAAGTGAGGAATAAAATGGCAAAAGATTTCAAAACATGGTGAGGGGAAAACAGTGAAGTCAAATGTGAGTGAATTTTTTTGTATCAATCATCCCTATGTATGATTACTGAGTTTTATTTTAATGCAGATTGCTATATTTATGTCACTAAGTATTTCATAAGTGAGAACAGGGATTTAACTTTTGTTCATAGACTAGCTTAGAATATAGTTATTAGTCAATAAATATGTTGAACAAAGAATAAATAAAACAGTATAAGTTATTTTTATGGAGACAATTTCCTTGACTTGTTTTTCCTTGACAATTTCCCTCCATGTCTGCGGGTTCCTCACTTGTGGGTTCAACCAACTGCATGTTGAAAATATTTTTTAAAAAGTATTACATTGTTGCTGACTTGTACTATGTAGTTGGGCCTTTGATGGTTGCATCTGTAACTGAACATGTACAGGCTGTTTTTCTTGTTATTATTCCCTAAAAAATACAGTATAACAACTATTTACACAGCATTTACATTGTATTAGGTATTATAAGTACTCTAGAAATGATTTAAAACATACAAGTGGATGTGCATAAGTTATATGTAAATACTATATATGCCATTTTACACAAGAACTTGAGCATCCACAGATTTTGGTATTTGTGGGGAATCCTGGAACCAATTCCCCATGGATACTGAGGGATGACTGTAGTTTATTTCCATTGTTATGCTTTTAATTTCGTGCGTTGCTGTTGTTGATATTTATTCAGTATGCATATCTGACCCATGTGTTACAAACACCTCCATTGATTTATGCAAAGATCAATTATTTTAATTTCATTTGTGATAAGAATATTATATACCAAAGTTTCATAATATATTGGTCAGAATAGGCTATGCTGCAGTAACCAACAACCTTACAGCTTCAGTGGCTTTATAGAAGAAAGTTTAATTTATGTTTTTGGTACACATTTAATATGAGCCATTGTGGTGATTGCTGCACACAGCCTTTTGAAAAGTGGACTGAGAATAAAACCACCATCTTACAACTGTCCCCTCTGGAGCTTGCGAACTCCATGTTGACTATTTGCAGGGGAGAAAGAAGTAAGCGAACTAGAGGGTCAAGCATCAGCAATTTTATGTTTTGGCTTGAAAGTGACATAGACAATTTCCACTCAATAGTTTTTTATTAAAAACTAGTCCTGCTTAACTTCAGGGGTGGTGAAAGTGTGGGAGGTGCAGATGAGATGTGGCGAGCACCACTCTCTCTGACATACTAAGCAAAATTATGTGTCCCTGGAACCAGGTTGGAAAACACAGTTGATATTGTTTAACTAAAGTTGAAAATCTGAGACCAGGAATTTACATTCCAAGAAAATTTGACACACATCAAAAGACCTTACCAAAAAAAAAAATCCCTTATCATAGAGCAGAATTTATCAGAAGAGGCAAGATTGGTTTCACATTTGAAGCTGATCAATATTATCCACAAATGAATAGAATAACAGAGAACAATCATATAATCATACCAAAAAAATCTATAAAAATCACCTGTCAAAATTTTACATTTTCATGATATAAACTCTTATCAAACTAAAATTAGAAGGCCACTTTCTGAACCTGATAAGGAACATGTCCAAAATACACTGCTGACATAACACAATAAGGAATTATTGAATGCTTTTTCCCCAAGATTGGAAAAAAGATGTGTGCCCTCTTTCACTACTTATATTTATCATTCTACTAGAGCTCACAACTAGGAGATGAAAGCAATAAAAAATTACTAAAGAAATACACATTTGAAAGGGAGAAGTAAAACAGTTTTCTTCACAGACAACACAATTGCTTATGTGAAAAATCCTATGTAAAAAAATAATATGGACACTAATATTTAAATTTAGTAAGGTCACAAGATATATGAAAGTCATTTTTTTTGAGGTATGCTAGCATCAAATAATCATAACATGAAATTGAAAAATGTACGATCAAGAACGTAACATACTTAGGAAAAAGTTAATACAACCTATATAATAAAAACTACAAAATAATGCTGAAGTACAATTAAGTAGCTAGCTAACAGATAGATATATTTTAAATTGAAGACTCAATTTTGTGAAGATCTGGTTATCGTAACATTGACCTACAGATTCAACTAAATTTGTGTCAAAATCCTGACATGAATTTGAGAGTTATTTCTAAAATTTATATAGAAATGCAAAGGACCTTGACTAGCCAAAGTAAACTTTAAAAAGGAACAAAGTAGGAAGATGTTAACTGCCTAAATTTCAAATGTAAGTACAAGGCAACAATAATCAGGTCAATGTAACATAGACTTATGAATAGACAAAAAGATCAATGGAACAGAAAAACGAATCTATGCATAGGCAAGAGACCAGGGTAATTCAACAGAGAAAGAAGAGTTTTGACAACTAGTGCTAAACAACTGGGTATCGTTATGTAAAAGCTAAAATTATAATGTTTCTGAAAGAAAACATAGGAGAATACCTTTAAACATTGTTAAAAGATGGAAAAGGCAAGACACAGACTTGGAGGGGAAAATATACATATATATAATTTTTAAAATATATATACACATATTTTTTTAAAGGATTTGTAACCAGAGTATAAAAATAATTTATTTGGAGCATTGATTTTATATCCTGCAATTTCACTGTATTTGTTAATTGTTTTTAACAATTGTTTGGTGGAGTCTTTAGAGTTTTCTATATAAAGAATCATGTCATCTGAAAAAAGTGATAATTTGGCTTCTTTATTCCTAGTTTGGATGCCTTTTATTTCTTTATCTTGCCTCATTGCTGTGGCTAGGACTTCCAGTACTACGCTGAATAACAGGGGTGAGAGGGTACATCCTTGTGTTATTCCTGATCTTAGGATATAAAAATGAAAGCAACAAACAGACAAGACAAACAAAAACTCATAGACAAAGACAACAGTTTAGTACTTACTAGAGTGTAAGGGTGGAGGGAGGGTGTTAGAAGAGGATAAAGGGGGTCAAATATATCATGATGGAAGGAGAACTGACTGTGGGTGGTGAAGACACAATGCAATATATAGATGCTATATTATAGAACTGTACACTTGAAACCTATATAATTTTACTAACCAACATCACCCCAATACATTTAATTTACAATAAATAAATATATAAAGAATTTTTTTCTAGATCAATGATAAATTGAAAAAAAACCCAAATAATATTTATAAGAAATTTTGTAAAAGAAAGTATACAAATTTCGGTCAGTTCATGAAAATACCTTCAATATAGTTATCAAGGAATTGCAATTTATGCCTTACCATCAGATGCCTCCTTACACCAGTTATAATGGCTCAAATTCAAAATACTGAATACAACCATAAATGCCCATGAGGAACAACTGGGACTGTTCTATATTGCTGGTGTGAGTATAAAATAGACCAGCAGTCGGCAAACTTTTGAGACAGAAGAGCCACCAAGGGTCAGCAAACTGCGGTTTGCGAGCCACATGCAGATCTTTGGGTACGTGCATGTGGCTCTGAAGTAAAATTGAAAATGAAAGTAAAACTATTATAGTTTCATTTATAAACTTTTTGAAAGATATTATTCACATAATGGTGATTATGTAAAAATATATTTATGTCTCTCAAATAATTTTTAAATTGTTGTGAGGGACAGGATTGGCTCTTCCAGGGGTCGGCAAACTTTTGAGATAGAACTACCCTAAGAGCTGCAGGTGGCATGTGAGTTGCAGTTTGCTGACACCTGAAATAGACCAACCACTTTGGACAACTAATATGAAGTTTCTCAAGATAAACATATACCTAGACTGTGAGTCACAATTTGGTATTTACCAGGGACAAAGGAATACATATGTGTCCAAAAAGACTTGTATAAAAATATGTATAACAACTTTGAACAAAATAGCCTGTAGGAGAGGGACAACTTAAATTTGTCTTCTACCCTCCTAGGTTCTCTGGTAAAGGCCCTGAAGATTAGACAAGAGAAAATGGAGTTTATTAATGTATGTGGCCCACATCACATGAGAGAAATCTCATTGATGAGTAACTCAAAGGGGTGGTTAGAAGTTGGTGCTTATATACCATCTTAATAAAGAGCAATAAATTTATAGAGAAGTGACAAGACAAATGATGAGTTTTAGACTTCCAAGGTTGGCAAACTATGAGGTAAACTACTGGAGTAAGGTTTGTTTGTGCAAGTCCATTTTGGGAGGCACCGATTTTCTGCTCTTCATGGCCATAAAACTTTCTCAGGAGAGGGGATTTATAGCAGTCCTCATTCCTCAGAGGTTTCTGCTTTTCAAATAAAGGAAGCTCTGGAAAGGCTTTGTTATATATCTGTTGATTATGATTATGATGATTTGCACAAAAAAATACTAATACCAAAGTGGTATATTTTGGGATGGCATATTATAATTTCTTATAAGCTAAAATTTGAAACAATTAAATGTTCATAAATAGAAGAATATTTGCTTGATAGTACATCAAGAACAAATTGCTGATACACATAACAAGAAGGATGAATTGCAAACATATTTCATTGATTGAAAAAAGCTGTTCAGAATAGAGTACATTCTCTATGATTCCATTAATATGAAGTTCAAAAATAGGTAAAATGAATTTATAGTGATTAAAATCAGAACAATAGCTGCCTGTGTATGAGGATCGACTGGAAGGCAGCATGAGGAAAATTTCACGGATCCTCTATTTTGATTGGAAGTTAGTTATAAGAGTGAATGTATTTGTTGAAACTCATTGAACACCTAAAATCTATATATTTCACTGTATATAATTTAACCTCAATAAAGAGACTAACACAGGAAATGTTTATACATTAAACACTGTTTTTGTTGATTTTTTATTTTCCTTTTAATGAAAATGTAATAGGGTGAATAGTTTGCTGGCAAAAAGAAAAACCAAACCAAACTAAACAAAACCGACAAAGCTTCCATGGGTATTTTGTAAAATTAATGCTAAATATAAAATACTATTAAAACAACCATAATAAAAACATGGCAGTAAGAAAAATGTAACATTACATCATAATCAATTGGTGCCATTGTAAACATGGAGCCCATTTACTATGTATAGAATCCTTTGGGTACCCATTACAGAAACAATTGGTGAAAGTGTAATGATTAAGATTTTAGGACTGATGAAAAAAAAATCTATGGTTTAAAAAATTATAATTTCTCAAATGAGAAGATTCTCCTTTCCAAAGCAAATGTCATCATATTTTAGTCTGCCTATGATAAAGGCAGTAAGGCATTTGTTTTGGGGAATGTCCAGAATATCTATTATTCTACTTTTCCAGCCAAAACAGTTCTGTTTTTCTGCCATGTATTAATCAATATGCAAAATATTTTGAAATTGTAAATGTTTTTTCACAGCACACTCATTTATTCTAGTTTAAAAAGATTTTTGAGTTCTAGTATTTCTAGCAGAATAATATTTTAATGAGTGAATATAAAGTATTTCTACCCTTAAAAGAGCATATTAGTAGAAAATACATATTATTTGGAGAAATAGAAAGAAATGGTATAAACTAATCAAAATCAGAATAAAAAACAAAGGAAAAAGAGCACAAGGAACTTCTGATTAGTATATAAGTAATTTAATATTCATCTCTGAATGTACACTGGCTAGACTATTGATAAAGAGGTAATTGGCCATCTGCAAGATGAAAACAACTGTCAAATAACGTTCTGAATTGTCTATCATGTGACTCAAAGTCATTTAGGCATCATCCTTGAGTGTATATATAGAATTATTACCATAGTAATAGAAGATCTATGAACTTTTGAATCAGACAGCCTTATGTTAAGTTCATAGCCACATCATTTCGTGTCTATATGTTCTTCAGAGTCTTGGTTTTCTTATGTATATAACAATTGGGATAATAAAACAATTTATCTCATGGGTTTAATGTAAACATAAAGGTAAATTATGAATGCAAAATTACCAAGCAAAGTGCTGTCACTGAGTTCTAAAAAGTCATACAAGTTTTCTGACATCATAGAGCTTACAAGGGGGTGAGGTGAAGATGAATAACAAATAAAATAACTAATTAATAAATTAATTAGTTGGATGTTACCTTGAAAATCAGGTGCCAGACTCTGGGAGAATGGTCGATTCAACAAATAAGTTTTGAAACTGAGCAAAAAGAAAACAGGCAGTATTAGGATCCTAAGAAGAGAGAGTGAGGTAGGGCAGGCTGGGAGTAGCTCATTGGAGTAAATGGTTGTTAAATACTGAGGAAATATTCAGAAATAGAAAATAATAAAAAGGGCCAAAACTGGAAGGGAAGACGTTAAAGCAAGAAAAACTTGATTTCTTTTACAATTTTCCTTAGGTCTGTATCCTGAGTTTCAAACCAAATGGTTTCCATTCATACTATACCATGGGGATGAAAGGCATGGTTTCTAAACCAGTGGTATATATATTTTTGCATCAATCTAGTATATAATTTTAAAAATGAATAAAGTCTTTGTAAACATGCAATAGTTGAGGCCTACTTTGTTCTGCTTTCTGACTTTTTGATAATTCAAGGTAGCACCTCATTAGGATTCAATGTATACATACTTATATACAGAGGATGCCAAAAATATGTAGACACATTTTAAGAAAGGAAAATTGTATTAAAATTGTAATACTCAATATATACCGATAACAAAAGATGAGTACAATTCACGTTTGACTTCCGCAATTATAAAAAGTGCTCAAAGTAGTTACCATCAGCATCCAGACACTTCTTTTTTTTTTTTTCTTTTTTTTAAATTTTTTTATTGTTAGTTTCAGGTGTACAGAACAATGCAATAGTTACCCTTTTCACCCTCACAAAGTAACAACCCCCCTCCCCCCATCCACTGCCCTCCCACCCCCAATATCATGCTTATCTATTACAATTCCATTGAATCCATTCCCGCACTCTACTCCATGTCCCGAGGTTATATATGTATATATAATTATCGTTGACATACAGTATTATTCAACATCAGTTTCAGGAATACAATGCGGTCGTCAGGCCTCTACTGATTACGGTGAACTATTGCTTGAGCAACGTTGACCAATGTGTCCACTTGTATATATTTTTTTGGCACCCCCGATGTGTGTATGTGTGTGTGTGTGTGTGTGTGTGTGTGTGTGTGTGTGTATTTATGTGTGTGTGTGTGTATACACACATATATATGTATATATATATGTATATATATACATATATATGTGTATATATATATACACATATATATATAATTTTTTTAAAGGTATAGACTACTTAGATGGGAAATAAATTTTAGTTTATCTCTTTACTTCCTCTAGCTAATTTTTGACTAGTAATTTTATTTTAAATAGTAAATTTATGAAATATTTAAATTATTTGTATTCTATTCTATACAAAGATAGACCACAAAACACAATGCTTTAATTTGGAGGACTATAGCCACACCCTCCACCTCCAAAACTGTAACTCCCCCTGTCCATTTGTCAAGGTGTAACCATTGCTGATAGAATCAGGGAGAGAAAAAAAAGAAGAAAATCATTGTCTTCAATCAGATGATGAAATAATATTAATAAAATATTATATCATTATATACTATATTATATACTATAATAAAATATAGTATAGTTACAAATAATTCCATCAACAGTGTTACTATTATTACATGGTATGACTTATTGATTATTTATTTACATCAGCATTGCTCTCAGATCTTCACATTTATATCATACGTCGTTTTTACCACATTTCTGTAAGGCAAGCATCATTATCTCTATTTTACCCTTTCCAAAATTGATGTTTAGAAAGTATAAACAAAGAAGCCAGAGTCACACTGATGAGATTTGAATTCAGTTTTGTCTCACTCCAAGTTAAATATTTGAAAGTATCCTTTGATTTTATGATTTAAGATTTCTCACTTCTCAAACATCATTTGACGACATAGAATGCATTAGAGATAAAAAAAATATATTAATCTATATAGCAGCTCTTTGTTCTTCTTAAAACTATTCCCTATAGCTCTTGTACAAATCTAACTCACAAGGATAGTATTTCTCACCTCTCTATTTCTCCATTAGGTCTTGCTAGGTCAGTACCCCACAGGCTCAGAGTGCTAATAGCTTGGAAATCATATGAACATGTTCTGCCTTTGTTAGGGATTTTGTGAGATAGCTTTATTTATTTTTCATTTATTCTATATATCATTTGTAGCTTGTTCTTCAAAAGAAAAGGAGATTAATATTATGATGGAAAGATGACTAAATCACACTACTGTAGAGGCTAACTTCTCTGACTCATTAAACTGAAAGTTTTTTCCAGTTTTTTAATATGAGAACTGTATTCTGTACCATTAGTAATTTTTGTTTAGTTATTCTTAATGTAAATATTTAGTAATTCATACATTATTTTACATCCATAGGATGTCATTAACCATTTCCCACAAAAACTCTATTTTACTTATATTTTCCAAAATAAAAAATTCTTAAAAAGATTTTGAGGATGAATCCCCCTCCTAAAATACCTATAAAATAAATTTCCTCCCCAAAAATAATAAAATTCCCCAACAGCAGCAATTAAAAATTAGGCAAGAAATAGGACCTAGTTTCGGGGGCAGAATTGAGAAATAGAGGTCACCCTCTTCCCTGTGGCTGGAATGATGAGTGCAAAATCTTGAATCTTCTCAGGAATATTCCCAAATTGAAGAAAAGTAAACAGAACTTCTTTTTGTATTTTTAGGTCTCTCTTTGTTTTACTAGGGAGTGATGAGAATGGTTGCTAAAGGGAAATACATAAAACTTGGCAAGTGAATAATGAGAGAAGTAGGTGTCCAGTGCCCCCATTAACAAGGAAAAAACCAAACCAATAGTTACCTACCACCTCCTACCATCTGAATGGAATAAGAGGCCTTTTCCACCCCATGTGCAGTAAGCATTGATATACATCATTTAACAGTACCTCAGAGCTCATAGTGTGCACACACAAAAAAAACCTTAACTCTCAGAGAAGCATACCTACATACCCACTGGATAGGGGAAAAGAAATAGAAAGAAGCCATATTTGTCTTCAAACTGAAATTTAAAGAAACTCAAAAAACAAACACCAAATGCAATAGAAAAGTATGTACCAACACTTAAACAGAATATATAGCTGCTCAAGCATGACAAAGATGAAAGGGAATGACATAGTCAATATAGAAATATTGTGCTGCTTAATAAGAACATTGATAAAGTGAAATAAAATGTAAATTCAGAAAAGAAGACAGAGATATACCATTATGAGGAGAAACATTTAAAAAGGAAGAAAGGGATGCACCATTAAAAGGAGAAAAATCCTAGTCTATATAAGAAAATATAACTTAAAAAAAAGAAAAGGATTTTTTTCCTTTTAAAGTTAAAACTTAAAAAGAAAAAAGCAATCTTCAAAGTGTTTTGAAAGGGCATGACTCAAGGAAACTCATTCCCAAAGAGAAAATGAGTTGAGGTAATTTAAATATATAATTATATTATAAAGAATTGATTTCCTCAAACAACAAATTTTAGGAAAAAATATCATTAAAGAACTTAAAAATTAATTAGAAACATCCAGAACTAAAATTTCAATTATTTTTATAGGAAGTCTTTGAGATAACCTCACTCAGTACAAATTTAAAAACACAAGAAACTGGAGGGTAATTAATAAAAGATATATTCTAATATCAGATAATTTGTATTTCTGGATTAGAGATGTAACAAATGAAAGAAAAATTATACTTGTTTTAAAGGTTAAAAAAATAAATAATCCCTGAAATGATTAAATAAATACTGGATTTTCAGATAAAAAAGAACACTATGATTGATCCAGAAAAAGTTGACACTGAGTATTGCAAACCAAAACATTTCCTGTTTATATTATTGAACACTAAAGAAACAATTTTTTAAAAATTAATTATTCAGGGATGCAGGAAGAAATGTCAATTGGTGTGGGGTGCGGGTGGTTAGAATTCTAGTCTTTTACTTCCTACGTCTCCAAAGCAATATTTTATTATTATTATTATTTTTAAATTATTTATTGTTAGTTTCAGGTGTACAGAACAATGCAATAGTTACCCTTTTCACCCTCACAAAGTAA
>NW_017731679.1:493898-498586 GCF_001890085.2 Hipposideros armiger
CCTTGTAAGTGTGTTATCGGCGAGCGGGTCCCTGAGTCATCACAGGAAAGCATCCCAGGCTGTAGGAACAACGCCTCGTGAACACAAGCATGCAGGCCCGAGGATGTATTAAAGGAGAGAAAATATATTCCCAAAACGCAGGTAGTGGACGGCCAGGAGGAAAGTGACTGCCAATATTTTATTATTTTAAATGGAGACATATTTTATTCTTAAATAGGAAGACTCAACAGTATATCAATGTTAGTTTTCCATAAATTAATCTAGAAATCAACACACACCCAAACAATATCCTAGAAAGAAATTCCCTGAAGGGAGAGATGGGGAACTTGACAAAATTATCATAACATACATTAAAATCTGGATAAGGAAGGCTAATACGTGGATATTAATCCTACCAGGTAGTGATATGTACTACAAAGCCACAGGAATTAAGAGTGTGATACAGAAATTGAGGGTTTAATATGTCAGAATGGAGTATAGAAACAGACTCAACTATATGGGAGAGCATAATTCTATATGATAAAGTTGGCATTTATTCATTCATTTGACAAATATTTATTGAGCCATATCTGATGTAGACATTCAGCACTCAAAATTTCTGCCTTAAGTGGAGTTTAACTTCTCATGAAGGAAACAAACAATAAATAAAATATTTATTCAGTACATCGGACAGTGATCAGTGCTTCTGAGAAAACTCAGGCAGGAAAGCCAGATGGGGTTTGGAGGGACTGCAGCTTTAAATAGAGCAATCATCTCTGAGAAAGAAGGTGACATTTCAGCAAAGTGACCAGCGGGTGAAGGCATGAGCCATGTAGATTCCTGAGGAAAAGCAGACCAGGTACAGCAGGGTTTCTCAACCTGGGCACAATTGACAGTTTGGGTCAGAACCCTTGTTGTTGTAGGAGGCTGTCATGGGTAGCTTTAGCAGAGTGGTGACAGTGAAAGAATGGCTGGCATAGGTTCCAGAGAGAATGGAACCCATGGAAAGGAATTAAAGGCAGCAAGAACAGGCAACTGTTTTGAGGAACTTTGTTTTAGAGGGGAACAGAGAAAGAAAAAGTCCAGTAACCAGAAGAGTGAGTTCAAGAGAAAGTTTTAAGATAAGGAGTAGAAATAACATCTTGGTATGCTGATAGAAATAACAGCCTGGTATGCAATGGAGAGAGAGGGAAACTTCTGGAGTGAGATTCTTGGGTAGGAGAAAGACGATGGACTCTAGGGCACACACAGAGGCATGGGCCATACACAGAATCATGGACAGTCAATATATAGCAATGTGAGGGCTGCAGTGAGTAAAGACACAGTTGCAGGTAAGATGGTAGGTTGTGAAGGTGAGAGCTTACAGAAGTTCTCTCTTTTATATGATTTTTTATTAAAATATAGCTAACATACAATATTCTATTAGTTTCAGGTGTACATCATAGTTTTTCAACATTTATATACCTAAAGATGCGATCACCATGATAAGTCCAACAACCATCTGATGCTATACCAGGCTATCACCAAATTATTGACTATATTCCCTATGCTGTACATTACATCCCCATGACTTATTTGTTTTATACCTGGAATTCACAGCAATGTTTTAGACAATGGGTTAACATCTACCGATATTTTTAAAGGAAAATAAGTATAACCAAACTCTTTTTAACCAGTGAAGATATCATCTGTATATGCATATGAGTACATGCACAAAAAAATCTTGGAAAGATGGTGACTTAATGATTTTTCCCTCAGTTTTCTTGGTATATGTTTTGGGGCAATGTTTCATTTACTTTCTTCATTGCACTGGTCTTTCTCACTTAAATTCCTTAGTAGTCTACCTCAATTATTATGAATCATTCAGAATAACAAATAAGGTGACTTTCATTCTCTTAAAAAACTTTTATATTTGATGGTAAGCTATTTTACCATACTGATGCATCCTAGACTCCCCGTTTAGTCTGTTTCATTAACAAATTCATTTCACAAGTGTTTATAACTTGTGACATAAATTCATTCTAGTTAGATGGCCTATTTTCTTTTTTGTATTCCTTACCATGCTTGGTGCTTATATGGATGTGATATATGATTGTTGAGTGAATAAATGCATAAATGAATGAATGAAGTAACTCAAGTTTTAAGCAAGAATATATACTTTCCCCTTTACTTTGGTCTATTTTATGGGCTTGGACAAAAGACATGTTTTAAAATAAAATAAACAATAATAATATACCTTGAATAAAATAGTTTATCACACAAGTCCGTAAGAAATTATTAGCCACAAAATTTTCTCTAGATTTATGGGATACTCTTTCAAATATGGAGGTTGAGACACAATAATTTCTATCCATCCAAAACCTAACATTTGACCCGAGTTTTATAATACATAACTGGCCTTCTAATGTCAGGTTAATGGATCAGGCTTTTCTTTCATATGCTTATTATACAGTGCTATTTAACTTTATTTTTGTTAATAGTTGTGTCTAGTTTCTACATTTCTTGCATTTTCATATATTCTGTTTTGCATAATTTACGGTCTTACAAGAGTTATCTGTACATGCAAGTTCCCCTCCAATCAGCACAAATATCATTGTACATCTTTTCTAGCACTTGCACTGAAGAAAAATTCCTGGTTTGAGTATAATAGAGACAATAGCAAGGCTCAAAGGTTGAAGACAAAAGAATCTGCAGAAATTAAAGGAAAAGCTGCTAAGAGGCATGACAGCTCTTTTTGTTATTTTCTGGGCTGTAATTTATGAAATCAGTTTTCATTTTGAAAGTTCCCTAATTTTCTCCCTCTTCAGTCTAAGATATATAGTATACATGAGTATTGAAGACAGATGGCCCCTCAAAATGATTCAATCAGGTAGCATTTGTAGTAAAGCTGCAAGCTGTCACTTGGATTTCTTAGTTACCAGTCTTCATAGTAATCTTCTATCGTCAGCTACAGGAAACTGTTTGTAACAGTTCCCTAAACTCAGCTCACCAAAATGGATGCAACAAATTGTTTTTGGAATAAGGTATCCTCGCTGATTCCTAGTTATAAATGATTTACTTACAGCAAATTCCCATTCCTGTATGGTTCAGCTCCTCCATAGCTCTCTAGAAAGATATCTATTTATGCAGGCTCAGGTGTTTTTAGGAAAGGATAAAGATATCATAAACAAATGCTTTCAAAGTTTCTGTATTATTAAGTCAGGGAATGGCTCAGATGGAAGAAAATAAAACAATGTTTCCATTGAAAATAACTAGAAAATCCTGATAAATGACAATAAATATAAAAAATATTTAAAGGCATCCGTGGGCCGTGGAAGCAAAGGAATAATGTTACTGAGAAGGAAGAAATTTTAAGGTGCAAATTGAGGATCTGTGTCATCCTGAGGTCATTCTAATGTTTACTGTGGGTTTTCAACCCAAAGTAGGCCATCAGAGGAACTTTACTGAAAGACAGAGAAACTAGAGGAGCTTTTGATGACTCCACAAAGAAGAGTAACAAACTTGGAGAACTGATAGGAATCAAACAAAGAGATGATTTCCTCTTCAAGATATTTTGTTGAATTCTAAAATTGGAATAGGTGAGAGGTTAAAGAATTAAGCCCAGGCACAAAAGTATAATTGAATGCCTCACGGTCTCACGGGATTGATTTAGGAACAAAAGACCCACGTAAGGAAGGGTCTGGAGGAACAATAAGGAAGAGTTAAAAAATGTCCTGGGAGTGTGAAGTGACTGAAGATTTCTTGCCACTTTTCCATGGGAGTAGTTGCTAATCTAGACACTAAAAGAGTCTGAGAACCCGGAGTTGGGGCCTGCTAGATGGCTACTAACTGGGGACAAGATGACAAAATAAGATTTGGTTATTTTCCTTGCCTTTCCAATGCATATAAATGGAATAATGAAGTCTTTTCTCTTTTGTGTCTGGCTTCTTTTGCATACCTACTGCTTTAGAGATTCCTTTATGTTACTGCCTATATCAGTAGTTTCTTCTTTTTAATATTATTGTGTAGTATCACTTGGTATAAAAATGCCACAATTTCTATATCTACTATCCTGTTGTTGAACATTGAATTTTTTCTAGGTTTTAGCTATTGTAAAACTCCTATTAGTATCATTGTATATATAATTTTGTACACGTATGCACAGATTTATGTATGTACTGAAGAGAGAGGCATTACTCTATCACACAGTAGGCAATGTTTTATCTCAGTTAATAATGTCAAGGTGTTTTCAAAAATGATTGTATCATTAGGGAAATGCAAATGAAAACCACAGTGAGATACCACCTTACCCTGTCAGAATGGCTATCATCAATAAATCAACAAACAACAAGTGTTGGTGAGGTTGTGGGGAAAAGGGAACCCTGGTGCACTGTTGGTGAGACTGCAGATTGGTGCAGCCATTATGGAAATCAGTACGGAGGTATCTCAAAAAACTGGAAATGGAACTACCTTATGACCCAACAATTCCACCCCTAGGTATTTATCCAGAAAAACCCAGGACACTAATTCAAAAAAACATGCACCCTTATCTATGTTCATTGCAGCACTATTTACAATAGCAAAGACTTGGAAACAATCGAAATGCCCATTGTTAGATGACTAGATTAAGAAACTGTGGTACAACAGCGAAAGCAGTCCTAAGAGGGAAGTTCATAGCATTGCAGGCCTATCTAAAGAAAGAAGAACAATCTCATATCAACAGACTATCT
>NW_017731679.1:502051-557427 GCF_001890085.2 Hipposideros armiger
TATTGCATTGTTCTGTACACCTGAAACTAACAATAAAAAAAAAAAAAGAAACTGTGGTACAGGGCCGGCCGAGTGGCTCAGTTGGTTAAGAGCTTGCTCAAGAGTTCGAGCTCTGAGCAACAGTGGTTCGATTCCCGGCCTGAGCTGAGCAGCCACTGAGCTGCCAAAAGGTGGCAGGATAGCTCATTTTATAAAAAAAAAAGAAAAAAAAGAAAACAAACTGTGGTACATTTACACAATGGAGTATTAGTCAGCTATAAAGAAGAAGGAAATTGTATAATTTGCAATGAAATGGATGGACCTAGAGAACATTATGCTCAGTGAAATAAGCCAGTCAGAGAAAGAGAAATACCATATTATCTCACTTATATGTGGAAGCTAAAGAACTGAATAAATGAGCAATGTAAACAGAAATCGTCTCAGAGACACAGAGCAAAAACTGATGATTGCTAGTTGGGAGGGGGTGGGGATGAGGGAGAAAGGGAAGGGGCGAGACAACATAAATTGGTAAGTACAATATGGTCTCAGGGATAGAAAAGACAGTTTGGGGGATATAATCAATAATGTGGTAAATATTTTTTAGGGGACCAGATGGTCTCATGTCTTGTTAGGGAGACCACTTCATGGACGGTGTAGATGCCTGACCACTGCACTGTACATCTGAAGCTGCTATTGAATAATATTATATGTCAACTATAATTTAATGCATGTATAGTCATGGGATGTGGAGTATAGTGTGGGAATGGAGTCAATGGAATTGTAATAGATATGTATGATATTGGGGGTGAGGGACAGTGGATGGGGGAGGTGGTTGTCACTTTGTGAGGGGTGAAAAGGATAACTATTGCACTGTTTTGTATGCCTGAAACTAATAATAATAAATAAATAAAATAAAATTAAATTAAAAAGCTACAAAGGAAAAATAAATAAATAAATAAATAATTTAATTAATTTTTAAAAATGCTTTGAGAATGAACCAAAAAAAAAAGATTGGAAAAATGTTCCCTCTCACCAGCAGTGTATGAAAAATGAATTTCTGCACATCTTCACTGACACTAAATATTGTCATTATTTTTATTTAAACATTCTGGTGAGTGTATAATTATGATCTCATTTTGGTTTTAATTTACATTCTCTGATGAATAATGATAGTAATGATGCTGAGTTTCTTTCATGTTCCTTTCGGTCACTTGAATATCCTAGTTTATAAAGTGCCTTTCATCATTTTTAAGTTGGGCTTTCTTGTTTTTTCCTTATTGATTTGTAGGAGTATACTATATATTCTTCATATAAACCTTTTATCAAATACTTGTATTGTAAAGATCTTTCCCAGTCTGAGGCTTACATATTTTACTTTTCAATCACAATTTTGAGGAACAGCAGCTCTTAATTTTAATAAAATTCAGTTTATCATTTTTATATTTACTGTTGTTCATCTGTACTGCTTAAGAAATGTTTGCGTACATCCAGGTCATAAAGATATTTTTCCTGTTTGCTTCCTGAAGTTTGATTGTTTTAATTTTATATTTAGGTCTAATATCAAACTCAAATCAATTTTTTGAGTATGATATGAGATAAATCTCAAGGTTCATAATTTTTCCATAAGGTTAATCAGTCATTCCAGCATCACTTATGAAAAGGTCATCCTGTCCTCTATTAATCATGTGACTAAATAGGGTGCCTGTATGTGTATGGATATATTCCTAGGTGCTCATTTCTCTTCTATTGATCTGTTTGTCTAACATTGTGCAGCTAATTCCTTAATTAATGTAACCTTTCAATGTCTTAAAATTGGGAGTATAAGACCTTTAATGTTTTCTTATTTTTTTTAAGATTCACTTAGGTTTCTAAGGACCTTTGCATTTCCATCTAAGTTGTGTGATCAGCTCACCAACCTACACCTAACATTTGTTGAGATGTTGTTTGCTGCATTGAATTCACATTTCAATTTTGGGTTATTTAACATCTTAACAATATTGAGCCTTCACTGAATTCTCCAACATATTAGTAGTCTTTAATTTCTCTAAATAATGTTTCATACATTTCAGTATAGAAGTTTTATGTATCTTTTATTAGAATCATTCCTAAGTATGTATAGTTTTACAGTATTATAAATGATATTTTAAAATTTTTATTTACGTTTGTTGATAGTATATAGAAATACAGTTGAATTTTTTTATATTAACCTTAGATCCAGCCAACTTCCTTAATCTATTTGTGAATTATAGATTAATGATGTTATTGTATCTTAGCCTACATTCAAATAACATTTTACTTCCTCACTTTCTTTCCATTCTCCCATCCTTTCTGCAGAATGGTATTAGAAACAAAGATCTGAATACTAGGTGTGCTGATTACTATTGGGTTGTCATTGCTTCTGAGACCTCTCAGCTAACAGAGCAGGCAAATATATGTTGTTTATGCTAATATATATAAACTAAACATGAGTTCATTCGGATACCTTCAATTCTAATCCATTACCAAATGGATTATTCGAGCCTGCTCTCATTATTTTGTAAAAACTCCCACTCCAATAATGAGAAACGTGGCATCCACTATTCACCATACATTTAGTTAATTGTTTAATTTCAGTATACTAAGTATATGTATAGGTCAAAATCATTAACCTGTACCCTCTAGGAAACAACCTAATAAACAAGAGTACGGGACTTACATATAGCATTTTTATCTTTATTTTTACAAGTTTCATTCATCACCAAAGTTAATTAAGTATGTTATTCTCCCACTCTCTTAGGTGAGTTGGTTTTATATATTTGTAATGCACATAGATTGCTTTGTCACAATGTGCATTTCCTCTTGGGAGACCCTAATCTTTTAAATGATTTCTTTTTAATTTGCACCCATTAAATTTCGCTCTTTGCATTATAAAATCTATGGGTTTATAAAAATGTATAGTATCATTATAGTCATTAAAGACATTATACAAATGTATAGTGTCATGGAGAATAATGTCACAACCCTAAAATCCCCTGTGATTCACCCATCCAGCACTCCCCCCTCCTCCTAACTCCCGATATTCACTGATCCTTTTGCTTCTATGTAGTTCTGCCATTTCCAGAATATTATAATTGTAATCATACATTATGCAGATTCTGCAGACTGACTTCTTTTACTTAGCATAATCCAGGTATAATTCATTCAAGCCTTTTCATGTAGCTCATTTTTAATTACCAAATAATATTCCATTGTATACATATAGCAGAGCATTAACCACTCACCTATTGAAAGATATCTTGATTGCTTCCAGTTATTTTTGTGATTATGAATAAAGCTGCTACAAACATTTATTTTTAGGTTTTTGTAAAGACAGAAGTTTCACATCAGTTGGGTAAACACCTAGAAGCAGATTGCTGGATCATATATAGTAAGATCACGTTTCATTTTGTAAGAAGCTACTAAACTGTCTTTTAAGGTGGCTGTACTATTTTGCATCCTCACCAGCAATGACTAAGAGTTCCTTTGCTCTGCGTCCCTGCCAGGAAGTAGAAATGTCAGCTTTTTGAATTTTAGTCATCTTAATAGGTGCATAGTGATATCTCATTCTTGTTTTAATTTGCAATTTCCTAGAAAAATAGTATTGAGTATCTTTTCATATGCTTATTTGTCATCTTTAGATCTACTTTGGTGAGGTATCAGTTTAGACCTTTTGTCTGTTTATTAATTGGGCTGGTTGTTTCCTTATTGTTTAGATTTATGTGTTCTTTATATATTTTGGAAAAAATCCTTTATCAGATATGTATTCACCAAATATTTTTTTCCAGTCTGTGGCTTTTCTGTTCATTCTCTTAGCAGTGTCTTTTGCAGAGCAGAAGTTTTTAATTTTAATGGAGTCCAACTTATCAGTTTTTCTTTCATGTGTTATGTTTTTGGTATCATATTTAAAAACTTGTATTTAAAAACTTATCACCAAATAAAAGGTCACCTAGATTTTCTCATATGTAATCTTCTACAAGTTTTACAGTTTTTCATTTTACATTTATGTTTATGATTAATTTTGAGGTGAATTTGTGAAATGTTGTGAAGTTCGTATTTAGGTTCATTCTCTCCTCCCCCATAGGAGCAATTGTTCTAGCACCATTTGTTGAATAACTTCTTTGTTGAATTGCCCTTGCTCCTTTGTCAAAGATCAGTTGATTTTATTATATGAGTCTGTTTCTGGGCTTTCTGTTCTGATCCACTGATCTGAATGTCTATTCTTTGACAATGCCCCATTGTCTTTATTACTATAGCTTTAGAGTAAGACTTGAAATCTGGTACCCTTTCATTTAAACTTTAGAATTGGTTTGCCAATATGAATGAAAGAGCTTACTGGGTTTTTAAAAATTGAGACTGCATTAAATCTATAGATTAAATTTGGGAATAACTGTTATTTTAATAGTACTGAGTCTTTTAACCTGTGAACATGAATACTCTCTCCATTTACTCAGATCTTATTTGATTTTTTACATCATAGTTTTGTAGTTTTTCACATAGTGATGCTGAATATATTCTGTTAAATTTATACCTAAATGTGTATTTCATTTTTGTGCTATTGTAAATGATATTTTTTTATATTTGACATTCCAATTGTTCATTGCCATTATATAACAAGGCAGCTAATTTTTTTATAGTAGTAATCTTGTGTCCTGTAAATTTATTATACTCACTTATTAGTTCTAGGAGTTTGAGGTTTATTTATTTATTTATTTATTTATTTATTTATTTATTTCCTACATAGACAGTCATGCATCTACAAAGAAAGACTTTTATTTTTTCTTTTCCTTCCAATCAATATAATTTTATTTGCTTTTTAATTTAATTTTATTTTTATCTATTTATTTATTTTTGTCTTATTGTGCTAGTCAGGACTTCAAATACAATGGTAAATATTGCTTTGTCATTGGCATTGGTGATTTCTATGGTGACTCTGAGGCTAGTCTTACTCCTTTTGTTGACTACTTTCTTTTCACCAGTAGCTAAAATAAAACAACTTGATGTTGTGCATCTTTTTTTGCATTTTCCTTGGATACAATCATTTCTTTATTTATAGATTTCATTTTTTTCACACATTGGGTAAGCTTCTCATAAATATTTGAATGTGTGTTCCATTTCATTTGATGAGTTTTCTATTTCAGACTCACTTATTTTCCATAGTCTTCTCTATGTTCTTTATTATCAGGATCCCTCTGAGTGACTTCATCTCTTTGCCTACATTGGGTAGAGGTATCTCAGTCTTTACCTCTATGAAAATATCTCATTTTCAATACTAAGTATGGTGTACATTATGGTTTCTAATTTATTTCTCAATTTGGGATTATTAATCTTTGGTGACTGTCTACGTTTTTGCAAGTCTTCAATTTTAATTAAATACCATGTTTGAAATCAAAAGTTATTGAATATTCTTACCAATTTGTTCTAGATTTTGAAGTGATTAGGAGTAACTTAATTCATGACTATTTTCTTCAGAGGTGGACACTTTGTCTACTTTTTGCATACTATGTTCTTTCTATTTTTTTCTTATTTCATACCTATGCAGCAAAATTGCCACACCATTCTTTTTTTATGTTATTCACATTTGAGCAGAAGCTTTTCTATTCTCTTTTATCTGAAGCAGTCTTGTTAATTTTTACTTCTCATCCCATTGGACATGAAACCATAACCTCAAAGTGAACACTATTTTGTGAGTGGTTATTTTGTGTGATACATCGGTAACTCTTCTATAGCTTAGGTGAGGTGGACTGTGGAGAATTGTTCCAGAAAAAGATGAGCTAAAATGCTAGAGCTTATTTTTAGAAATAGTGTACTCTGTACTTTTCTCTGAAGTTTTATTTAATGTCCTGTTTCAGGGTTTAGCCCATCTTGTCTGGAAGGACTATTCCATTATTGTGAGGGAACATTTTGAGATCTAGATCATTCCTCAATTCTACGCTAAGCTCTAAGGCTTTCGGTTCACTGGGGATACACAGTCCCATAGCTTACTTTCCCCTTTTTATCTTCCTCCCTCTTTAGTAACCATTCCTTTATAGCATTACATTAAACATATAAAAAAGACTGCTTTGGTGAAAATGGCACTTGATTGTAAAACCAGAGCGCGATTTGAAGATCTGGTTTTGACCCTAGCTATGGGACCTGGAGCAAGTTCCAATTTTATCTGAAAAATGCTTGCACAGTAATGTGGTGAGAGTAGATGTTTTCCACAGATTATTTTATAGTATTTCATAACCATGAATTTCTAAACTTCCCAAATCAATGGATAAACAAATATTGCATCTATAAAATGCTTTATATAGGTAGAAATTTACAAATAATTAATTGTAACATCTATATGTATTATCTATATATAGCAAAAAAGCTAGATATTTAGAGGTATCCAAATAGGTTTCCATAACCTATGGCAACCTTAAGTATTGAGTTTTTATTTATATAGATACATAGATTAAAATTAAGTTGCAAACTGAGAAATTTTCTGAAAGTTTAGATTCCCTGATAATTTTACCTGAAATTTTGGCAACTAAATATTGAAGAGAATTACTCTCTAAGGAAACCACTTGAGGTTGCATTTTTAGACAAAGTTGAGGCCTACAAACACATTACCAAGCTTTGGTAGGTTAAAACAATAAGCCAAACTATATCTCATCCAGATAATCCTGTCCTGATTGACACCTATACCTCATCTTAGAATTTTGATTCATATTTAAAAATTGATTTCTCTTTTGAGTAGTCTGCTCTATTAGAGTGATGGGAGTGATTCTATTAGAATCTATGTTGTGAATTAATCCTTTATGCAGTTTCTATTCGGTTAAGTTCAAAAAGCTCTACATTATTTCACCTTTAGGAACAATAAAAAAAAGGATCTAGGGGGTTGCTTTTATCATGTGGTAGTGACATTGTATGATATTCCCAATCTAATCATGCACGAGAGACTTAAGTGGAAGATTTATAATGAGGAATATTTTCCTTAGTTAAAACATTCACTCTATTCTTACAGTGAAAGAGTAAGATGTGGTTCTATTTGTAAACAGCTAAAGCATGATATCTGCAATACATCATGTAAAGGTATAATCACTGTCAAAGTGCCAAGGTACCATCACAGAAAGTGACTACTGTAATTGACAGAGATGGTGATCAGGCTCCAGGACTATTTGCTGATTGCATATTCATGAATCCACTTGTAATATGCTACAGTTACTCTGTGAGTTATTCTAAAAGGATGTTTAACATCACTAGACTGACACTATGTATTCTCAAATTTGCAAGTCTAATTTTTAACACATCTCTTTCTGCTTTGTCTTGGAATGTCTAACTTGTGAAATGAGAACTTAGCTATTGGTCTGAATAACAGGTTGCATGTTTATGCCATTGTCACAGTGCAGTCAGATGAATTCAGCCCCTTTTGAATTCAGTCCTTAAACTCTTTTTACAACTTTAAAGTAAACATTGGCAGTCAGTTAAAACCAACTTCCAAATGCAGTGGTTCTCTTGTCAGCCACTTTACATGGCCAATTGTTTAGTCTCTCACTGAGAGATACTTATATGGTAGTAGATAATCATTATTTTAAATATTATTCTCCCACTGTAGTCATCTATAGTGTTTTCAACCTATATGTCATGTGGTGTTTTACCCCATCTTGACAAATTGATTTTGTAATGTATTGAGAAAACCTATAAATTATCCTTAAATAATGTAGAATGATGATTTATAAAACTTAAGTATATCAGCTTTTACATGGAAATTAATGTGAATAGTATAGAGAATAAACTATAATGTGTCCCAATACTGAACTTTTGGTTGAATTTCTTTTCTTCATTATAGTGGGAAAACCTGACTAGATTTATGAAGGAATCTATAAATTGCACCACAGACCTTTTCAATAGGCTGAAGTAGAGGCTAAAAGGAGACGTGGAAAGCCAAGAAACCATTCGAAGTAAAGGTGAATTAGGCCCCTTTAAAAAAAAATTGGGGACATATTCAAAAGTTTTTCATGTTATTAATTTAATGTAATATAAGAAACTCTAAATTGATAAATAAATTTAAAAAGGAATAGGAATTAGAACAGGCGTATACTTCTATTAGTTTCAAAATCTGATGTAATGTTTTTCAAGTGTTTTAATTCTCTAAGTAAGATTATAAATTGATATAATACTTTAGTTTTTAAAATAAATATTTTATTAAAGTATTGTATGTGTATAAGTACATATATATAGAAGTGTAGAAATTGTGCATGGCTCAGAGAATCTTTATAAAGTGCACACAGCTATAACACTTGGGGTTTTACAATTATTCTGTAAAAATTATCTAATGTCTCAGTAGTTAAGTAAGAGTACAGGAATATTCTAAGTATGCTTTTTCTGAACTACTTTCCTTAACATGAAAATCACAGAGTAATTGAGTAAGATTAAAATGATCTCCAGGGTATTTTAGAGTAGAAGTAATGATACCTCTCTAGGTCATTTATGTGTTAAGAGACCTAGATTTAGACCAAGCCAATAGGCTCTTCTGTCTGGCAGTTTGGCAACACCATGTTGGTAGAAGCAATTATGGGTGAGTTATGCTAATCATAATGAAACTCGAGGGATAACCCTGGAACCCAAATTATAGTTTAATTTCTACACTTACAATTAATCTACCCAATTAGGTGTACATAGCACATCTTAATGCTCCTAGCTTTCCTTCATATCTTTATGCAGATGCTGCTTTCTCATCTTTATATGCCATATGCACCTGAACAGTGCCATAATTATTTCAAACACCATGAACTGCATTCTGTATTGGAAATACTATTTCCAAAAAGGTATTTGAGTCAGAGGAAAACACTTAGTAAAATTCTTCTAAAAGCACAAACTAATACCATTAGAAGGAAATTTCCCTTTCATTTCATTTCCCATCTAGGACCTATTGTCATTTATTGTTCACTGAATAATCCAAGAAACATTTACTATATCCCTTTTATATGTCTAGTTTTGTTTCAGGGGCTGGAAATAAAACATAATAATAATGGTGGAATACTTGACCTTAAAGAGCTTACAGCCTCTGCAGAGGTGTTATAAAGAACATTATGTCAGAGAGGTCTCCATTCATCCATTTCAGTAAGTAATTATTGAGTTTCTGTTTATGCCAGGAAAATTGCAGGCATTTTCGATAAGGCAATAAAATAAAATAGACAAAATTCTTGCCCTTTTAGAGTATATGTTCTAATAAAGGCAACTGGTGATAAGTAAAGTATGTAAGTAAACATGTAAAGTGGTGGATTGATCAGATTTTTGGCCTCAATTAATTATATCACTATATCCAAGCCCTTTTGCAGTGTGGCTTTGCACAAATCTAAAATATGGGCTTGTTTTTGAAAGTAGAATGTGATGGAAGTGAGTGTGTTTGTTCTAAACCTACGGCTAAAGAAGCCTTGCACATTTCTGTTCTCTCTGAATGCTACCTCACCCATAGACCAAACTGAGAGGCTATCCTAAACCAAGATACTACCATCCAAACCAATAGTAGACCACAGATGATAAGTGAGCCTAGACAAGATAGCTGAGTTTAGTACTAATCAGCAGAACCATCCAGGCTACCCATTGACTCATGAATAAAAATAAATGTTCATTATTGTATGACATTGAGGCTTTGCTATTATTTGTTATGCAGCATTACTTTGGCAAGAGGTACTTGACACATGTTCTACATAAGATAATTAAGATTGCTAATGAGAAAATGTAGATAAGAAACATGGTATGTAAAGATTGGGAGTTGGGGGTGGTGGAACATATAAAGAGGTTGACAAGAAATGCTTCAGTGAGAAGTTGAATTTTGAGAAAAAATCTGGAGCAAGTGAGGTAGCAAACCAACTAGGTATGTGGTGTAAGGCCATTCCAGGCATAGGCAACAATGAGAGCAAATGCTCTGAGTAAACAGAATGACTGGAATGTTTGAGGAACAGGTAACATATTGGATAACATGTAATATAATAAGATTACAATACACTAAAAAGAGTAAAAAGAGATGAGATCAAAGTCTAAAAGGACAGAGAGAGAGGACCAGACCATGTAGGACATTGTAAATTTGGGGGGTTTTAATCTGAGTGAGATGGAAACTTATTGGGGTATTGATTGATGGGTTTGGATATAAGTTTTACTGATATCACTCTGCATCTGTTTTAAAAATAGGTTATAGAGGTACAAAGGTGGTAGGAACACCGCTTAGGAGATAAAACAATAATCTAAAAAGATAGTAGTGCTGACATCCATTTGTGATAAAAACCCTCAGTAAACTCGTAATTGAGGGGTTTTTCTCAACTTGATAAAGACTGTCTACAAAAATCCTGCAGCTAACATCATACTTAATGGTGAGAAATGAAGCTTTAACAATAAGATCAGGTATAAGGTAAGGATGACCCCTCTCACCATGCCTTTTCAACATCATACTGGAAGTCGTTGCTAATTCAATTAGGCAAGAAAGAAAATAAAATATACACACATTGGGAAGAAAGACATAAAACTGTCTTTGTTCACAGATGGCATGATCTGTGAACAAAGATCATGTAGAAAACAAAACAAAAACAAAACAAAACAAAACAAAAAAAGCCTCCCTGGAATAATAAGCAAGTTTTCAGGATACAAGGTATGTAAATATCAATGGATGTCCTATATACCAACAATGAAAAAGTAGAATTTGAAATTGAAAACACAATGCCACTTATATTAGCATCCCCCAAAATGAAATGCTTGGGTATAAATCTAACAACATATCCAGAGGCTCTATATGAGCAAAACTACAAAACTCTGATGAATGAAATCAAGGAACTAAATATTTGGAGAGATATTTTATGTTCATGAATAGGAAGGCTTAATATTGTCAAGATGTGAGTTCTTCCCAATTTAATCTATATGTTCAATGCAATCGCAATAAAAACCCCAGTAAGTTATTTTATGGGTATTAATAAACTGATTCTAAAATTTATACAGAGAAGCAAAAGACTTAGAATAGCCAAAACAATATTGAAGAAGAAGAACAAAGCTGGAAGAAAAAGAAAACAAGCAAAAAAAGAAAATAAATCCTTGAACTAATCCTCACAATTAAAAAAAATAGTAGCTCAGAATCACAGATTTAAATATAAAACATAAAATTATATAACTTTTCAAAAAAACCTTCAGATTCTAGGGCTAAGTAAAGAGCTCTTAAACTTGATACCAAAAGCATTATCCATAAAAAGAAAAATTGATAAATTAGATCTCATCAAAATTTAAAGCATTTCCTCTGCCAAAATTCTGTTTAAAAGATGGGAGAATAAGCTACAGACTGAGAGAAAATATTTGCAAACATGTCCAAAAAAGGACTGGTACCTAGAATATATAAAGAACTCTCAAAACTCAACAGAAAAATAACACTCCACATAAGAAACAGGCAAAAGACACACATAGACATCTCACTGAAGAGGATATACAGATGGTAAATAAGCACATAAAGAGATGTTCAACATTACCCCTAGCAAAATGCAAATTAAAACCACAATGGGAAGCTCTGCATACCTATCCAAATGCCTAATTTTTCTTTTAAATGCTGGGGAGGATGTGGAGAAATGGGGTGACTCCTATGTTTCTTGTGAGAGTGCAAATGGTAAGGATCCCCTGGAAAACAATTTGGTATTTCTTATAAAACTAAAGATTCAATTACCATACAACTCAGCAATTGCACTCTTATCCCTGAGATGTGAAAACTATGTTCACAGAAACACATTCATAGCAGTTTTATTCATAATAGCCATAAACTGAAAACAACTGAGACGCCCTTCTATAGGTGAATAAAAAACCTGTGGTATATCATTACTATGGAAAACTAGTTAGCAATAAAAGGAACAAACTATTACCATAAACAAACACTTAGATGAATCTTAAGAGAATTAGATTGACAATATCAGTATGTTACATACTGTATGATTTTATTTATATAACATTCTTGAAATGACAAAATTAGTTAGATGGAAAACACAGCTGAGGTTGCCAGGGGTTGAAATTTGGGAAGGGAGGTGGTCGTGACTATAAAAGGGTAGCAGAAAGGATCCTTGTAATGATGAAACTGTTTTGTGCTTTGAATATTAGAGGTCGAAACACAAACCTGAACATGTGATAAAATTGCATGGCACTAAAATACACATTCACACACACACGAACACATATCAAGATGGCTAAGTCTGAATAAAATGGATGGATTTTATCAATGTCAGTTTCCTGTTGTAATGTTCCACTGTAGTTACCATTGGGGGAGACTAGCTAAAGAGTACATGGAATATCTCTGTATTATTTCTTACAACTGTATGTGGATCTACAATTACCTGAAAATAAATAATTTAATTAAAAAATAGTGACACATATAATTACCATATGACTGATCAATTCCACTTTTACACATTTACCCACTAAAAACAATAATATATGATCACAGGAAGATATGTACACAAATGTCAATAGTTATAATTATTTATAATAGTGAAATGCCCATCAACAGATGGATGAATAAACAAATTGTGGTTTATCCACACAATGGAATTCAGTTTTGACAATAAAAAGAACAAACTACTGGTACAATCAATAACACAGATGAATTTCAAACACATGTTGAGTGATAGAAGCCAGATACAATAGAACAATTAATTACTGTATGAATCCATTAATATGCATTCTAGAACAGGCAAAACTATGTACATTGGCAGAAAGCAGATCAGTGGGCCTGGTACCAATGTAAGGGTTTGAATGGCTTGGGTCAAACAGAAATTATTTAAAAAGTGATGAAAACATTCTATATTTTGATAATAGTGATAGTTACATGGGGCTATTCATGAATCAAAATGTATGAAATTATACAATTAAAATCATGCATTTTGTTTTATGTGAAGGATACCTCAAAAAAGTGATTTAAAAGAAAAATTGCATCAGTGTGAGATAAATATGAGGTGATGTGTTTATTTCATGTAAAGTTGGTGAGAACATCTCTCAGATAAGGTGACATTTAACCAGTGACATGAAATGAGTGACAGTGGGAGAAAATATCTTAGTGAAAAATGTTTTATATAGCAACAATGGAAAAAATACATACCCTAACATGAGATCTAGCTTAGTGTGTTCAAATACCCATGAAGCCAGTGAGGTAAAGATACGTAAATGAGTGATAAGAAACAAGGTCATATATGTAAAGTGCAGGATAGATATGGGACCAGGGAGCACAGATTATTCAGTCATTTTGGCTGCCACTCTTAGTAAAATAGGCAGCCATTGGCGGGCAGAAGAACAGCATGACCTAACGATGTTTTAATGGGATTACTTTATTTATTGTGTGAAGAATAGAGTCAGATCACATCATATGGAAAATTATAATTTCCTTCTTTTAAATACTTTGAACTTAGATTTCCTTTCCATGAAATGGGTATTTGTTCATGTCCCAAGAGTTAGCTTGACACTCAAGATGTTGTCCTGTGAGTACATTTCAGAGCCTGTCTGTCTACTAAAATAAAATAGATCTGTTAACTTTTCTAGCACCCTGACAATTTAGAGATAAGAGCTTATTTTCAGATATTCCAAAACCAGTAAATGAAATAATTATTAAAAACTTGCTATAAAAAAATCCAAGTAACTGCCTCATGGTTACAAAAGCATATGATGCCTAATGGCTTTGGAATGATTATATGTGATACACATCTGAAAAAATTGAATTGTTGATTTTAAAAATGACTTTTTGGTTTGTATGTGAATAAAAATAGCACAGACCCAAGAACAGCCTCATGCTGCCACCAGAGAACATAAGTTACAAAGTCCGTGATTAATAAAACAGTATCAAGTCAATACAAATCAGTTAATTTTGCTAATGACTGTCATGCATGGTAAAAATAGACAGCAAGCTCTCTTCTGGCAGAATTAACAAGCAGCTACTTAATATGGAGCATAGAAATTATAGTAAATAGTAAATGGGAAAAGAACAAGAGGAGTAGCATTGAAGAGGCGGAGGAGAGAACTCTTAACCATTGCTCATACCCATAGCCCAGCATTTAGCCCATCAGTAACATGGAGACTGGCATTGTGAGGGGGAAAACACTGCAAAAATAACAGCTCAACACACATGTCCCAGCAGGGTCCAAAATCAGGTCACAGCAATCACAGACACTTTTCTGGGGAACAGAGTCAACCTATTGACAACTGTTCCAGAAAACTGTTAACCAGGTAGTTATTCGAGTCCGTGTATAGTTTCAGTCTTGCCTTAACAGTCCTAGTTTTACTTTTTTTCTTTTTCTCTTATAAACACTTATATTTCTTCTTTTAAAAACTATCAAAACAAATACTTTGGTGTTATTTTCAAGGAATAAAAAAAAACAGTGCTTGTCTGAATAAAGAACATTTTTTCTTTTCCTTTTTTATTTAACATTGACATTGATATAATTGTGTGTCTGCCAATTCTGGGAAAATATCTTAATTATGTCTACCAGTTTATCATTCATCAACAATAACAGGAAACCTCATAGTTATTTCGTATCAGATTATCGTAGTCATGTTCAGCTAAAAAACAAATATTTATCAACTTCCTCTATAACTGCCTCAAAAATTGCAAGTATATATTCATTTAAAAACATTTCCTTACAGCCTATGATGGCCTGGAGGATACAGGGACAAACAAAACCAAGTTTCTGCCATCAGCTTAATAATCATTATGGAAGATGACATATAAATACATAATTTAAAAATCTAATGCAGTTTAAAATTTACTGACCCCAAGACACGTTCCTGAAACCCTCAGACTAGGTGGTGCTAGTCTAGCTAGTGTTAGAGTACCTTATATTCATCCTTATAGAACTGAAATTCATTCATTCATCAGTAAATGATTTTCAAGTGCCACTTAGCATGTGTCAGAGGTGACGTTATTCAGAAACCTAAATAAAGTTGTGTTCGTTTTCAACTGTTGTGGTAACAAATCACCACAAATTTAGTGGCTTAAAACCATACAGATTTATTTTACAATTCTGTAGGTCAGAAGTCTGACATGGGCCTTATTAGACTAACATCAAGGTCTCAGCAGAGCTGCATTACTCTGAAGGCTCCGGAGTAGAATGCGTTTCCTTGCTTTTTGCAGATACTGGAGACCATCCACAGTTTTTGGTATGTAGACCCCTTCCTCCGTCTTCAAAGCCAACAAGTGATGACTTAGTCACAATTCTCTGACCTTCTTCTGTCATCACATCTTTCTCTGATAAACTTTCCATCTTAAAGTCTGTAATCTTAATTACACCTTCGAAGTCCCTTTTGCCATGTGTGGTAACATAGTCACAGGGTTCAGGGATTAGGATGTGGATACCTTTTAAGGTGGGTGCATTATTTTGCCTAGCACAGAAGTGAAGAAGTGTTCAATGTAAAGATCTAGGGAAAGAGCAGTGGAAGTGAGATTGATGTGTTTGAGTCTACAGGACCAGTATGTCTGGAGTAGAAAGAATATGAGAATAATATATGATGATGTCAATGAGTTATGCAGGGGCCAGGTAAAGTAGGGCCTTGAAGCCACGGTCACGTTGCATTTGATTTTGATTATTATAAAACATCACAAGAGGATTTGAAAGGGTTGGTGACATAATCTGTTCACTCTGTTTAATGTGTGTGGTCACTATTAGAATATGAGCAATTTGAGGATAGGGAACATGTCTGTCTCATTTACCCATGTATCTCTCATATTTGATTTAGTTCCTGATTCAGAGTAAGCCCACAATGAGCATTATTTGGTCAATTTATAAATAAATGAGGCTTACTGTCCACAGTAAGTAATCGGTAAACTTTTCCATGACTCCTTTCCACCTATTTTCCTATATTCCCATCCTCTCACTGTCCCTTCCTTTCTTATTTTGTTCCTTCCACTATTTTTGAAATATGGGTGCTATGAGCACTTAAAATCAACTGCCTAGGGAAGTAGAGAATGCCAGTGATGTCTGTGGAATGGAAGCATATTTATCTGAAAATAAGTAAAGATTCATCTTATTGCCAAGAAATCGGCTTTCATCTGATGTCTTTTCATGAGCATGTCTTGCCAGATTAAAGGTTATTTTTTGGTTAGAGGAAGTGCTGCAGAAACCAGATATACAAGATTCTTTCCTTGATCTATTTCCATACATTTTGGAAAATCTACACTTGGATTGATTGATTCCCTGAGAACTTTTATTTTTCAGAAAGGCCTATATACCCTGTAGCTTTTGTCAGGCTTGTCAAGACCACACACCAAATATGAGGACAAAGTTGCTACTTATTCATTTCAGTTTCTCATAAGCTATGTCTAAAATAGACATAAAATCTCCCTCCATATTCAACTTTTATTAATAAGCTCTGAATGACTATTAAATGCCATTAGGTTGGGCACTATCTGTACATTATTTCATCTAATTCCCACATCAACCTATTAATAGGAGTTAAGTCTCTCTTTTGCCAACTGCACGAAGTCAGGTGTAGAAAGTTTAACAAAACAATATGTACAAAGATGTGTATACTAAGCTACTATTTATCTTAAAAAGGGAAGAATACAGATATGTGCCTGTGTATGGAGCAAGGCTTACTGTTGTTTTATTTTATTTTTTTAGAATGAAAAAACACAAACAGAATTGGTTTTCTACTGGAGAGAAAACAGTTACATATTAGAGAAGAAAGGGGTTGTTGGGCTTGAAAAGAAGTTAGACTTCTCTAAGTTTAACTGACTTGTAAGTTTGACCCTGAAACTATATAAAGATTTTGAGCAATTTTACTACAAAATTAAATGTACACAATTAATCCTTAAAATGAAAGCACAATGAAATAATTAAGTTTGTGACAATTAAGATCGCAAAATCATCCTAGAAAAAGTGCTACATACCTCATTCATAGTCACTTTTGACATACTCCCCTTGGGAAGCTATGCACTGATGCCAGTGTCTAGTTCACCCTTCAAAGCAATTTTGGAACTCTTTTTCTGGAATGGCCATCAGAGCCGTCTTGGTATTTCCCTTGATGTCCTAAATATCATCAAAATGTTTTTCTTTCAATATTTCCTTTATCTTTAGGTAAAGGAAGACGTAATTGGGGACCAGATCAGGTGAGTAGGGAGGGTGTTCCAATACAGTTATTTGTTTACTTGCTAAAAACTCCCTCACAGGCAGTGCTGTGTGAGCTGATGCATTGTCGTGATGCTAGAGCCATGAATTGTTGACGAAAAGTTCAGGTCGTCTAACTTTTTCACTCAGTCTTTTCAGTACTTCCAAATAGTCAACTTGGTTAACTGTCCAGTTGGTACAAATTCGTAATGAATAATCCCTCTGACATCAGAAAATGTTAGCAACATCATTGCAACAAATTTGCCAACTTAATTGTCACAACGCGTAAGCCTATCTCTCAAGTTACTGGCATGACCACAAACAGAAGTTATTTCTAATGATTTTAAGATACAATAATCTGACTGTACATCCTGAGAATGAAAAGAATAGAATCAAAATTCTTAAACTCTCTTCAGTAATTATATTAAAAGTGGTGTTAGTATCATTTTAAGACTGTTGTGTGTATAAGATGGAATAAAATGAATGAATAATTATGTTGCTGGGTTCTTATATTTCTCAGCCTGGAAAAGGGGATATACAGGATTGGTGAGATTAATTGAAAGTCCATGGTCCTGAATTTGGATTGGAATTATCAGTATGAGCTCAGGTTTTACAAAACAAACAAAAAAGTTACATATTAGCTCTGCCCAGAGAAAATCAGTGGAACCCAAGCTGTTTTTGGCCTGTCATTAAGTGCTTGATAAATGCAAGCTATAATTACTTTTTCACTTTTGAGTTGTATTGCTAAAATATTGTACTGTGAAAGAGGAGCTAAGAGTCAACCATAGCTAGCTGCTAGGAAAACATCACTTATGCTTAAACTCTTTGATTGAGACTCCTCTATATGCAGTACATTAATAATACCAAGCAGAAACAATAATGGTAATGGAAAGAATGAATTCTCCCTTATTTGTCTCAGTCAGGGCGGGAGGGTCAATGAGATTTATCAGGAAAATATTAGTATAGCCAGTAATTTTCATATCTATATCAAGTCATTTTTCAAGAGCTACCAGCAAATAGTCAACTTATTTTCACTTTCATCTTTAATTCTCCCTCCTATTATCTGATGGAAAAGGCCATGCAGAATTCCATCTCCCAACATGAGAGGTCTGCATGAGGGAGAAAAAAGTTAGATAATTGCTTGCCAGTTAAGGCATTCACAACTAGTTAGGCACCACTCCCCGTCAGACCATATAATGAGCATCATATAATGGCATTGTCATCAGGTCCCATCTTTCTTGTTCCTGTTGTGCTCTTTTGTCCTGGCCTCATTCTTACTTTCCATTTTTCCTTTGTTTAGGAAATCCTAATATGAATTTTGCCCTTCTCCATTGAATTTGGTGTGGCATGTGATGTCCTCGATAGTTTGATTCTCAGCTATTGTTGTGGATTTTTTTTTGCTGATGGGTTGAACTGCTAGTGTTTATTGTTTCTTGTGGACATGTGTTTATTTCTACTTTTGTCAGTTCATCCAAATTTATTTAATGCCAGTTTTCCTTGAGACAATTCTAAAGTATCTGCGTGTATTAGAGTGTATGGGTATGTTAGTGTGAATGTGTGCATGTGTGTATGTGCGTTCATGTGTGTATGAAAGTGGCAGTGGGAGGTCAGGCTGAGGGATGGGTCCACACTAGAAATCTGTTGAGATAGATTCTAGCCTTGATACTATTCATAACTTTATAGTGTATTTCTCATTCCTCATTTTCCTCACTTTTTACATGCTTACTACATTAGAATCAGAGTGAGAATGGTTAACAGAATGGCTAACATAGAGCATTTGCCTTTAAAGAACTTACAGTTTACAGAGTCTAATGAGGAAACAGACATATAAATTCAGTCATGATGAGAATTAGTGTTTCTTCAGTTCTCGTTATGTGACATGTACCATAGCCTGTATTCATAATCTAATTTAAATATCATAACAACCCAATGAGATCTGTGCTATTACTATTCACATATTGTAGACAAAAGACTGAAACTTAGAGGGTTTAATGACTTCCCCAAAGTTACATAACTAATAAGTCTTGCAATTCAAACTCAAGATTCATTGACACCAAAACCCACTCTTAAAAACCATACCTCACGGGTGCATCAATGCAATACTAGGGCAATAACAGAGGTAGGGAAAGATGCCAAAGCAATACAGAAACAGAAAAAAATAGTTCTTTCAGAGGAAAGTGAGGTGACATTTAAGCTTGGAATGAAGGTGTAGGAAATTGTCAAATGAAAAAGCAGTAAATAATAAGGTGTAAGCAGAGAAAAAGGGAGGACAGCTAAGAGAAAGATGAGATTTGTGTAGCTGGTCTTTAGAACACACAGGTTTGGCTGAGAAATGTGAAGAAGGATATTATATATCAGGCAAGAAGTGTCAGATTTGGGAAAGGTTATAAAGAATCCTATATTATAGTATTTCTCAGATTTTACTGTGCATGTGAGGTACCGGAGAGTCCATGAAGATCATTATTAGAAATGTAGGGGGAAGAACCTGATATTCTGCATTTCTAATAAACTCAGAGGTGCTAATGCTGATCTTTGAATAGAAAGATTATATACCATACACAGAAACATGGATAACCAGCATAACTTATGGACATGCTGTTGAATTCATATGGGCAAGGGAGAAACATGGTCAGGTTTGTATTTCAAAATATAATATTTGCATTACTGTGGAGGGTGACTTACCTAACTACCATGCAGAAATGTGTAGGATCAAATAAGATATATCAGATTTTGAAAGTATTCATTACCAGGAAAAAAAGAAAAGAAAAGTTAGGTGTTATTATCTAGGGTACTCATTTTTTCTTGAATCTTTTTCTAAACATATTATGAAAAATAAATGAGATAGGCACTCAGTGCTTTTAACTGAAATTTCATATGCTAAATTGATTCATACCCTTGCATTTTTTATTTAGTTGCAAATATGCATGATTGAATGATTTTCTGCATTGATAGAGGTTTACTATTTGTTTCCCAAATGGGACAATTTCATCTTATGAAGGAAAAGAAGACGGTTGTGCCTGCCAAAAGGCTTAGACACAGCTAGCAGAGACTTAACCACTCAGCAGGGTCTCCATCCAATAACTGTTCCTGCTGTGTGTGTGTATGTCCTGGGCTTCAAAGGAGCCAAATTTGAGTGAGGGCCCTTGAGATTCAAAATCGGTAACTCCTCCAGCCTTTACAAAGATATGTGCTATTTGGTTCAAAAGCATAGCAGTGGCACAGTTGTTAACAGGTGAAGATATTTCTCTCTCTCAAAGGTTGGTGAGTCAAAGAAACATGTATTCATTATTATTGGCAAACGTATAAGGCCTCTCATTAAGACCTAAAAGGGACTTTGGAAATACATTAGTGCTGCCATTTACAAATCGGTCACTTGAAGTACACATGAAAATATTTGCTGCAAATTATAGATTTCAACATGGAGGGTTGGGTATAAAACACTACTCTTTACACTTCTGGGAATATAGCTTTCTTGAGGATAGGAGTAATACATTGATTTCTCCTGAGAAACAAAATTTGAATTCCAAATGCTTAATGGATATTCCCACTTTGATGTTTTGTCAATATACTCATGTTCTCGTGATTTCATGACCTGAATTTAACTTACTAGGTTTCTGACTACACAAAACCAAACATATTATCCTTTTTTCACATTCTCCCTCTCATTGCAACATAAAATGCACCCAGCTACCCCAAATGAGAAAACTCTGAGTATCCCTGACCTACAAATGCATAGATGTGATCCTGTTTGGTATATAAATGGGAAAACTGAGCTAATGTATGTACCTCCACACAGTCTCCAGGTTGAACCCTGGGTGGGAGTTCATGGGCATACATAGGGGACTAATTGGAAAAGCAGCGCACATTTTTTGAAAACTCAAGTGACATTTAAAATGTAGTCCATAGAGTTGAGCTGGACATTATGGTCTGAACCTAATCATGTCAAGTACCTGGAAAAATATCAACATTATCCATTGGATTTAAACAGGACCTAGGGACTTCTAATGTATTATTCAGAATGTCTGGGATACAATTCAGAATTACTCAGCATACTAAGAATCATGAAAATCTCAACTTGTATAGCAAAAGATAATCAACAGATGCCAATGACAAGATGATACATATGTTGGAATTATCTAACAAAGACATTACAGCAGCTATTTTCAAAATGCTGAGTGAGCAACCACAGACACTCTTAAATTTAAAATAAAATGTAACTGTGAAAATATAAAGATATAAATAAGAACCAATGGAAAGTTTCTAACAGTAGAAAATACAGTAACTGAAATAAATGAAGATGATAGTCTGTGAACTTGAAGATGGATCAATAAAAATTACACAATCTGAACAATAGAGAAAAATAATGATCATTAAAAATGAACAGAATCTAAGGGAACTGTTGAGGCATAATTTTAGGACTAAAATTTATGTCATCAGTATCCTAGAAGGAGAGAAAAAAGTATGCTGCTAAAATCTTTTGAAGAAACAATTGCCGAAATCTTCCCAAGTGTGACAAAAGCATAAACCTATAATAGGCTGAGAGAACCCTAAACAGGATAACCTCAAAGAAATTCGTGCCTAGACACATCTTAATCAAAACACTGAGAGCAAAAAAAAAAAAAAAAAATTGAAAGCATCCAGAAAAATAATATAATATCAGTAGAGGGACAATGATTCAAATAATAGCAGATTTCTCATGGAGACTAAAAAGAAGTGGTACAATATTTTTAAAGTATTGAAAGAAAAGGACTGTCATGCTATCATTCTCTATCAGTGAAATACCCTTCAGGAATGAAGGTGAAATAACGTTTTCGCATGAAGGACAACTAAGATAATCTGTAGCTATCACATGTGTTGAAAAACAATTGCTAGAGGACAATCTTTAGATAGTAGGAAACGGATACCAAAAGGACACTTGGAAACTGAGGAATGAAGAGCAACAAAATAAAGAAAATAACTTGATAAGTTTAGTACACTATTTTCCTTTTAAGTTCTTTGAAATACATTTGACAATTGAAAACACAATGTATAGCATTATCTGATAGGGTTTTCCACATAATTAGATGTAACATGTAAGACAATTACAGAATTACGTAGAGAAGGTAAGGGGATTTATTTGGTGTTAAGTATCTACATACTAATTGAAGTGATATAATTTAATATTGATTCTAAATAGATTGTGAAAATTAAATATGCATTAAGTAATACCTGGAGAAGCCAATAAATAAGGAGACATAGAATGGGGGACAGAAAACAGGAGGCATTGTTTCTATCCGTAAGATTTTCTTATAAATAAAGTAAATATGGCAATATATTAATATGTATTACACTTTGGTAGAGGGCATATGTATACTTTATGGGTGTGTATTGGCCCATGTACTTTTTTATGCTTAAAATGTCTTCTAATACATATTAATTTAAAAATAAATGCAGAAGAAAATATGATTATATTCCAGTGAGAAATCAAGATAAAATTTTCATTTTATTTAAAATAGTAAAGGATCTGGTTCTAGAAATACCACGCAGACTCTTAGTTTGCAATTGTAAAATTTAGCCTATGAAACGTACATTTTTTTCTAAAATAATAAACCTTAACTCTTTTCTGATTATAAATATAATACATATCTATTGTAGGAAAAGTGAATAAACCAGAAAAGTATACAAAAGAAAACAACTATCAACTCTAATCTTACCATCTAGAAAAAAAATCTCATTTTACACTTTAGCAAATTTCCTTCCAATAATTTTTTCAATATTTGTTTATATAATTGATATCACTGTAATAAGCATTTTTGTGTTTGGGATTTAACTCAGCTTTTAAGCCATTCCTTACCCTATCCTCCATGATTTAAATTCTTTGTAATCGGGAAATAAAAAGAGATCAGATGTTACAAAAAATAGGAATGATGGCTTGATTTTAGACAACAAATTTTAATTTCCCAAATTATAATTTATATAAAAAAATTCTCTTTTAAAGCCACAAAATCTTTAATAACATATGAATCATTTGAATTTTTACCTAGGCCAGGTTTGAGATCCTTTGCTCTTGGCTATTAAATTAATCTATGTCTTCCTTCACATCAAAGTTTGAGGCATTTAAATGGCAGCCAGTCAACTTCCAATACTATTCTGTGTACTTTCTGCCTGGAAGACACTTTTTAAAATGTGAAGCTTGAATATTCACTGGAAACCTACCTTTTGGCAAACATGGAACATGACCTTTAAAATTCAGGAAAATAAATCACACATAGTGTTACAGAGAGTGCTTTTCTATTAACAAAACTATACAAGAAGCTGTGCAGCTTCTCCAAGTTCTTTCCTTCAGGCCTCTGTACCATTAGATTTATACAATATTTATAAATAAAGTTGTCATGACCATTAGACAACAAAAAATGAGGAATTTGGGGTAAATACATCAGATAAAGTTTAAATGGGCTCCATCTCATGAAATGAGAACATGTTTTTTCTGGAAATCAATCATAACATAAACAATTGTTAAGCAAACAATAGAAGCAATAACTGCAATAGAGAGAGAATTTAACATGGTAGATAAGTGCCTGTCTTCTGAAGTCAGATTGCTTGAGAAAGAATATGGGTTGTATAATTGAATAGTTATAGTTTTGCACAAGTTAATTAAACTCTCTGAATCTTTATTTCCTTTTCTGTAACATGGGGATACATCTAAGATTATGCTCAGAATTAAATATGTTAATGTACATAAATATACATAATGTACATAAATCTTTTTGGACAATATCTGGCTAAGGTAAGCATTATGTAATGTTTTGTGGTAGTAGTAGTAGCAGTAGTTATAATATATCGAATGTGAACATTAGAGTCAGACACATGCAGAAACAGATCCTTGCTCTTCTGTTTACTGGTGTGAGTTCCTCAGAACATTATGTAACCATCATGCCTGTTGATAATTTGGAATTATTAAATGAGAAAAAAACATGATAAATCCTTGGCACATAGAAAACTGTAACTACTATTATTATCATCACCATCACCATTCTTATTATTATTAATTAGCAAGAACTTGATGCCTACACTAAAAAAACAAATATAAGTTTATTATAAAAGATTAGAGACTAAAGAATAAATCAGGAAATTGTGCAAAATCAGAAAATAATTGAATGTACTTCAAGAATAAAATCTATGTTGGTAGCATATTTTCTACTTGCAAGTTAAGAAACATAAGCCATAAAATCAACTTTGGCTACAGAAATTGCAGAATAAAATTTATGTTATATGACATATTGTCCTACAAAAAAAATTAAATGTATCTAAATCTATGCAGAACAGTCAGAAACCCATGGACTAGACTTTCTATTCAAAGTGGTGTGCAGAGGATTTATGTTAGTGAAAATATTCAACCTCAGCAGCTGATTTTATCTCTAATTCACAAGAAACTTTTTTAGCCTCATGGCATAATAAAGAAATTGCACTGTAATCAGTAGCCCTGTGTTTTAGTGTTGATGATTTTTTAAAACTGATCTGCACTCAAGCACACATTTAACCCTTTAACTCCTTTTTCCTAGTCTAAAGTAATAGTACCTATTTTATAAGACCATGGAGAAGAAATAGCATAATAAATAAGAAAATACTTTGGCTTTAGTAATTATTCAAAACATATCCACTTATGTATATATGCATTTATTTAATCTACACTTTTAAGGTTTGCCTTGTTCTATAGTGAACTTGAACAGTCTATAGGAATTAAAAGTAAAAATAGGATATCAAGTTTGGGAAAATAAAATATAGATCAGGAATTACAGGACGAGTTGGGGAGAGATGAACAGTACACAGGTTAACACGTGCTAAGGACTTATGTAAATCATATAGATGAGTCATATATTTTGCTCTAAGTTTCCTGACAGTTAAAGTGAAAAAGGGAAGCATATTTAGCTACATATTTCTAATTAGTCATTCAAAGAAACTTTATCATTTTCTCTTCTTACAGTTAGCTCTAAAATTAATTTTTTTACAGAACCCATCAAAAAGGGCACTATGCTACATAGGAGATCATGAGCAATCACCTGACAATGTACAACAAGAAGCATCTTATAGTAATGTTCCAAGAAATCTAACATTTCACTAAAATGTAAATTATTGAAGGAAGTCCTATAGGGCTCTAAAACTAGTTGGTCCCACCTTTTAGTTGGTATGGCTTGATCCAAAAATGAGTCATAGACTATCCAGAGTAATAGGTGGTTTACATGTTCTTAAAATACTTCCCTGCAATGATCACTTTTCCAGTGAGGCATTCAATAAGAATTGGACCCACACATTTTGATGTTTGTTATCTGAGATGGCGTTTATACCTGGAGTACAGAAACTCTGATTTGTTATTTAGCAAAATTCAAATACTTAAGAGATCAAAGAATACATGGGAGTTTAGAAAATCCTACAGGACTTCTTATCTGATTGAATACATACCTTAAAATAAGTGACTTAAAAGCAAGGAGTAATTTTATAAGCTATAAAATAAGCATCAAATGTATCCAATCCTTGGAAATATCTTCTATTGGAAAATCAGAGTATAGAAAGTACAGTGGGTATTGGGAGACATATATATATGTTCATACTATTCTACCAATAAACCACCTTGATGCATGCATTACTTCTAGACAAAAAAGGGTGTCTGATCCTTTAGAAATAAAAGCACTGGAGAAGGAAACAGGAAAGCCAAGTTAGAGTTGTGCATCTTCCATAAGTACCTGTGTGACTCTGGATAAGTCAGTTACTTAAACCTTAGTTTCTTCATAAAAGTATTCAGACTTTGGATTATATTACAGATAAGATTTTGTAGGTCCAACACTCAGTGAGTTGCTAATTTCATGAACCCTTCACACATGCATGAATTCATAAGTTAGGCTGAGGCCAAGGGGAGGAAATTAGATGATGATTTTTAAGAAAAGAGTATAATTTGAAGACAGTGTTTGAATCTTCCCAAAGATCCTAGTAAAGAAGCCAGTTTGACTTTTTTTAAAAACGAATATTGTATGAATGCAATCTTGCAGTTGCAATTGCAGATATCAAAATAATCAAGAATTATAATAATCATAATGCATAGTCAGTTTCAGACAGCTATTCCAATTGTTTTGAGCATAGCGTTTGATGAAGTCAAGATTGTGGGTTCAATCTAAACATAATACAGTCAGTTTCCAAAAGAATACGTTTTCCTCTGTGCCTGTTGATGGTCCTTGATTTAAGGGCAGCCACAGTCAAGTCACATCGGAGACTGGACAAATGTGAAGAAATGAAGGCAAGTGCTTCAAGTCAGAACAAATAGTCTGTGAATCAGTTTCTCCATCCTAGTGATATTATTGCCTGCATATCAAAGGATATTTACTCGTAGGTACTCTTAAGAAACAACAGAGACAATTATATGAGGGTTTATAAAAAAGTAATTTCAAATGAAATATTTGGGCAAAAACATACCCTGTGGCAGAATGCAAAGAAAAAAGCCACACGTTCCTCTCATTTCTGAATGCATCCCCTCTGCAATATGAATATGTTGTTCTTCCTGTAAAACTATGGTGTGTTTTCCTCTACCTTTTGAATCAGGGCTTGATGATGTGACTTGACTTTGGTCAATGAGACATTAACCAACCTGACACAAAGAGAAGCTTAAAAACACCTGAGTATTGGGACGTATTCTCAGTTCTCGTTTGGAACCCCTGAGCCAGGTGAAGAACCAGGCCTAGCATGGAAGGTGCTCGAGACATGCACCCAGTTTCTCCCATTGCCCCAGACAACCACAACTCAGCCCTTCAAAATAGGACCCAACAGCACCCAGACAACTCTGTAAAATAAAACACAGGAATCAAAGACAAGCTCTTAGTATGGTCACTGGCTCAGGCAGTTTGATAATTTGAGAACTATAAAAATAGAAATACTATGTTAACATGTATATTAATTATCTTGACTCAATTAAGATTTCACTAGGGGCATATCCTTTACAAAATAAAGGGAAGGATGTATTGTAGGGATACAATCAAGTAATTCATCAGCAAATTAGTCTTAACTTTTTTGTTGTAATTTCAGCCATTCAGGCAAGTCATTTAATATTCTAGGCCTGCTCATTGATCTCCCAGTCATTCGTCTTGGCCCTGAATTCATAATCCATAACGACTACCAAAGACGTCTACTTAAAAGTTAAATTTGGTCATGATAATCCTCTGGTTAAAAAAAAATATATATATATATATATATATATATATATATATATATATATGGCTCTTTATTGTATATACCATAGGTCTGGATTTTTTATTTCAGCTTCAAAGGTCTTTCAGTAAGTAAAATATTAGTTGTCATTGTAAAGAAATATCAGTAAGTAGAAACTAAGCCATCTAGTTGAAGAAGAGTTGGGGCCAGAACACAACTCACTATTTTGCTGATGTCTTTGGAGAGGTTACCAAAGACACAATTTGAAAATCATTTGGCAAGAGATTACCATATTTCAGGATCTTCAATATGGTCAGTGGCTTTTTCAAGCTCAGTAACCTCATCTCTAGCTATTCTCTGTTTTGTGCTTTATATTTCAGTAATGCTGAACTATCTGTAGCTCCTGAAATGCAGCATGTCTTTCAGACGTTTCTATTTCTCCTTTTGTTGTGTTGATTCCTCCACTTGGATAATCTTTCTCTTCTTTGCAGTAGTTTCCGTTTGTCTTTTAAAATCTGCTCTGTGTATATTTTCCTAAGACTCTTTTCCTAACTCTAGATGGTGTAACTCTTTGCTTTATACCCTGTAAGCATGAGCCATAGCCCTGTCACACTGCTTTTGAGTTATCTTTTTGCATGTATGTCCTTAAGAGTTGGGCTGCATGCTATGGATTCTCAGCATATGTCATATTTTAGATGATTGATAAATGTTTGAGAATCCAACTTTTAGTTGGAGTGGGGCAAGCTTTATAAGTAAATAAAGTGATCTGAGAAGTTTGTGGAATGAAATCTCATTATAAAATATTTACTCTTTCCACTCCAAATAGCTTGCAATTCTAAAGTACATTCTACTCTCAGAGAGTCATTCTTTGATAATCAAAATTTTGTCGGTCTATAGGAGTCTGTTATGCCACAGAAAGGAGTAATGGTAATATTTTATGTGAATTAGTTTACCTGAACTTTTTAAAATATCAAGATCAAGCTAGAATGACATAAATAGAATGGGGAGGAATTAAAGGACTGCAAGAAGAAACGTGTATATTCCAAAGACCAAAAAATAAATAAAAACACACAAAAAACAGACTGTTTGATATTAACATTCAATTAGAAATGGAAAAATCTAGTGTTTATCCCATACACATCAGACTGACCATAAAATAGTTAAATGGGGAGAGTTCGCATATCTGCAGATATGGGTAACTCAAAATTATGTTATACAGACAATATCATGACAACCAAATAATATCCTATGAGACAGAGAAGTAATTTCATATTTAGCATAAAATTTAGAAGTTATGATTCTTGCAAAAGGAAGAATTATAAAATCCCCTTTACCCTCACCCCATGTATGGCCAAGGCACTACTGTGAAATGTATGTCCATGGTATACTCAAAGATGCCTCAGTTATATGAAAGGAGAAGCTGCCATTTTTGAAGTTTATTTTGGAGAAAGCAGACTCACTGGTAGACGAACTATGTCTTAGTTAAAATAAAAACTTGGAATTATTGCAGAAATATAAAATGTTAAGTAGAAATGAGGGGCTTGATACACTGAACTAATTCTCCAACTATAAATTGTGATACTGTAGTGCATTGAAACTCAATGAAGAGACATGGCAGAATCTAAATAATATAATCATAAGGTAAATATGGACTATATTGAAAGTGAATCAATTCTCCTATCTACTTCTACATAAGGTGCTTCTCCAATTCCTTGGAAGGAGAAGTAGAAAATTCATATTTTATTTCATCTTTATACGTTTTCATTAATTGACTATTGAGCCATATGTGGCATCATTCATTATTTCAAGCCCAATTATTCTCAATGAAATCTTTTGATGTTTTTATAATATACTAAATTATAGAACCTTTTTTTTTAATAGAACAGTGATTCTCAGCCATATCGGTACATTATAATCACCTGAGAAGTGTCAGAAATTACCGATGCCAATACCAGAATATTCCCAGTGATTCTATCCATGGCTGCACTGATGCAGAGGGATTTAAGACAGGATAGATGTAATTTAATTGCAATTGTAACATTCAGGTCCTAGAATAAACAGACTACATAAATTTACAGTATTAGGCCTTAAATGGTACTTCTTCTTCTTCTTATTATTATTATTATCCATGTGCTTTTAAAGTTACCATTAGTGCTGGTAACCTTCAAGACATTAAACACGTGGTCATAGAGCACCTTATGTTCAACTACCTATGCTGCTCCCACAACAGGGATTGCACATAACACAGGATGTGGCAAACGGAATTTATGACTAAACAGTTTAGTATTTACAGGAAAGAAAACACAGTTAAAATTAGAGGAGCTAGAACTAAATAAAGATTTTCAAGAAATCAGTTTCTTACATGACAAACAAGAGAAATTTTGGAACAGAGAGTTACTAAGCATGCCATCAATGTTAGAGTATATAAAACAACCTAATATAAAATAAGAAAACAAGACAATTAAAAAATAGCATAACAAATTCAACCTTAATCACAAATTCATATATAACATACTGTAATGCAGAATTAGCAGTAGCTTAATATATGATCTAATACCATAGATTTAACTCTAAGGCTCACAGAGGACAAGTGATACTCATTGAAAACCCACTGTTTTTTCCTTATCTTTTTAACAATTAACATTCCAATTATACATCTAAAAGTACCTACATGTTAGAACATGTTAGATATTCATGTTAAATAAACTTAAAGATTTCCACATGGTGGCAGTACGTAGCTGTTACATTCAAGGGAAAGAACTGGCAAATGCTTTGTATCTCCATGCACTGAAATCTCTGCTATACCAAGATGAGTGTCTGATAAAATTAAATATGCTAGGGAATTCAGAGTCATTGTGAAAAGCCCATGTTTAAGTTGCCCTCTGGGGCCCAGGTATTGGAACATATATGTACAATTCTGATTATATGGCAGGACCAATAACATCTGGAATCCACAGTCGTGAAGGACATCAAAACTCTTACTCTTTTTGGCTCCACCTACCTCTCCAGCCATGCTACTGGCCAATTCCATGTATAGTACTTATGTGATTGTCACCATTTACTGTGCTTTGCCGAACCTTTGTGCTGCCTGCTAAATTTTCTCTATATGACTGAATAACTCTCTTCAGTAAAGATACTCATAAGGGATCTCGTTCCTCTCACTCTCAATTAGGTATTCCTCTTATGAGTAAAATTTGCCTGTTCATATATGTATATAATTCTATCCTATTCTATTTATTTGATTCTCTGTTATAATGATAGTTGGACTAAGATCTTTCATTGCTGAGATATTTCAGCAATCATCAGTTTTAACACATAAAACTTCCCATTTCAACAACCTTAATGTAGATTTGGTTTTCCTTATTATAGCACCCACTGATTATTTCCATGATGACACTTGTAAGAATTATAATACAATGATATTTTTTACATCATCATTTCTTGAACATCTCTCTTCAGCAGGACACGAGCCTTTGTGGGGCTGAACACCAAGTTGTCTTATTCCTTGTTCTATTACTAATTCCCACTACAGATTCTGACACATAGAAAACATGTTTGCTGTATGTCAGATATTTATTTTTGTTAAATAATTAAATGAGTGAATAAATTAAGGGATAAAGAGGCAATATAAAAGATAAAGTTGACTGGTGAGTATCTGATAATTCAATACAATAATTATAAACTACTTCAAGAAATTGATAATGTTTTATTTTAGAATCAGGTCATCCTTTTCTGTCTCTTACACTTTAATTATCCTTTATTAAATATATTCATTATGAATTTTCTGAGTCCCTAAAGAATTTACAAATCCCTGAAGATCATGCATGTTTTCATTGGGGCACAAGTGATCAACAAAACTAATTGTTTAATTAGTTTTGAGTGGGCCTGATCTTATCATATCTAAAATTCAGTTCATTGCTTTCAACAAAAGGTTACTTAGACACACAAAAAAATAAACTGACAATGAATATATTCAGATATGTATATCACTATGTTCATTTGAATTAGCAGAATTAGTAGGTTGCATTTCTTGAACAGGAAAAAATTGATAACATAGTTAACTGAAATAAGTGTTGTTTTCTCTGACATGGTTAGCTAGTTAATAAATACTACACCATTTATTTTAGTGACTATATATAAATGCTTTTGTGTTCAAGGTTTCATACTTATTTTATCTTAAGCATGTGTCATGAATAGCTGAAAGTGGATGGTTGGTGTACAGATCGTAATGTAACAGTGGTTTATCAGCGTATTAGCAGAAAGGCCACTGAGTCAGAGGGTGGGGAGTTAGAGGGAATTTTGCAGGACTTCCCCTCACCCCAGATTTGTGAAAAGCAAACATTTCAGTTCCTAGACAGAAGGTCATCTGATTGTGGGGTGGGGGAGGATTAAAGGAACAGGCTGAGAAGTTTGGAATGGAATTGTCATGAGCCAGATGATCCCCAAAATAGCGTGGAGACAGAAACGCAAAAGAGCAAGTAAGAGACCATTGGCACTGCACTAGTATATGCTACTGGGCTTCTGCACAGATGTTTGATGAAAAGGACATGGGTTTTCAGTTGCAGAAACTTCCGATCTCACTGCTTTATTATTTGTGCAGCTTTAGAAAAAACATTTATTCCTGTGGGCCCCAATTTACCCTTTGATAGACTGAGGGTAATAGTATTACCCAGTGTTTTTGTGAATAAGTAGGGACATAGTTGACCCTTCCTAAATATTCTATATCCTTTCTCTCCATGTAAGGTAGAAGTTGTCACTTTAAGTTTGTTAGTATTTACTCCAAAAACTGAGTGGAGTGTACAGACAAATTTAGTTTTTCATAATTACCAGTGACTGACTTGCATTGAGAAAATACACTTAGTGGACAGTTGAACAGTAAAGTAGATCCTTTTGCAGGTTGGGAGGGGTTGATATAAATGCTGATAATCACAACATATGCCTGTTTCCTTTAAAATATATTAATAGTGTCTTAAAATACCAGAGTTTCATTGTAACACCTCAAATGACAATAGCAATAGGTTAGGCTTTTTTTGATGAGGAATTATCCTCAGCACATGCATTATCTCTTCTGAACATAAAAGAAACTGTGACTCTATATTCTATATCACAATTGTTGATATCCAGCTTCTCACACAAAGGGCTCTAGATGGGAGCCAATTGAGGTTAAGCATGGAGGACACTCAAGGTAATCTGCAGAAAAGAAGCCTTAGCCATAAAGACAGAGCAGCTGATCTTAACACTGAAAACAGATGGAAACAATAGCGGAGGAAAAAGTGAGGCAGCAGAATCCAATATACACTTTCTACTCTAGGAGAAAATGCCTAACAAGAAAGCGCTTCCATGTCTGATACTTTAAACTTAATAAGATGCTTTCCCTCAGTTTACAAAATATTTTTTTATAACTTATGTATTCCTTAAGAAATAATCATGGATTCAAAATGAAATAGAGGAGGAATATAGTGACAACCAAGGTATTTAAGAAAAAAGCTTTATTGAGAGATAATTCACATACGATACAATTCATTCATTTTAAGTGTATAATTCAATGTTAGTATAATCACAGAACAACCATCACCACAGTCAATTGTAGAACATTTTCATCACCTCAGTGAGAAACCCTGTATCCTTTAGCACCTCTTTAGCCCCCGACTCCAGCCCCAAGTAACCACTAATCTACTCTGTCTCTATACATTTCCCTATTATAGACTTTCGTATGAATGGAATCACATAATGTGTGGTCTTTTGTGGCTGGCTTCTTTCAGTTAGCCTAATGTTTTCAATGTTCATCCATGCCCTACCAGTATCAGCACTTTAGTTTTTAAAAAGATGTTTACTAAAATATAACTAACATACAATATTATATTAGTTTCAGGTGTACATTGTAGTTATTCATTCAATATTTACATACCTAAAGAAGTGATTACCATGATAAGTCCAGCAACCATCTGACACCACACCACGCTATCACAATATTATTGACTGTGTTCCCTATGCTGTACATTACAGCTCCATGACTTATTTGTTTTATACCTGGAAATTTGGACGTCTTATTACCCTTTGCCTACCCCTCCCCCTTTTTATATTTTTCAATTACAGCTGACATTCAGTATGATGTTGTATTCATTTCAGGTGTACCACATAGTGGTTAGGCATTTATGTAATTTAAAAAGTTATCCCCCTGACTAGTCTAGTTCTCACCTGGCACTATACATAGTTCTTATCATATTATTGACTATATTCCCTATGCTTTACCTTACATCCCCATGACTATTTTGTAACTACCAATTTGTACTTTTTAATCCCTTTTTCACCCTGCCCCAACTCCTTCCAATATATCACCCCAACAAATCTAGCACCCATCTGACACCATCCATAGTTATTACAACATTATTGACTATACTCCTTCTGCTGTCCCCGACATCAACCTGATTACTATGTAACAGCCACTTTGTACTTCTTCCCCTTTTCCACTCACCCTTGTCACATCTGGCGACCATCAATATGTTCTCTGTATCTATGAGTTTATACTGGATTGTTTATTGATTTTGTTCCTCGTATTCCATATCTAAGTGAAATCACATTGCATCTGCCTTTCTCTGTCTGACACTCCACTCAAAACAGTACCCTTCAGGTCTATCTGTGCCACCACAGATGGCAAAAACCCATTCCCTTCCATGGCCAAGAAATATTCCTTTCTATATATGTACCACCTCCTGTTTATCCATTCTTTCATTGACAGACACCCAGGCTGCCTCCATATTTTGGCTATTTTAAACAATGCTGCAATGAATATACTCACCCAGTGTGCCCTGGTGTCTATTGAGACTACCTTTTGGGTGTACCACTTGTGAGGCTAATTGGGTTGTGCTCTGCTGTGGTCTGAAGCCAACATCCAAGTATGTTCCTTCTGGGGCCTCTTGCAAGGGGCTCCAGTGCAGTCTCAAGTCATCCACTGCCTGTGACCATCTGTGGACTATGTGGTAGAAGCTACAAAGCGATTCACACTTGTTCACTGCCTGTGCAAAATCTGGAGGCATGTGGGAGAGGCCATGCTGCAAACCAAGGATGTCTGTCACCAGTACTGGGCCTGGGGTAGCTCTGCAAAAAGCTAGGACACCCCAAGGCCTGCTGTCACCAGCCAGACCCCTTCAGTTTCAGCTTCTGATAAAGCCTCATATAGTACAAAAGTTGGGTGAGGCAATGTCTCAGGGAGTCACTAGAGTGGGAAGAATTGTGGTCACCAAGTTAATGTAGATTCTGGTTTGGTGCTAGTGCTGAGCTTGGAGCTACTCAGCAAAAGTCTCAGAGCACACTGAGGAAATTTGCTGCCCACCTGGGTCTTGCAGTCTCTGATAGTTTTTCAAGAAAAAAATACAATGCAGGTGGAGCTGGATGTTCTTGGAGATAGTGCCTCTGGCATTGGGGCAGTTGCTTGAGGTGGGGTCCCACTGAGTCAGCAGGTGGAGCTGCAGAGCTCACCAGGCCAATCAGATTCAGATTTAGCCTGTGGGGGTGGACTCAACACAGGGAAGATGGCGTCTGCCTGCAGGCTGCATGGGGAGAGGGTCTCACACAGGGGAAATGGCAAGTGTCCTCTAGCCCTCTCTTTGAAGCCACACACCTCAGTCTGCCCCCATATACCTCTGATGTCCCCCCTGGAGTCACCTTCTCTCCGCTGGAGCCCAAGGTGAGTTCTTGTGAGCAAGTGAGTCTGTTAATGGGCTATATAAGAGGATGTCTGGGTTTCTCGCAGCCTTCGTTCCCAACTGGATTGTCAGAATCCCCACTGTTTTTCATATCCAGATGTTGTAGGGGCTCCTCTTCCTATCAGTACTCCAGGCTGGGGAGGCCGGTGTGGGGCTAGGGTATCTTGGTACTCCAGGGAGAATCTCCATGGCAGAGATATTCCTCCTAGGTTTCAACCTCCACATGGAGGTTTGAGGCCAGCCCATTTCGTGTCTTCACCCCTGCTATCAGTCTTGACTTGGCTTCTGTATATCCTCAGTTATGAAACTTCTGTTCAGCTAGACTTCAGCTGGTTCTCCAGGTTGATTGTTCTATACTTTTGCTGCAATTTTAATATGTTCATGGAAGGGGCAGGCACAATACTTACCTATTCTGCTGTCTTGGATCTCTGTGGCAACCAAGGTATTAAAGTAGCTTGTTAGTCTATAATTACTTTTGTAGTAATAATTATATTAAAAACATAGGACTTGCAGGGGAATTAATATTTTGAAATTTTAAAAAATAGATCCTATGTCTGGTTATATGTTCCATTTTTCTAGCTCTGACCTTTAGTCTTTTGTAATAGTATCCCAGGTGATTCTAAGATGAAGTTAATCTTGGAAATCTCTGATTTAGCTTGTTTATCATTCCCATCTATCATAGAGGAGTCATTTGTAAAAACAATTAAATTCATTTGGGGGGGAGAAGGTTATAAGCTTAGGTTACTGTTCAGGTCCTTGGGGGTAGTCCTGAGTATATAGGTGTAACCTGAGGGAAACTAAGTAGGCAGCAAGTCAAAAGAAAATTAAATAATTTGATAATGGGAGGAAGTATAAAGTCAAACTTTACCCTCTTTAGAATTTTGTCTATAATGTACTGTAAAACAAACATATAACAAGAACAACAAAATTAGCAAACAAGAAAACTCAAGTTTATTTAAACTCAAATCTACAAACGCCACTTGCATGAACACACTCGAGTGGTTTCATGGTTCCAAGCTCTGATTTTTCTGTCTCCTTCCACTCTTCCCTTACTCATGTCTATCACCTTAGTTCAGGTTTACAATGTTTTACCTGTGCTGTTGAAATAGTTAAATTGATTCTCACCGCTTCCATTGTCTCCTTATCTCCATTCCATTCTCCACATTGAATCCAAAATAACTATTCTCAAACATCTGCTTTGCCCTCTCTAAATTCCTGAGCCCACCATACAGCTCCATGGTCTGACCTCTGCTGATCTCTTTGACTTTGCCTCTTGTTATTGCCACACATACACAGCAGCTTAGTGAATTATGTACATTTCCGAGAACACAACCAATGTAGAATATCTTTTTAATCTCAATGTGTCCAAGATCATGCTACTTCCTCTTTCTGGCCTTTCGTAACACAGTCTATGTAGTCTCCTTTGAGAAACACTGATCCCCACCTTTGCGCGTTCCGCTTTGTGTGCTGTACCATTTTCTAGTATAAGATTTACTGTACCATAATCCAGGCATAACCTAGTTTCTCGATCTTATGAAGTCTTTATAGCTCACAGTGTCTTGAACCTCATCTCAATAAATGGTTTAAAATGAATCTATGAACTACAGGATAATTTAATCATAAAATAACTGAGCTGATGTTTATTCCAACTGTAGAATTGATATTGTATATGTTTATTCTACTGACATGTCATACTGAATAAGGCAACAGAATATACTCTATATCTCCCCTACTTCTGGCTTAGTTTGCCTTTATTTTTATGAATGTAACCAGCTATAGGATATACAGAAGTTCTAGGAGTACCTTGTAATAAAAAAGCAAGTCATTGAGTTCTGTTTGCACAAGGAAAAATGTACTTTAAAGTTGCACTTTTTGAGTTATTATGGCATCAAGTTGCTATTGTATAAATCAATGAAGAATAGTCTGATAGTGGAAACACTCAATGGAGAAATTTTCATAAATGTTCTGTTTTGTTGTATTGATGTGAAAAACTCTAATCCTCTTTCATTAAAGATATTTTTGTATAGAACATAGTGAATAACACACACACAAAAATCCATTTTTTTCCTACATTCAAATTTACTGCTTCTCAAGAGCCTCAGATAATGTGGAAAAAAGACCATGAGAGAACCAGAGCTAGTGGTGATTGTTAAAAAATCCAAAATGATCAGAATATGTCACCACTACCAACCAATACAGTTTTTACCCCTGCATCCTATTTTTGGGTTAAAAAGAATTTAAGGGTGTGCATATCTTGACATAACAGAGTGTTAATCTTCCAACAGATAAAATTTAAAGACCTGTTTAATGTCTTTATTATGTCATACAAACACAGGATAAAAAAAGCAAAGTACTTGTTAGGTGAATATCTAGTTTTGAAACCTGGCTTTAAATCAGAGACTTAGAAGCTATGTGATATTTTAGCAAGCTGTTTAATCTCTCTGAACTTTGTTTTCTGCATTTGTACATAATAATATTTAAAAAATTATAATAAAACTTTCTAGGTTAGCTGGAAACCCAAACAGAGAGTACATGGGAAAGCATTCTGTAGACTATAAAACCTAAGAGATTTTACATTAATCATTAAAAGATTACATATGAATATAAAATTCATAATTATTACCTATTGTAAAACAACTTCATTAACATAATCAATTATCATATTCTAGATTGTGGGTCTCAGCGTTTTCAATCATGAAAAAATCTATCATAATTTTATAAAAAATTACTGTGGATTAACCCTTGTAATATCATAGATAAAGAAAAAGCATGGTGACAGAAACTACAATGAATATTAACTTTACAAAGCATTTTAAAGTAGCATGCATATATATTGGGTAAACAGTAAAACATATATATAGAGATAGATAGATAGATATACATATAGATATAGATATCGATTAGACATATATTTGAAATTGAACACCTACTGTGAACAAATTCAAAATTCTTTAGCAGCTGTGTCCCAGTCTGTCCATTGGAAGCCATTCAGGTTAGCCAGCAGCAAGAGCTCTAGAGAAGAGACCCTCACCTGCATAACCGGAGGGCTGATGGGCAGCCTGGCCTATGCAGTGCAGAGTGCTTAGATTAGTATTTTTGGCTTCTCTTACTTTTCTTTATTACAAGGTCTCAACATTTTGTTGAATTCTCCCCCCTTCTTTCCACCTGTCATCTTCTCTGCTTCTGAAATAAGCACGATTTGTGTAACACCAATATTTAACTTAACAAAGTGATGCATTATGTGGTTGTAACCTAACCTGATGCTTTCAGATGACCTACTTACATTTTGAATGTGAAAAAATTAAGAACAAACAAAATTTATCTAAACTTCTGGGTTTGACTTTTAAATGTAAGAGTGAAATTCCAAACACAACACATTCAGCTCTATGACAGAATAAATCCGTGGATATAGTATTTTAAATAAAAGAAAATGTTGTGTAATAAATACATATACAGAGAGTGTCAAAAAAATGTGTACAGGAAAAAACTGTATTTTATATATGTGTGTGAGTGTATGTGTATAAATTATACCCATGCAGGATAGATGGAAAACATTTGTGAACAATAAAGCCACAGATGCTCAAGCATTCTTGCTACTTGAAGGTCAGAAACAGCAGTGCTAGATGAATATCATATATACATAAATAAATTCCAAAAATCGATCGGTGTACTTCCAGTTTTTAACAGCTCCCTCAGTGTCCTGAGGAAGTGTCCATAACTTGGGAATAGGGCCAATATTGTTTGGATTCTATCAACCATTGTTATAGAGCATTTATTAACTTTTTATAAATATTATTTCTATAAATAATAACCATTTATTAACTTTTAAAATATTTTTTGCCTATTTAAAAATGTAATAATCTTTGAAACTTCTAAATTTCTTAATGGAACTAGATCATATATTTTTGTTAGGAAAGTCCTAATGAAGCATTCTGTGTCTTAATTGAGGTGTTAGTAAAATGAATGGACTAGTGAACTTAGATTGATGGTATGTTTTATAAAGCAAAACCTGCCATAAATATGAATTGCTTTTACAACCAATTTCTACCAACTTATTAATGGGATAATAATGGGATTTTTGGAGATTTGTCTCAAAATCCTTGTTCCACTCCAAAATTTCTCAGAATAATTTTGACATTGGTATGGGAACCTCAAGAGAAAACATGTGAATAATTCTGTCTGCCAACATTTTGTTACCTAAGCCTGGGAAAGGACATGAAATATAAGGCAATGATATTCCACCCTCTTAGCCACCTTGATTTAAAACCTTGGTCATCTCAAGATGTCCTTCTCCTTCTCACTTTACATCCATTTGGCCCTCAAATATCATGTATGTTATCTCTGAAATGTCAGTCAAAGCCATCCTGCATTGATTTTTATAAACCAATTTGAAAATAATTGAAATCTTTACAATATTGAATCTTCTAATCAATGAAGATGATTTATTCTCTCCATTATTCAAGTCCTTTTAAGTACCTTCCATAAAATTTGTAATTTTCAGTCTTACAGATTTACTCCAAGGTACTTGATATTTTTATGTGATTGTAAATCATTAAAATTTTATTTTCAATGTCTATGCTTAAACTAAATGATTTTTGTATATTTGCCAATTTCATCAATGGTGTTTTTATGTCAGCTATTCATACTGGGTTTCTATTTGTTCTATCAACTATTCAGTAATGTATGTTAAAGATTCATACTTCAATTATACATTTCTTTAGTTGTCCTTTTAGTTTTGTTGATTTTTGCCTTATATTTTGAAATTATATTATTGTCTACATATGAATATAGGATTGTTATAAATTGGTAGATTTGATTTGGACTGAGTTGAAGGTATGTGTCAATTGAGGAGAATAAACGTTTTAACAATATTGAGGATTTTATCATTCCTGATACTGGTAATTTGTATTTTTTCTCTTTTTATACAGATCAATCTGGCTAGAGGTCTATCAATTTGATTTTTTGTCTCAAAGAAGTAGCTTCAGATTTTTTTCATTATCTCTATTTTTATGCACTACTTCTGGTTATTTAATTTCTGCTCTGTTTTTTAAATTTCCCTCTTTTGATTATTTTGTATTTAATTTGCTTTCCTTTTTCTGGTTCCCATTACAACATAGTGAACAGTAGCATATGCATTTATAGAAAAGAAAATATGACCTACATTTTCCAATAACAATAAAAACCCAGGATATATGTAATAGGGTTTGTTCAAGTTCTTGGTCAAGAAAATTAGAATTTAAGGACAATTCGATAACAAATTAATGGAAAGATTTCAACTATTTACTTCATGTTTTGTTTCCTGTTCAAGAAATCCTGTCTTACCATGACATCATGAAATTATGAATATATGTGTGTGTATATGTGTATATACATGTGTGTCTTCTAAATTTGTATGTTTTGTCATGCACACTTAAATATTTAATCTACATAGAAAAAGTTTTTGTGTACGTTGTGAGGTCAGGATTTATTTATTTGCTTATTTATTTATTTATACACATAGACACAATTTCTCATTTCTATTTAATGAATGGCACATCATTTCCCCCATTGTTCTGCAAAAACTTGTGTCAAAATTAATTTTTCCATAAATTAATTGTTTTAACTATAGGGTAAGGTCTCTATTGTATTCTGCTTATCAATTATTTAGATTCTACATTAATAATATACTAAGTTATTTACTATGGATTTCAGTAGGAGGTGCCCTACTTCAGAATGTTTTTATTGTTAGCCTATTCCTTTTTCACAAAAATTTCGGAATCAATTTACAAAGTACCATACAAAAAAATGTTGAAATTTTTCTTTGAAATATACTGAATCTATTGAATAATTTGGAAAGAAATGACAGCTTTACAGTATTGGGTCTTGTCTAACAATGTGATTTTTATTTTTTAATTTTTGTTTTCCCTAATATCTTTTCATTATAATAGTCTTGATAAAGACCTTGAACATCTTTTATTAATATATTCCATTGTAACTTACATTTTTGGATGCTACTGAAAAAAAGTAGGGGTTTTTATTTAAATAGATTTTCTAACTAATTTTTGTTTTGTGATAAAATATTAATTGACTTTTATATTGATTTTATTTCCAGAAAACTTGTTAAAGATTCTAAGCTTTACTATAATGTTTATTGAATTGCTACATAGAAAAATATATTATCTACAAGTAATAATTTTTGCATTTTTCTAATTCTCATATTTTTTATTGCTTATTCTTCTGAACTAATAGCACCTTTAGCACAATGCTGAATAAAACAGGCACATGGTATCTTTGTCTATATTGTTTAAAGGAAATGATTTTATTGTTTCTTTCCTTGGTATCTATAGTGTAGAATTTCTTTTTGTAGACACATTATATCAGTACAAAACTTTTTTACTTCTATACCTACTTCCTAAAAGGATTTTTTTGGTAATTATTATTAATCATGGTTTATTTTGAGGTTTATTAAATGTTCTGCATCTAGTGAGCAGAGGATATGGTTTTACACCTTTAATCTGTTAATAGTGAATTACAATAATCAATTATCTAATATTAAATCAAATTTTCATGATTAAAATATATAGTGTTATACTGTTTTATAATATTTTCTTTATCTCTTGTATATACAGTAACAAGTGACAATGACCTATAATTTTCCTATCCTGTTCTGTGCTTCTCTAATTTGGCAATAAAAGTTTTTGCAGCTAATGAGAATGTTGGTGAATAGCTTCTGTTTTTATATTCTCTAGAAGAGCACATGTAGTTTTGAAACTGCATTAATTTTTTAATATTTGGTGCAACTCTTATAAACTCATTAGATCTCCATGTTTTCACTGAAATAAGACTTTTATTTTTGGTTCAATTACTTTACTTTTCATACTTTAAACCTGTTTGCTTATTGTAGACAATAACATCTGCTTCTAATATCCACTTATTTTAATTACTGCAGCATCTGTGGTTATATAAAATTCATTCCTGATATTATTTATTTATGTTTTCTCTATTATTTTCTTGCTTAATTTTGCAAGAAGCCATTTTTACTGATATCTTCAGGTTTTATTTTTCACTATTGTCTTTGGTTTGTGTAATTGAATTATGTGATATATAATTGAAAATTGTTTTCTTAACTAATCTTATTTTCTTTCTTTTGATTTGCTATTCTTTTATAACATGTTAAATTCAATGTTTAGCTAATTGATTTGTTTGTCTTATTTTCTATATAATTTCTAATTTTCCTCCATTTATGCTTTAGTGGTATCCCACATGTTTTTCTCTTCTATGCGTTTTCTAATTTCAAATCTGACTTCTTGGAGGCATGAGATGTTAGAACTATATTTTTAAATTTCTAAAAATATTATTTTAAATTAATTGCATTGTTGTTTAATATGGTCATTTTTCAAATAAAAGTGCTTTGAAATTTGGTAAGATGAGCTTTGTGGCCCTTAAGGTAATTTTTTTTCTTTTATTAAAGTTTATTGGGGTGACAGTTGTTAGTAAAGTTACATAGGTTTCAGGTGTACAATTCCATAATACATCACCTATATATCACATTGTATGTTCACCCCAGAGTCAGTTCTCCTTCCATCACTATATATTTGATCCTTTTTATCCTCATCTACCACCTCCCTCCTCCCTTACCCTCTGGTAACCACTAAATTATTGTCTGTGTCTATGAATTTTGTTTCTTCATTTGTTTGTCTTGTTCCTTTGTTGTCAGTTTTATATCCCACATATGAGTGAAATAATATAATTCTTGACTTTTTTGTCTGACTTATTTCACTTAGCATAATAATCTCAAATCCATCCATGTTGTCGTAAATGGCACTATTTCATCTTTTCTTATGGCAGAATAGTATTCCATAATATGTTTTAAATATTACATGTGTGTTGGAAAATTATATATGTTCTCCAATTTTAAGGTGTGACATTTCATAAAAACTAAGCTAAAGAATTGCTTTATTTAGGTCATCATGGTGGACTGAATTAATCTTATAAAGTGAAACTTTTATTATTACATAAACTGTTTCATCTTTAGTTTGTCTTTTTTCCATATCATCTATATCTCTCTCATAAAATATTGTTTAGCATTTTCTTGACATATGTCCACACAGTTTGGTTGTTAAAAATTCTGTAACCTTTGTTTATGTGCATTCCATAAATACCACATAGTTGTATTTTAAAGTTCATTCTGACAATCTTTAGCTTTAAACTTAATGTATGTACAGTTACATGCAGATATATTTTTGTATTTTCTTTATAATGTGATTTTCATTTCTTTTTTGAATCAATTTTATTTTTCTCTTTTAAAATGTGATTACTTTGTTCTTTCTTTGTCACTTTTTTCTATTTTTTTTAATTTGTATAGAGTTTCTAGACATTATGCCTGTTATTTTTCTTAGCAGTCAAGATATTAAACATGTATATTTAACAATGTATAATCATTATACCTTTACTTTTGTTCAGTAGTACAAAGATTTTCAATGTTATTCTTCTGATTTCCACACTCCCAAATATATATTTTCCCCACTATTTAAATGAAGCTTTTATATTCCTATATCTTTGTTAAGTAAAATCAATATTTATAGAGATTTATTCATACATTTATAGATGTCATCCTTCTTTGCTCACTTTTCTTTTTGCATCTCAATGAAGTACATCTTTTAGTTTTTCCTTGTGTGAGCTTTTTGGATGTAAGTGCAGCTTCTTTTTTTTTTTTTTTGTCTTAAATTTATTTATCCTATCTCCTGCTGTAACGAACAAAACACCAAATTTCAATGGCTTACTACCACAGAAGTTTATTTCTCATTAATATTAAGCAAAATCAAGTGTTCAGCAGGCACTCTTCAATTTAGTGGTTTGGATATCTCTTCTTATTCGGTGTTTCTAACATTCACTAAGATTTCCAAGTTCTTCCCTTCATAAAAGCATATGGGTAAAAAGACTAGTGAAGGATTTTTCAACCGTACATTATGCCATAAGCCCTATTTACATTTCATTGACCAGAAATGAGACATGTGATTCCACCTAATTTCAAGCAAGTGAGGACAAAATAGTCTATATGCTCAGGAGAAAAAATAAGGCTTTGGTGAACTCTGAGCATTCTCTGACACATCATTCTTTATAGACAGATTGGTATGTAGATAGAATTCAAGGTTGACAGTGATTTCTCTCAGAATGTGGAAGGTATATTTTGTTGCCTTCTTTTCCCATGATTATTTTTGAGATACCAAATGCCCTTATAAGTGGCTTGTGAGTCATCTTTGATATTTTTAATCTCTTTATCTGTCATTTGCACTGGGATGATTTTTTAAGTTTACTAATGTCCCTCTCTCTCCCTCTCTCTATCTTGCTCCTTCTCTCTCTGTGTGTCCATAACATATATACACACAAATGTGTCCATAAATATATATATACACACATGCATACATATACATATGTGTATATATATATATGTACATACATTTATGTATACATGTGTATATACATATAATTTTCAAGATATTTTGAAAGATTCTTAATTGGTTCTTTTATTAACAGCTTTAATGAGGTAGTAATTTAAATAATACAACTCATTTAAAGTATACAATTTAATTGCTTTTAGTGTATTCATAATGGGTTTTTAATATCTAGTTTTGCTTCTCTTTTTTCTTATGTACTTTCCTACCCTTCTTTAATAGAATGTATATACGAGTATATACATATGTATTTAAGAAACATAGTTATTCCAAAATAGTTTAGAAAAATTTGGACTCTTAAACTGAATTATTCTGATAGAATTCATATACCAACTCTTTATACTGTAGTCTTTTTCTTACAACATTATATTTCTTCACTTACTTTACAATTTGAGGCTAATTTTGATATGGATCTTTTTGGCTTTATATTTTTGAACTCTATTTCCCCTCTTCATCCCAAATGAATTTGACCTTGCTATTGCCTGAAACTTATATTCACCTTTCTCCCATTGACACTAAAATCCTTGATACCACCTGCTTCCAGACAACAGTGGCCAGCAGACCCATGTTTTCAGCCCATTTTTCTGCTCTTCATTCTTTCTCCATTTCTGTTCTAAGTAAGGTTACCAGAGACACAAAGATTGTCCCATATGATACTTGGGACATAGTTATATCTAAAAAGTTATTTGTTGTTTATATGAAATTCAACAGTATCTTGGCATCCTATAATTTTCCCTGTTAAATCTGGCAATTGTAGGTCTAATTATATGTTTCTTTCTTTTCAACCAAGTTTTATATTTTCTAAATGTTTTAAGAAGATAAGAGGAGCCAAATGTAAGATAATTGTGCCATCCTGAAAAAATCCATACTTTACTTTTATAATTGGAGATATGTGCAACATATAAAGAGATATAACTGCCCAGAAACTAAGGCAAAAATAGCTAAAATCACATGCCTTTAGTCACAGAACCAATAGAAGACACAGAATTTCAACCTAATGAACTAGTGAATAATGTTTTCTAGACACTGAATTATTTGGTGATTTTAATATTATGGGGCTGTAAAAGCACATATGAGCTGGCTCAGGATGCACTGTAGTTCAACATATTATATGAATGGTTATTAAACCAGATGCTACGTTGATTTTATTTTCGGTGTTTAAATTGAACTATGAGATGTGCAAGAAAATCTGCTCTAAAATTGTATCATTCCCCGAGGAGCTTTTTCTTTGAAACGAAGTCTATTGTACACTGGTTTATTTGAAATTCGTTTTTTTATTTTTTGCCATTTTTGCTTTTTGAAAAAAAATAGTTAATTTTTTGGCCATATGTCTATAGGCTCTAGAAAGGCTTTATCTGTTGAAAATGGTATTAGTTTTGGTTTCTGATCGGTTGCTTTTATTCACGATGTTACTTTGAATGTGTCAATTTATTCATCATTCGGTTTAGGTAATATCTTACTGCTTTTTTCTTATGGTAATATTTTTACATCATTTTTGAGAGCTATGAGTTTTTATTACTTTTTGAATGATGCCTGGGATACAGAGATTTGAAGAAGTCCCTTTATTTTGATAATATTTTGTTATTTTCACTGTTATAGCAAAATGGCTTTTTGCATCTCTTTGAGGTAAATAGGAAGAGAATGCAATGAGATTAACAGATATTGGACAATCAGAATCATACAGTATAGTCATAGTTATCATTAAAATAGTATGGTAAATGGGTGACTCAATCTATATATGTATTGGGTTGTCGGAAAAGTCATGACGTAATTTTTCTATGTTTTTGTTGCAAAAATGTGTCATATATATATATATATGTAGTGTATATATATATATATAGTGTATATATACAACTATATATATGTGTATATATATACATATATAGTGTGTTGGCATTTTTGTTAACACTTCTCTCAAAATTTCACATGATACTGGAAAACATCTTATTTCATTGATGTTCATCAAAATTGGTATGGAATGGATGGAAATAAAATGCAGAAAATCTAATAGGAAGACAGAAAAAGGAAGTGTTGAGAACTAATACCTCTGCTTTCTCTCACACAAACATACACTCAAACACTTCATCGTATTTTTAGTTACTGCAGTGTACCACAAGCTTCATGCTACATAGCTTTTCTAGATGTGCCCTTCCTCCTATGCCAAAGTGATATTAAAAATTCTAGAGAAGTTGTCTTTTATTAAAAATTTGAAATCACTAAATATTAAATCTGAATAATCAGCAGCATAAGTTATTGACAGTTGTATATTCAACTGCAGACAAATTAAAATAGTACTACTAAATTTAATGTGCATAACATTAAAGAAAACAATCTTTTTAAAGTAAAAATAATATGCATTTTATATCAGTTTAATATTTATAAACTACTGGGAAAGTAAACCAGCTTGTCTAAGTATATACTATATTTTATGTAGAATTAAAATATTATATAAGTGTCAATTATATTTTAAAAGTTATTGACTCTATCAGTATTCACAATTGACAAATGAGTAACTATGGATTATCACATTTCTATCAGATTATCTTATTTAAGTAAACCTTGTATGTATTATATAGTTCTAGAACTGTGGAAAAGAGTTTAGAATAGCGGCGTTTCATGCTTAACAACACTGAAGCTTTTTTGTTCCCATTCTAATGAATGCCCAATTGAAACTGCAGCATGCTCTATAGAATTAGCCTTCAACTTAAGTCAAATTCAGGAAACACCTAAGAGAAATCTTAAAAATCAAGAGAACAAGGGCAAAAGTGAGCTGGGAAGTAGTGAATATACATTCCTAATCCAAATTACAGGAACAATAGAACCAGTTTTATGTTGACTTTTAATTGATGAGTTTGAGAAAGGGAGATTATTTTATTTGTTTCTAAAAGAAATGATATTCAGAGAGCAACAACAGATTTGCACAATGCAGTAAAAAGAAAATAAACAGATAAATCCAAACACTGTAAGTGTCCTTAGCAATGAACGTAGAAACCCTTAGAAACTCTTTCCAGCCAGCCTCCTTTGCCCTTTAACTCAGGAGTTGTTTTTTGACACTTCCACCTGTGTCTTTTTGTCTTTTCAAAAACTGAGGAGGAATGTTGAAACATTTCAGAAATAGACAATCTCTCAGAAGCTAACAGTGCTCACTTTTTGTACAATAGCTTCTTAAATATATTGGTTTATTCTATTTCACTCTATATAGCCTTTGCTGACCTATGTACAATTTGAAGGTTTGGGCGATAATTGATAATGATCCAGATTGATTTTTAAAACAGACTTACAGTCAATAAATCACAAATATAGTTAATTAACCCAATACATATTAATTTTATAAACAGGAGTAGGCCATTGCAACTGTGACAACAAGGTGCAATGGTGAAAACTGGCAGGAAAACACAGAACATTCATGTGGCTTTATTGTTTAAAGTGAAATAGGAATACAAGTGCAGGCAGAAATACTCTCAGGAGGGGAATGGGAGGAGTATTTGGAAAACTGTAAAGAGGCGAGGATAATTAAATTGGGCCTGGGCAGATGATTCAGTGTTGTGTCATGTGGACGCACAGAACACATAAGGAAGGGCATTCCAGAAAGAGATACAGCACTAATAAAGGAGATGAATATGGAGGAAACAAAATATTTCTTGCTTTCAGAACACATGATGAGAAAGCCTGAAAAGAAAAGCCATGATCCCATTAGTTTGTTGGCAAAACTAAAGAGTTTGCACTTTTTAATTATAGCCAAGAGAACTTAGTGATATTTTCCTCACAACTAGGGGCATAACATAATCACAAATATTTAAGAAATCTGATGTGAGGGGGGTGATGAGGTGAATAAATAGAGAGAGGGATAAATTAGCGATATAGAGATGAGAGAGATGTTCCTGAAGCCTTTGGAATATTTAGAAAACATGCAACCTCTGTCAGTGTGGAATGATGGGAATTCAGTCACTGCCTTGTCAGAGCTTCTCTAAGCTCTTTGAAGTTAAAACTAGGTTCATAGTTATTCACTACTGTGCCAGCAAAGATTAGGACACTGTAAAGCACATGGCAGGTTTTCAGGAAATGAATCATGAATACAATGATAGTAAATGAATAAGCTGCAAATCAAAAACACCATGTTGATTATAGCCCTTACGGACCACTGGTTGTCCCACATAAAGCATTTTGAAACTCTTAAGGAAGTTCATGAAGAAATATCAACAGTACATTTTTTCCCAAGTAAGGTGCTAACACATGAAGTTGCAGCCACTGCACAGCCAGTGATTCCCAGTTAAAGAATCAGGGTGCAGGTTCACTGGCAGAAGTCTGCTGCCCACTGGGAGGTTTCAAAAGGAAAAGCACAGAGTTAATGAGAAGAGCCCTGTGAGTTCCAAGCAATCCATGGAGGTGGCAGCGTGTGGAGCACTATTACCAGAGCCACTTGCACCTCACCTTTCCCCAGCAATTCAGGGCAGGCAGCTTTGATGTTATTTCTTGATTTGCCCCCTTGCTGCTTCCTCTTCAAAAGCTTGAGGATGACTGAGCTTGTATCTCACAGACACATGTGAGCCTCAGCGCAGCTACATTTCAAATTTGGTGCTTGTCTTTGAAGTGCAATGGCTTGTACACATTTAAATCTCGCCCCCCAAAGACTTCTTTTCTTGCAACCTTTCCTTCCCAGTAACCATACATCTTCTATACCCAGTTGAATTTAGAGACCACAGACTGAATCAGTAACTCGAATAAAATCTTTCCTGGTTCTCCTCATTGCTACAGGCAAAACTTTTTTATTTTTTATTTTTTATTTTTTTGGCTTCCAAACATAAAACACATGCAGAATATGTTGATCCACCTCTATTCTTTTCCTATATTCTGTCAATTTCTCCTTGTAAGTATGCCTTGTGTCCATCTTTCCCTCCTTTCTACCCTTAAATGAGTTGACCTGAATCAGCTTGTACTCAAAAGTGAAATGACATGATCAAGAAGTTGAGAGCTAAGAAGTGGTGCATGTCTAATTCCCTGCTCAGGCATGTGTAAGATTCCAAGGAAAACCTATGCGCTGTATTAACAGATAACAGATGCTTCTATATGAATAGACATAGACATTCTGACAGCATTCCTATGCATTTCATGATGACCACTTCATGAAATACTGTGCACCTGCTTATCAAGTCTTTTGGGTTAATAATAAGAAGAAAATGGTTGGTTGGTAAGAAGCAGAAAAAATATATGCTAATAAAATGAGCAAGGCAGCATTTAAAATATAAGATAAGAAAGTCATACCAAGAGATATTAAGGATAAGACATACTATAGACATCTCATTTTTTTCAAAATGAGATAAATATTTTATGAATAAAATGTATATCATCTGGTCAAAGCCTTAGGATTATCTATGAACCTAAGTAGGTCCAAAATGTCCTTTCATTTTTTTATTTCTTCATTTCTCTCTCCTCTCTTCTTTTCTCCTCTCCAGCCCTATCTTCCCCTCTCATTTTGCTCTCTCTCTCTCTCTCTCTCTCTCTCTCTCTATATATATATATATATATATATATATATATATATATATATATATATATATATATATCAATAACTCGTGCTGCACATGGTATAAAATGCAAAAGGAGTAAAAGAATATACAGTGAGAAATACATCTCCTTTTATCCCTGTTACTCAGCAACCAGTTAGCCCACCACAGAGGCAACCCATATTGCCAGGTTCTTGTGTACCTTTATAAGACATCTATGTTATTCAGATATGTATGAATAAAATAGTTTCTTAAGTATCACATTATAAAGTTGGGCTAAAAAAGGCTTTAAGAGTTAAATGATAGGCTTCAAGGTTATGCAAAAAGTCAGCAACAGAGTTGGGAATGAGCCCAGATTTTCTAATGTTTTCACTAGGCATTGTGCCATTTTGCAAATTTTTATCTTCTATATGCCAATATTTCTGCCTTTTGTATAGATGGGCATATGTCCAAGGCTTTTAAATTTGAATTTGTTTCAAAAGCTCACCCTAAGAATAAATGAAGTGTATGAGTCTCCTTTGTATCCAACATTTCAACCTAAACAAATAGAGGTGTCAGTTCAGAGCTTGCCCTGTTTATTGAGGTAGATACTTAAGAACATTACCCTTTGCTTAGGAGGCTTCTTTCAGGGTCATAGAATCCTGCTTGAAAGTAAAAACTAAACAACAAACAAATAATATAATACGTTTTCAATGAGAAATGTTTACCAAAATAGTTCAACAAAATTTTTTTAATTAAAATTTATTGGTGTGACAATTGTTAGTAAAACTATATAGGTTTCAACTGTACAATTCTTTAATACATCATCTATATATCACATTGTGTGTTCACCACCCAGAGTCAGTTCTTCCATCACCATATATTTGACCCCCTTTACCCTCATCTACCACCCCATTCCCCCCTTACCCTCTAGTAACCACTAAACTATTATCTATGTCTATGAGCTTTTGTTTATTTGTTTTTCTTGTTCTAAACAATCCAATAATAAAATGGGCAGAGGACCTGAATAGACAGTTCTCCAAAGAGAACAAGTATATGACCAATAGACATATGAAAAAATGCTCAACATCACTAATCATCAGAGAAATGCAAATAAAAACCATGATTAGATATCACCTCACACCAGTTAGAATGGATATCATCAACAAGACAAATAATAACAACTGTTGGAGAGGCTGTGGAGAAAAAGGAACCTTCATATGCTGTTGGTGGTAATGCAGATTGGTGCAGCTGCTATGGAAGGCAGTGTGGTGGTTTCTCAAAAAATTCAGAATAGAATTACCATATAACCCAGAAACCCCTCTCCTGGGTATATACCAAAAAAATCTGAAAACATTTACTCGTAAATATATATTGGGTTGCCGGAAAAGTAATGACATATTTTTCTATGTTTTTCTTTGCAAAAATGTATCACGACTTTTCCAACAACCCAATATGTGCTCTGATGTTCATTGCAGCTTTATTTACAGTGGCCAAGACATGGAAACAACGAAAGTGTCCTTTGATAGATGATTAGATAAAGAAGATGTTTTATATATACACAATGGAATACCATTCTGCCATCAGAAAAGATGAAATAGTGTCATTTGCTACAAAATGGGTGGATCTTGAGATTGTTATGCTAAGTGACATAAATCACACAGAAACAGTCGACAATCATATAATTTCACTGATATGTGGGATATAAAACTGAAAGCAATGAAGGAATAGTTCAAAAATTTAAATGTCTTTATTTTAAAACGTATTTCTTCAGGTGTACATTTTGGTATTTATTTTGAATACATTTTCTCAGTTCCATAGGTCCTAGCTCTTCTTGAGACCTTGCCTTTGCTGGCTGATTTCCATTGCATAGATCTACAGAAAATGGTTGTCATAAGGGATGAGTAGGAATTGGCACTATTCCTTTGCTAGCACCTGTAACACATGGTCTTCAGAAAGACATTTAATTAAAAATGATAATAAGTAAGTAGCAAGTGTCAGTTCAGCATATTAAACATAGAAACTGAAAATATTTCATACTATAAGTTTCAAATATGTAAAGGACCCTTATTCATCTTAAGAAATAATGGCAAATATATTTGTATTCTTTCTGTTATGACTTCCCAATATATCTTACATGAGCTCTGATATCATGCTTTAGTTTCCCTAAACATTTCGGGCTGTTTCTGATTATTTTCTTTAGTTAGAGCTCTTTTGGCTCTTTTCCTTTGGTTGTCTTCATTTGGGTGCTTAGTTCTCTGTTTCCAATTTATCTTTAAACCACAGAACACAGGCAAAAAATACATACTTTGAAGAGCAAGATTGTAAAGAGGAATGTATTGTTATTTTTTTCTCAGTGCCACTATCTTGTTTTTACTTCTCATTGGACAAGATTAAGTCAGAGAGGCTAGAGGATTTCACACACAAAAAAACACAGAAATCTCAAAATCTAGTCTGACTTTTACACCCTGTAGTAAAAAAAAAAAAAAAGAGGGAAACAATCCTGTCACATTTCTTCTGAGTCTTTATATCCTTCTTCATAGGGGTGATGATTTTGGTGGGTCTTATGCTTTAACTGCTTGCTTTCTTTTAATCAGACAATAGATAGTCATAATAAGGGGAACAATACTTTATGTACAACATTGTAATTCTCAGTATTTTGAGAAACTGACATAATATTAAGATATAAACATTGTATCCAAATTTACTACCTTAAAAGAAACAGTGCTCATTTAGATGTATTTGTTCATCTGTGCATTTTAATATAACACAATCCCTGCATCCATTTCCCCGCTGGTAGAATTCCATCAATTCTCTTATGATAGATTGTATGTAAAAATATCATTAAAGTGACACATGACATTTCTTTTATTGAGAGGCTGAGTCTTTCCTCCTTTCCCTTGAATCTGTGCTGGATTTATGACTTGCTTTAAACCATACATGTAGTTGGATTGTGCTTACTGCCAATTCTGGGCTTTGATTTCATACTTTTGGAGACTGCTAGAGAATCCACATGGAAGAAGAGTTCTAGAGATTAAAATAGCCCCTGAGAAGGGGCCCAGGAGGAGGAAAGAGTGTTAGAAAAGAGGGTCCATAAAGGAAGAAATCAAAAGCTATCTCAGGACAAACAAAAATGAAAACATAACAACCCAAAATCTATGGGATGCAGCGAAAGCAGTCCTAAGAGGGAAAGTCATAGCAATGCAGGCCTATCTAAAGAAACAAGAACAATCTCATATCAACAGACTATCTTTACCCCTAAGGGAAGTGGAGAAAGAACAGCAAAAAAAGCCCAAAGGGAGTACAAGGAAGGAAATAATAAAGACCAGAGCAGAAATAAGTGAAATAGAGACCAAAAAAAAATAGAAAAGATCAATGAAACCAATAGCTGGTTTTTTGAAAAGATAAACAAAATCAGCAAACCCTAAAAAGAGAGAAGACCCAAATTAATAAAATCAGAAATGAAAGAGAAGAAGTGACAACAGATACCACAGAAATACAGAAAATTGTAAGAAAATACTACGAGCAACTATATGTCAACAAATTTGACAATTTGGAAGAAATGGATAAATTTCTAGAAGCATACAATCTACCAAGTCTGAACCAAGAAGAAACAGAAACTCTGAACAGACTGATTACTACTAAAGAAATTGAATCAGTAATCAACAAGCTTCCAACAAACAAAAGTTCTGGACCAGATGGTTTGACAGGTGAATTTTACAAAACATTAAAAAAGAATTAATACTTATTCTCCTCAAACAATTCCAAAAAATACAGAAGGAGGGAAGGCTCCCAAGCAAATTTTATGAGGCCACTATTACTCTGATCTCAAAATCAGACAAAGATATTACAACAAAAGAAAACTACAGGCCGATATCCCAAATGAACATAGATACAGAAATCCTCAACAAAATGCTAGCAAACCGAATTCAGCATCACATTAAAAAGATCATACACCACTGTCAAGTGGGATTCATTCCTGGTATGCAAGGTTTGTTCAATGACCACAAATCAATTAATGTAATACATCACATTAACAAAATGAAAATAAAAGTCATGATCATATCAATAGATGCAGAAAAAACATTTGACAAAATCCAGCAGCCATTTATGATAAAAACTCTTAGCAAAGTGGGAATAGTGGGATCATATCGCAACATAATAAAGGCCATATATAATAAACCCACAGCAAACATTGTACTGAATGGGGAAAGGCTAAAAGCTTTCCCCTTAAGACCAGGAACAAGACAAGGCTGCTCACTTTCACCACTTCTAGTCAACATAGTTCTGGAAGTTCTAGCCACAGCAATCAGACAAGAAAATGAAATAAAAGACATCCAAATTGGAAAGGAGAAAGTAAAATTGTCATTATATGCAGATGACATACTCTATCGAGAGAATCCCAAAGACTCCACCAAAAAACTTTTAGAACTAATAAATAAATTTAGTAAGGTAGCAGGATACAAAATTAACATTCAGAAATCAGTTGCATTTGTATACACCAATAACAAACTATCAGAAGAAAAAATCAGGAAATCAATCCCATTTATGATTACTTCAAAAACAGTAAAATACCTAGGAATAAATTTAACCAAAGAAATAAAAGACCTGTACTCAGAAAATTATAAGACATTGAAGAGAGAAATCAAAGATACAAATAAATGGAAATACATACCATGTTCATTGATAGGAAGAATTAATATAGTTAAAATGTCAATACTACCCAAGGCAATATATAGATTCAATGGAATTCCTATCAAACTACCAAGGACATTTTTCTCAGAAATAGAATATATAATCCTAAAATTTATATGGAACCATAAAAGACCCCGAATAACCATGTCAATCTTGAGAAATAAGAACAAAGTGGGAGGTATCACGCTACCCGACATCAAATTATACTACAAGGCTACAGTAATCAAAACAGTATGGTACTGGCATAAAAACAGACACAAAGACTAATGGAACAGAATAGAGAGCCCAGAAATAAACCCATCCATATATATGGTCATTTAGTCTATGACAATGGATGCAAGAATTTACATTGGAGTAAAAAGATAATCTATTTAATAAATGGTGCTGGGAAAGTTGGACTGACACGTGCAAAAAAATGAAAATGGACCACCTACTTACACCATATACGAGAACAAATTCAAAATGGATTAAAGACTTAAATGTAAGACCTGAAACCATAAAACTCCTAGAAGAAAACATAGGGAGTAAATTTGCAGACTTTACCCTCAGTAATATTTTTACTGAGATATCCCCTTGGGCAAGGGAAATAAAAGAAAAAATTTACATATGGGATTACATCAAGCTTAAAAGTTTTTTCACAGCAAAGGAAATCATCAATAAACAAAAAGGCAGCCTACTGAATGGGAGAAGATATTTGCCAACAATATATCTGATAAGAGGTTGATATCTAAAATTTATAAAACACTCATTTAACTCAACACCAAAAAAACAAACAACCCAATTAAAAAATGGGCAGAGGATATGAAG
>NW_017731679.1:558308-620562 GCF_001890085.2 Hipposideros armiger
AGAGAGAGAGAGAGAGAGAGAGAGAGAGAGAGAGAGAGAGAGAAAGAGTCACAGGATGTGGAAAAAAAAAAGAAAAGAAAAGAGGATCTCACTTTGAGCTATCCCAGTTAAGGGGCAAGACACTTGTGTGAGGCAAACTTGCATCTTTCAGCCCAAATTGTAGGCACATAAGTCAGTTCAGCTGACACAACATGGAAAAGTTATCCCAGCTGAGTCCTGTGTAACCAATCAGTGCACTTATGCATAAGTAAAATGACTGTTGTTTTAGACAATTAATATGTATCATACGAAACATATTAATATTTGGGGTAATTTGTTAGACAAAAGATAATTGATGTTTCCCTTAAAAGATTCTTATATTCTGAGGATAAATTTATTGACTGTTTAATATTTACATCTCCTATGATAAATATTTAATTTACATTCTGTTTAAAATTTACATGCTATTTTTTTAATAACAAAAGAAATGCTTTTTACATAATGAATTTTTCAAAGAGACACAATAGTCTAAACATGAATCTAAAAGTAAAAATAACTTTTAAACTATTCATGAAGTTTCCCTGTGATAATTCTTTTTAATGCATGTCCAGAATGTTTAAATTTAGAAGACCAGGCTTTGAGTCCCTATCCTATTATTTTCTAACTCTTTGACTTTATGCAAATTGCCTAATATGTTTCACATACATTTATTCAGTTGGAAAATGGCTATATAAAAACTAGAGAAAGGGCTGACCAAGTGGCTCAGTTGGTTAAGAGCTCGCTCAAGAGTGTGAGTCCTGAGCAATAGTGGTTCGACTCCCAGCCTGAGCTGAGCAGCCGCTGAGCAGCCGCTGAGCTGCCAACAGGTTGCAGGATGGCTCAGCTAATAAAAAAAAAATTAAAAAAAAAAAAACCAAACAAACAAAAACACTAGAGACAACACAAATGTCCGTACACACATGAATAGATAAACAAATTTTGGTATATTAACACAATAAAATTCTACATAGCAGTAGAAAGGACCTAGTTATTGATACATGCAACATCATGGAGGTATCTTTAAAAATACGATGAAAGAAAAAGCCAAACAAAAAAAGAGTACATATGTATGATTCCATTTAAATAAATTCTAGAAAATAAAAACTAATCTATAGATAAAAAGCAGACCAGGAGTTTCCTGGGGATACTGAGAGGATAAGTGGGGGAATAATTACAAAGGCATGAGGAAACTTTTGGGGTAAAAATGTTCAGTATCTTGATTGTGGTAAAAACTTCAAGAGCCTCTACGTTTATCAAAACTCATCAAGTTATATACTTTAAATATGTGCAGTTTCATATTCTTCAACTATATATTAATAAAGCTGTAAAATGGCTATAACACCTGTTTTTCTTTTCAGGGTTTATTTATTCAGCAATCATTTGATCAGTGTCAATGAACAAGATATAATTATAAGTAATATGTTTCTTCCACCAAGGAAATCAGAGTAGGATGAGGAGATGAAAAAAAAACCAGTTATGATATAATGTTATGGCACCAATGTATGAAAGACTGTAGAAGGAAAGTGATTATATTTTCAGTAATAACAGATTAAATGAACCATGCAATTTGCAGATATATAAAGCAACTCTAAGCAAGGGATAGCCATGCTTAGTCACTGAGGCAGAAAACAAAGATGCCCTTCTTGGAAATAGCAGTGTAACTCAAGAATAGGCTTGATGGGGGCCGGCCAAGTGGAGCATTGGTTAAGAGCTGGCTTGGGAGTGTGAGCTCTGAGCAGCAGTGCCCCAGTTTGGATCCCACATGAGGGTCAGTGACACTGCCCTCTACAGCTAAGACGGTGAACAACAGCTTGACCTGGAGCTGGGCTCCTGTGAGTAGCCGGCGACGGTGTAGGCTGCAGCCCCTGCTGCAGTAGGCTGCCATAAGCTACCATGTGTGGCTGGCAGCCAGCGTGAGCTGCCAAGGGCCTCCATGAGCAGCCGTCCAGAGACCGGTGATTGATCTGCCTCACCGGGAAGAGCACAATGATAATACCAACATGGGCCAGTGAAGTGACGTCCTCCACACTAGACTGGAGAACAAAAGGACAGCAACTTGTCTGTTCCCCTTCCTCGACTCCCCAATGCTATTCCCCTCCCCCAATTCCCCAATAAAATCTTAAAAAAACAAAAACAAAAAAAAGAATAGTCTTGATGGCAGAAAATAGAATTTAAACAGTGGAGCCTTGAATGCTGTGCAAAGGAATTTGGTCTTTACAATTCAGTGGTGAATAATATGTTAAAGCAGGATTAGATTTATATTTTAGAAAGATAACTAAGACAGGAAGATGAGATGGGAGGCTATTACATCTCTTTTTCAAGAGAGAGGTAATGAGGCCTTGAACTAAAGCAATGGCAAAGAAAGAACCATATAAAACATGAGGGTAGAAATGACAAGTTTTGCGGGAGGTCAAATGATTTAATGAACATAGATACCTCTTAAAGGTCTCAATCACTAACTAGTTCATATAGAGTATTATTGAACTAGCATTTCATTTGAATAATGTAAAATCATAGATGACTTTCTGTGCTATATTTTGGATGAGTGGTTTCAGACTAGATATCCAAATTTCTGGTAGAATTGTAATTCAAAGAATATATCCATTAATATTTTTATGGCTCTTTTTATCAAATTAACCTCAATCAATAAACTTAGGGTTTTTTTCCACAAATAAAAAAACTTATTTGATACATTAGTAGGTGAAAAATTTATTGTTTATAATCTTAATTTGCATTTCTTATGAGTCATATAGGATATTTTATCATACACTTGAAAATCATTTATATTTACTTTTCTCTGAATTAAACCTTTAGCTCTTCTGATTATTTTTAATTGGGTTGTCAACCATTTTCTCACTGATTTGCAGAAAACTGTTGATTGGGTTTTAAATATGCTTTCCAAGTTTGTCATTGTTTGGCATTAATTATAGTGACTTGTTCATATAGTAAAAAAATTAAGGTAAGATTCTCTGTATTGAGGACCAAGAATAAAATATTATAGCAAAAACAAAATATATAATTTTATATTATTATTTCTAAACATTACAGAAAATTAATGGTATTAAGAAGTTTATCCATTCAAGAATAATAACAACTAATTTAAACTTGCTATCATGCACTGTTCTAGATTTTGCACCAAATTAATGAAAATATGATCCCTGACCATAGAGCATATATACATCATGGAGAGTAGCCAGGTAAGAGATAGTGGAATTTGATGAGTATTTAGATGGAAAAAAGAAACAGATACTATGAGAAAACAGAGAATGGGTATCTAACCCAAATTTAGGGAAGTTATGACAAAATATCTTTTCTGAGATCTAAAAATTGAATGTGCAGGATTAGGTGCAGTATTGAAGTCAGAGAGATGAAAAAATAAAGCCATTGTATAGATAAAAGCAACAATTGCACAAAAGTCTTTAAGATTAAAGAGAGTATTTTGTATTCAGGAATATGAAAATAGTTCAATCTGAATGGATGTATAGACTGTAACAGGAAAAGTAATACCCAAATCATCTATGGAAGTCACAGATCTTACAAGTTGTTTATATTTTATTCTGAGGACAGTGGGGAAGAAGGGCAAGTTAGTGACATATTCTGATTTGCATATGAGAATCAACTTAAATGTCGTATTAAAACCGTTTTGAAGGTTTCTTTCTGAGCTATTCTCATCTCACTAAGTAGCTCCCTAATAACTCCCAGATCTATCACTGTTATCCACCTCCACTGTCCACACCACTACGTATTAATCTGTCAACAATTACAATAATTCTGTTGCTGATGTTGGCCCTTCATATATTCTATTCTTTCAGTATAAATTGTCTTAGTCTATCAAACCTCACCCTTTCTCCTGGTTATCCTAACAATTTGCATCCCATACTTTAATTACTGTTTTAATTGAATCTCTTCTTGATTAGAATATAATGTTTTGCAAGCAGAGATTGTGTGTTTTATTCATGTCTTCTTTATCAAAATCTAGAAGATAGCTTGGTACTTAATACTCAACTAATTGATTATGGGTTGAATTTTAAATGTCAGTTTCATGTGCCTACAGCATATCCATGAACAGATGCATGATAACAAGTGGATATATTGTTCTGGAACTTATGAAAGAGTAGAGATAAAAGTACTAATTGAGAGTATGGGGCCAACAGAGCGTTTTCAAAGGAGAATGTGTGGAACAAGAATAGAAGAGGCTTAGAGTATTGTGTCATGCACTTCTTTGTCCCCAGTTTACACATGTTCAGTGCATTTTTCTATAGATATTGCTCTTCTTGCTACAACTAGCTCCTCAGGTGTGTAACCTGACCGCACCTCAGCTGAGCTTCACTGATCATTTTTTTTTTGCTCTGACACTTCTCTGACCAGGGAAAATGGACTGCCTGTGGGAACACTCAGCCCAAAATTGCAAGTTTAACTGAGTTAACACCCCACGTGGCAGTCCATCACCAACAAGAGAGGGAGTGGACAAATTGTCCCCTCTCCTATCGTTTGAGTGTAACAATTTTTTAGGCCATTTTTGCTTGAGTGCCTCAGAGTATTCCAGCAAGATTGCTCCTTTCCTGCTCACAGTGCTGAGCTGTTCAATACTTTATTCTTACCTTGTCTTTCCCTCCCTCCCTGTTTAACCCTTCTCACCCTCTTTCCCCTGCTCCTTGAAATTACTTCTCAAATTAAACTGTCTGCATCAAAGTCCAGTGTCTGCTTTCTGGAGAAAACCCAGGCTAAGACTAACATTTGTTACAAATAAAGAAAAAAGCTAAAGTAGACTCATATGTAGTATTCAGAGAGAAAGTAAGAAAATTAGAAATGTAGAGTCATAGAAATAATAATGGTGATAATAAAAATGGCACTCAAGTAGGATGAGAATGGGAAAAAAATCAAATGATGCTGAAAAGATCAATAACATAAGCCAAGAAAAGTTTACATGAAATTTAGGTACAAGAAGCTCACTGATATCTTGAAGAGAACAATTTTGGTGGAGTGCAGCAGGTGGAAGCCTGAGTGCAGTGAATTAAAGAAAGATAAGGAGGTAAATTAGTGGGTAATGTGATTGTTGATGGTTTTTGTTTTCCAATTTAAAAAAAATCACTAGAAAAGAATAAAGAGAGTAAGACGAAACTCAGAAAATAGTAAATGTGGAGGAGAGACAAAAGGCCGAGATACAGATTTCTGTTATTATCAGGTAGGAAAGGAACAATACTACAAAATATCATTAAGTATAATGGCTAATATATAAGATGATAGATAGATAGATAGATAGATAGATAGATAGATAGATAGATAGATGATGGACAGACATGAAAATAGAAAACAGTTTAGACTAAGGAAAAAGATGTATTTTCTTTCTTTATTTTATTAAATTTATTGGAGGTGACATTGGTTAGTAAAATTACATGGGTTTCAAGTGTACAATTCTATAAAATATCATCTATATATCACATTGTGTGCTCACCACCCAGAGTCAGTTCTCCTTCCATCACCATATATTCGATCCCCTTTACCCTCATCTACTACACCCCTACACCCTTGCTCTCTGGTAACCACTGAACTATTGTCTGTGTCTATGAGTTTTTGTTTGTTTATCTTGTTCTTTTCTTGCTTTCAGTTTTATATTCCACATGTGAGTAAAATCATATGGTTCTCGACTTTTTCTGCCTGCCTTATTTTGCTTACCATGATTATCTCAAGATCTGCTGTTGACCTAGAAGCTGGTAATGACTAATTAGGGTGCTAATTTATCTGAATGCAATAAAGAATAAAACATTCAAAACATAGTGTTCATAAGAAATAATTTCAAAGCAATAATTTGTTAGAAAATCAAAAGGAAACATTAAAAGGATAAGAGCTCCATTATCTAAAAACAAACAAAAGTGTAAAATAACACCAATAAGTTCATCAAGAAATATTCAATGCTAATACTAGAAAAAGCATAAGGTAAGATATTTAATATGTTATTTGAATACAAAGGGAGACACATTATAATCAAGGAAAGATGACAGTCAAAAAGAAAGTGATCCTCTCCTAAAGCAATCATAAATGTAAACACAATTGCAAACATAATCATGAAGGGATTTTTTTGGAACTTGATAATATGGTTGTAAAATATACCTATTAAACATATTGAATAAGAGTAGTCAAGAAAAAATAAAAAATTTGATAAAATGACATATCATATTGTTAAATGTACTGTAGCCATCTAGTAATTAAAGACTTATTGTATTCAAGCAACAATAGAGTTTCATTAATGGGAAAATGTATAAGGCTAACATGCCGGGAGCCATCTGCGCCTCAGTATCTGACATGGCCAAACACACTGCGATTGTGACAAATTCTGAAGCTCTGACTGAGAAACAGATACTGCTTTATATCTTAAAGAATTTAAATTCCCCTTTGGATGTCCCCCAGTAAGATGAAGATCTTACACCCCTTCTAATAGATATATCACAAGAATTATATTTTATACGCTAAAGGTGATTTTAGTCACATTACTAGTCTCTTAGTAAAAGTCAAAGTACACACCCTGTAAATCTTAAGATCCTGTTTAGACAATAGTTTTTAGAATAAATGTTGGGTGGTCATGGTAACCATCCTTTAGGCAATTATGTAAAGGCTCAGGCTTTGGTCGCAGGGTGGAGGGATTTGGGAGTAGTTGGGATAAGTTAGTCTTTAGCATAGAAAAGGTATAGCTGTATCCTGGAGCATAAGAATTATGAGGAAGTAAAACCCTGATACTAATGGAACAATGGTTAGACTGCCCGGTATAAAAAGGGGCATGCTGTAAAATAAAGTGAGACACTTCTCTTCTTGAAAAAGCGCTCCTGTGTCTCTGCACGTTTTTTCCTTTTTCCTTGCTGACTCCACCTCCACCTCCACCTGAGGGAACCCCTGGACCTGAGGGAGCTGGTCTCCTGCACTAACACAAAAGCAATGGTAAGCACCAGCATTTATATTGTAATACCGAATTTAATAGTAGCTAAAGGACAGGTTACTTAAATTATAGTGTTAGAGTAATTGGTCACTATTTTTAGTTAAAAATAAAATTACATCTTGTCCTTAAAAACTGAATAAAAATAAATTCCAAGTATGTTGGACATAAAAATTAAAAATATAACCCATAAACATCCCAGACAAAAGTACAGATAATTTTGTAAATTAGTGGTAGTAAGGGCTCTCAAAACATGACACCAAAGATAAAGACTATAATTTAAAAATTCTGATAGAAGTGGTTACATAAAAATATTAAACTTAAAAATTGCATCGTAAAGCACTATGCAAGTTGAAGGCAAATCACGAACCAGGGCCTTTTTGCAATATCAACACCAAGGAGCTGACCTTTTTATACACAGATACTTTTTACATAATAATCATATATAAGAACAGACCTATGATATATTCATTGCATACTACTTGGCTAGGATTTGGATGTTGCGACAACTTTCTCATTTAAGTTTTTGTGTGCTGTTCTCTATTTTCCTAATATATATATATTTACTGAGCATGTTTCTTTCCATACATACTATAATAAATGTTATTAACGTTAAAAATAATATTTTAGGTGGTTTCCAAAAATGATTTTTCCATAAATTATGGATGGAGATATGGATTGGATAAATACTGAATATAAAACAGCAAGGCTTGCATTTATTTGTCTGATGTTGCTATGTTAGGTATATCCCCAGGCCACAGCAGCCCAGGCTATGATTTAGCTACAAGATAATAATAAACCTTTACTCCTGGGAGTGCTTAGGAAGCACAACTTTTCTCAAGACTCATGTTCCTCTTAGTTTCCAGGTGTTCTATGTGCATGTACATTATATAGTTGAGCCGGGATACAGCAGGGGCCGAAGAATGTTTGAGCCGCCTAATGTCCCACTCACTTCCATGTTTAATGCCTGCCTGGACAATAGGCCTGCAAGAGCAGAATGTTCCATTGTTAACAAGCAAGAGCTATCTTTGCATTTTGATGACTTTGAATATATTTTATATATATTCCTTACCCTACAATATAAACTATATAACAAAAATACAAAAGTTAATACATACATTTAATACAAACTAATAGTATAATAATGAACATCCCAATAACCACCATGCACTGTTCTGTCATTATTAGTACTCATTTTTTGCTTTTCTGTTCAATTTTAACATTTGTTTGCACTCCTATGTAATTTAATTGAGGTTTGCCTTTTTTTTATCTTTATAAAAATATAATGATTGATACATTCATTTTATGTGCTGGTTATATCATTCAATTATATATCAGTAATAGTCATTCACTCACATTGTTGTAGCTTATTTTCATTCTTGAAAGGAGTTCCATGTCAAAATACATCTCTTGTACTGTTGATGAACCTGTGGACTGATTCCTGCATTAAGCTGTCACTGTCAATGCTGCTGTGAAAATTGTGTATAAGGGTCCCGGTGCACATGCAGGCACTTGAGACTCTAACTGCTGGCCCACAGGATATGCTCATCATTAACTAACTCAGTGAATAAAACCTCTAGTAATATGTTGAATAAGAGTGGTTAGAGCAGTCATGATTGCCTTGTTCTCAATCTTTGCAGAACAGCATTTAGTTTTTCTTCATTAAATATAATGTTAGCTGTAAGGTTTTTGTACATGCTTTTATCAAGTTGAGATCATTTGTCTCTATTTCTAGTATGCTGGGTCATTTATCATAACTGAGTGTTAGATTTTATCAAATGTTTTTCTGCATTAAATGATTTTTATGTTGATATGGTCGATTACTTTTTTTTAAGTGTTTTCAGTTGGAAAGAGCAGTCAAAACTGAATGTCATTAAAATGTTTTATTTTTATAAATCTTATAAACACTCATCAATGTGAGCACATTGTTTGGTCCATCTTCAAACCACGAAAAGGACCTATGCAAGTTAGCAAATTAAGTATTTGAAAATATATTTAGCTTCATACTAAGCGTGACTGTTTTTGCTTTCAAAAGTTGAGATTCCTTATGTGGTATTCCATTCTGTAAATCTTTGGCAGAATTACTATCATGACTGACAGTAGATGTTGCATCACAATAACTCTCCAACCACCAATGAATGCCTCCTCCTCCAGTTCCAAATATACAAATGTTAACAGGATTTTAAAAACCCCATGGTCTAGGGTGGCTTTTTTTCTTAATAAATGAAGAGTATGTTGAGATTGATGAAAACACTTCTGTAAATCTAGTAGGGTCTAAGCAAAGGTCAACAAGAGTAGATTTCTGCAGTAACTTTTGGTTATGTTAGCAGGAAGGAAAATTGAAACTCTGAGGGACTGAGGAGAAGAAAATTTTTCCAATAATGATAGAATGGAAGAAACAAGAAACAAATGATTCCTGTGCTTTTTCAAGGAGGGAAAAAAAGTAAAAAATGAGCAACAAAGAAGAGTGGCTATTTAATATTCTGGTAACTTGTCCCATGTCCACTGCTTTTTGTTATTCCCTAACTGTTTTCGTTGGTGATTAGTGATAACATCCTTATACTAAAAAGAGCTTCGTTTTAATAGCCTCAAGGAGGAAATTAGTTCTATAGAAGAGAAAAATATATTTAAACATTTGTAACCTGCAATTAGAAAATAAGGAATGGATAAGAAGGTAGTCTGGGATGTAGAATGTCACCTAGGAGATTACTTAAATCATAAGAGGTCCACAGAGGTTTTGTAATCATTTATAACTTACTAATATAGACATTTTTATGGTCTTATATAATAGCATCATTGAAAATATAGCATTGAGATTCCAAATGTTAAAGATTGCTTTAAGAATTGCCAATTTTTTTGGTAATATACTATGAATAGAACAACAGCTAGTGTAAAAACAATTATGTAACATATGTATATATCCTCAATCCTACAGGAAGAAAAATATCACAGTAAAAGCTCATTAAAAATATCAGAAAAACTTCAAAACATTAATTTGGTATAAATGTGAAGTTTAGAATAGGTGACTAAATCTACATATTTAAAATACTAACATGGTAAATTTGGATCTAATCCTCTCCTTCGTATGTATAAGGTTGTTTCCCAAAGCATTTCAACAACAATGAAAAGGAACAAAGGATAATTTAAAATATATTAGGATGTAATCTATGACTTTTAGTTATGTGATTTTATCATAGGATGTGAGACACCCAATAAAAAACATCATTAATGCTTTTATATATTGGGTGTCAAAAAACATATACAAGTGGACACTGGTCAATGTTGCTCAAGCAGTAGTTCACTATAATCAGAAATGTCTGGATGCTGATGGGAACCCTTTGAGCACCTCCTGTAATTGCAGAAGTCAAATGTGACTTGTATTCATCTTTTGTTATCAGTATATATTGAATATAATAATTTTAATAGTTTCCCTTAAAATGTGTATACATTTTGTTGGCACCCTCTGTATATATATATTGATTACACTCATGCAATTAGTATATTAATTCATTATATATACATGAATTTGGTTGATATAATAAAGCAGAATATACTTTATAAACTTTATTTATGAATCTGAATATCTATAGGTTTTATTAATAATAATGAAACTGTATTTTTAACATTCATAACACAAGGACAGAAATCATGGTATCCTCCCTGAGTTAACCATTATAATAAATAATGGATCTTTAATAAATCTTACTAACTGGTTGACTGCCACCAATAATAATAATAATAATAATAATAAATAATAACAAATTATTTTTTACTGATGGAATAAACCTTAATGAGAATCTGGAGCTAGTGTTTCTCAGCTCTCTTCTGGTTCCCAGCATTAAGCAGTTTGCAATGAAAACACACACACATATGTACAATGATTGGATGTTCATATATAACTCTGATTCTCTATAGAAGTTGATTTATCTGTAGTCAGTTCTTAATATTTATAGTTAATTGATTTTTATTTTGTGTCATGTCTGTTTTCTATACTACTTATACCTTCAATTGGGAGGTTCTGTGCTGTTTTGCTCAGAAATTAATTTATTGATACTTTAAGAATTGCCTACACATAAATTAACTTTTAATTGAAAACTGAAGAGCAATATAGAATGTAGAAAAATGCAATAAAAAAAGGGGATCCTTTTGTTTTCATTACATTTGTATCTTGAGCAAAACTATTTACTTTGAGTAGATAGGGCAACTGTAAATAAAACACAAATCATATCCAGATGGAACAGTTATGAGATGGAGACTGCACCTCAGCACAGATCTTCATCAATGTAAAATGCTGATTCTCTCCAGTAGGGAAATGTGGAGCTTTGTTTGCCACATTAAATGTGAAGGCTACATATCTTACCCTTGTAAAAATAGGTCAGGCTTCAAAAGAGACATTTTTGTGCTTAAAGTTACCAAACAAACAACTCTCATGGGCATTTTTTTGTTTACTTAATTTTAGCTGCATTTACTGCACATGAAATTTGAAAGATTTATGGGACCAGCTAGAGGCAGAAGTCATAATGGCTAATGCAACTCCATCCTAGCAAATGCTGTTTCTCAATCGGGCATAAGGTTAAGGTAAAAAAATAAATAAATAAAAATAAATAAAAAACTCAAACAAAAATGTAGTATGTAAGATATGAGTGTTATGGGACTTATACCAGAGTTGTTTTACACTATGCTGTGCCCTTTCAATTCCTTGTCCTTAAGCATTATTGGCAAGTGGAGCCTGCACCAACTCATTTATTGACTTGATAAATGATTATAGTGGTTTAGACAATTCTTTCTTGACTCACAAAATTATGAAATTAATAGACAACCTTGATTTACTATTGACTTTCCTGGTTTGATCAATGAAACACAGTATACCTAGCACCTAAAAGAGTGCTTGGAACATAATAAGCACTCCATACATATTTATTATATAAAAGAATGAATAAACCTTATTTTAAGAATATTTCCTTAATTTGTAACTTGTCTATATAGTTAACACATGCAAACACACACACAAAATCTGTCTGTGGAGCAATAAGCCAGATTATTTGGGTGTGATAGAGAATATCTCGGTGTATAAAATCATAATGAGAAACATTTGAGTCTTCATGAAGTTCTTCCTAGGCTCTTCTACTATGTGTCACTCCATCTGTTCTCTCTAGTCTGACATGGATACAGTCCCCGACTTTTAAATTTATCCACTAGGGCAAATACCTCCATGATTAATGCAAACATATAATCATCTACCAATTCCCTTTTAAAGCAATAAAAGCTAACAGATTTTTCTAAGACTTTGAGATAAAACAAAAACAGACAAAAAAGGATGCTACAAGGGAGAGTTTTGTGTCCAGGGAATGCTAACTTGTAGTCTGACCACATTGTGTGTGGCTCTCCCACTCTCAAGTATCCAACAACATGTCCACAGAGTTAGTTTCCTCACCTGAAGACTGAAGGTATTGCACTGAATGATTTCTGGATCTTCAACTCAGCTATAACAATATTCTGAAATTGTTAATGTTAATATGAATTTTAAAAAGTCTTTTGGAGGCCTTTGACAATAACATGCTATAAGTATAACCTTTCCTAGAAAAAGAAGATGCAAGTTAAAAAAAAGCTGGCTCCTGGGGCTCTTTTTAGACCAAAATTCTTGTTATAGTGGTTTCATGAGATAGACACTGATATTTACTTCAAATTCTATAGACGAGAATTCAGATCCAACAGCGATTACAGTTCTGATGGAAAAATAAGAGCAAATACCTATCTTTCTTTTGGTAATGAACTGGGATCCTGCTCTGAATAAAGCATGAAATCTATGACGAGTTATATTCAGACTTTAACTTTTCAATTCATGTCTTTACAATTCAATAAGTATAACACATAGAAATAATTATACCTTTAACTCCTCCCTAACCTTGGTAATTTCCCATTTATGGACCATAGGTTCAAAGTCTTTGGCAAATAAAAGCATCAACCTTAGACTTAACAACACTGCTTGTAGTGATTATACTTATTGCAGTTATCTTTAATGGAAAGGTGACACTTTCCATTTGCAATAGTGATATACATTTTCCTTCTCAAGTAGATTTAAGCAGAAGAGAAAGTGAACTGATTTAAAAAATACTAAATTACTCTAAACACAGGTCATATACTAAATAAAATAAAAATAGTGAAAGTGATAATTAGATGCCTTAAGATTAGAAAAGCATAGCTTTGGAAGTGGATTTGATTTCTCTGCAGCTCTATTAAAAATGTCTGATCTCTTAGATAATCACAAGAATTCTTTGCCAGTTGGCTTCCAACATTATTCTTTGCACACTGTACGAAGAGTTTCTTTCATTGAGATCCACATATATGCCTGATTATATGTCGGATTTAGGAAGTGACTGTTTAATGGTGCATTTCGTCTTTGGCTCCATTGAGAAACAGAGATGTTTGACCTAACCAGGGTTTGTAAATGGACAAATCACTTTAGGCTCTGTCTTTGATTACCTCCCAAAGTTTCTCTTTTATTGAAAGGCATCAGAGGCAAGGTGTGTATTCCATTATACCAGGGATAGAGATGTAAATTTGTATGAATTTTTTGGTAGCAATTATGTAATACCTATTAACATTTTAAACCAACACAGCCTTTTCCTCAAAACCCTATTTCTAGGATTTTAGTTTACCCAAGAAAAGCTATTACTGGTGAGCTATAACACAGAGGTAAGGATGTTAATTGTAGTATTATTTGTACAGTAATAATTGGAGAGTAAACAAATTTCCTTTTTCTTAATATATTTTTTACTCTTGGTTTCAATGATACTGCTTTCATTCTTATGGTTTTCCTGCTACCTCTCTAGACACTCCTTCCATAGTTTGCTGCTTCTCTTCATCACCTCAAACTCTTAATGGTAGAGTGCCTCAGGGCAAACTTCTTTCAGCTTCTTCTTGATTTACTATTTACGCCTTGGTATTTCTCGCAAACTTATGGCTTGAAATAGCTTTTACACATTAATGATTTATCTCTTTCTCTCTCTCACTTGTTCCCTTCTTTTAACATCAAGACATATATTTAATAGATTACTCTAAATGTCCACTTGCCTATCTAATAATATACATCTCAAATTTAACATGCCCCAAACTGAGCTCTCGATTTTGTACCTTCCTCCTATCTTTCTAGCCTAGTAACTGCATTCCACCAAGCTAAAGAGACATATTTTATTTTTTCTTTCATCCACTGCCACATCAAATCTGTCAGAAATTTTTGTTCCATGTTCAAATTATTCCACAATAAAACCCCCAAAAGCCATTTTAGTACCATCATATGTAAATTGAAGTGCTCAAAGAATTTCCTTTGAGATCAGAAACCAGATAAGCTTTCCAGTTATCACCATTTCCATTAAGGCAAGAATATAAGAAAACAATGACTAAAGATTATATTTAAATATAATATAATAATATAGCATAATATAAATATAAAATATGATATAAATTTCTAATTTAACTGCTAATAAATTATTAGAATATTTAAGAAAGTTTATCTATGTTGTTGGTTACAAACACTATTATATTTCTATATGCCAGGAACAAAGTTAGAAAAATATATACTATTTACACCAAAAAAATAAAAGTACCTGGGAATGAATCTAACAAAATATGTGCAAGTTCTTTTTTAGAAAACTATAAAAGCTTATTAGACACAGTAGAAGAAAAGATCCAAATATTCAATGTTATAAAGATTTTGTTTCCATTTCAATATACAGATACATTGAAACACTATGTGATGGCTAATTTTATGTTTCAGCTTGACTGGTCCTGGTTAAACATTATTTCTAGGTTTGTCTGTAAAGGTGTTTCTGGATGATATAAGCATTTCAATCAATGGGTTCAGCAAATAGATTGCCCTCCCCAACATGGGAGGTTTTAGGGATTAGGAGGTGGACTTTTTTGTTTGTGGGGGCAGCATTATTTAGCCTACTACAATGATATACCGGATAATATGGGCTACAAAAGCACTGAAATTTTCAAATTGAGGAGGAAACTTTCTCTAAAACAGTTGATCAAAGTTCATGTGAAAATAGCAAGAAAGAAAATATTTCTGTTCAAAAATTTGCAGTTCATCATCATTAACAAATATTAATTAGCACCTCAGTGTTGAAGAATAAAGGAACTAACTATAAGCTTATGTCATCTACCAGTGTCTTTGTATAAATGATAATCCCATCAAATAACACTTCAAAAATTTTGATTTATAGAATGCTTTTTCCATTTACAAAAAAAAAAAAATTAATGACTTTCGTACCTCCACACTCAACTCTGTCCAGTAAATTTCCTACATGATCTCAACACCCTCTTAGTGTAGAATATGGAAAAAAATGATTTTAAGAAATATTTCTTTTTGGCCAAGTATTCTATACAAAGGTCAAATATATTTATGAGTTGTCTTATTGTAAAGTTCCCATGCCCATTTTTTCATTTAGTCATTTATTTCATCATTTTTTCTATAAACATTTACTGAATGTCGATTATGTACCAGGGATTATGGTAGAATGTGGAGCTATATTATGTAAAAAGCAACATGCTTATCTTTAATTTTTTATTCAAGTAACAGAAGAAATAAGGAAGGAAGACACTATTACAAGCAGAGAAAGTCAAATGTATTGTACTAAGAACTGTGAGCTATGAAGCCATCCTAATGAAAAAGAATAAAAGAAACCCTTACCTCCTCCCAGATGATAAAACTAAAGCTTCAAGGAGGAGGTAACACTTCAAGATGATTCTATATTATGCAGCTGGGGAAGGCCTAAGGAAAGTTATTCCCAACACAAACAGCAGTACACAAGTATGCTAAGCCAGTGGTTTTCAGCTGGGAGCAATTTTTCCCCCAGGGAACATATTGGTATCTGGAGATATTTCTGGCTCTCACAATTGGGTGGGGGTGAGGAATGCTACTGGCATCTAGGATTTGAGACCAAGGATACTAAACTAAGCCACCTACAATACATAGAACAGCCACCTACAACAAAGCATTAGCTTAGGATATCAATGGTGCCAAGTTTAGAACCCTGTCCTAAACTTTGCAGGAGTGACATAGCATGTCGTGCTCTGAAATTACAAGAAGCACTATTTGTGTCTGTCATTTATTAAGACCACACTGTGTATTTTACTGTTTGAGCATAAGGACAAGTTGAGATGAAGACAAAGAAATAAATAATGGGTGGTGAGGGAAGGCTTTACAGAAATGATTAGTGGAAATAATAAAAACTCTCATAAGGATATGAGGCAAATGATGAAATATTACCAATAAATATTGTCAATAAAGAAAAACCCCAAAACAAATTATTTAAACATTGACTGTAATGTATACATGTGTAGGATACCTTTCCCCCAAAGTTTAATGTAGAGATTATATTTAAAAATATGTAATTTCTGCAGTTACCACTATGGAAAGCTGGCTTAGTTGATCATTGTATTCCAAAATTAAACATCTAGATTCTTCCAGTCTGAATATGTATTTTATATTATGACCTGTTTTAGAGATATATTTTTATCATTTTCAAGATCTCGGTTTTCTTTTGGCATCATACAAATAGTATACAACATTTTATTTTTACCAAGTTGCAATAAATGATTCCACAAACCAAAAGATAATTTTATGATTTAATAGCATCATCATGTTCTGGGAGCTCACAAGACAAAGTGTTCAAGTGTCTGAGAGTGTTCACAAATCACCAGATGCAATACCAGAAACATGCCAAATGTTTTTAATTGTTTTGAGTGCTGTGGAAAAGTTTAAGAAGCCAAGTCAAGCTTGAAATAAAATTCAGAGACTTTATTATATAGTCAAGACCCAAAAGCGATCAGAATTGTGTGGGTGTTTGGATATTGTTTTTTACAAATGCAGAGAAAACTCTATTTTAGTGCACAGTCCCTTGGAGAAGTAACTTGTCAATTATGCTGAATAGTGGCGTGGTTTTCAATGTGTAGAAAACAGACAGGGACTGACCTTAGAATCCTTGAAGCAATGAGCTCAGCTGGCTCTAAACCCAGGTCCTTAGGGTGTCAAGGCAGCTGTACTACCCTCTGTGTAGCTAGCTCCTGTGTGTTTACTTCTATTGATGTCCTATGTTGTGCTTTCTCAGACAGAACCCAGCAGTTACAGGTTAATGTCCTTGGAATTATAACTTTTAAAAATGTCATTGCAATTTAAGCAACAGTGATCAAAAGTAACTATCTCATATCACCAGGAGCCAGTTCCAGTTTTTACACTAATCCAAAATAAGTAAAGAACATCATGTTCAAAGGAACTATTTTGTACAAGACTTGACTTTTAAGTCTGATGAATTTGTGGGTGAAAAATATTCTTTTTGATCCCAGTTCAGTGGTTGTTACTTCCTACCAGAAAAGCGTTAGTGGGATTGATAATAAATTAGATTGGAATGTAAAACTGAGAAGGTACAAGGTAATAATTTCTCTAAAAGTGTGGTTTCAGAAATGGTCCAGTTTCTTAGCCACAGGAACCAGGCTACAGAAGAGAAGGGGATAGAAATTTGACATTTGTAGAAATTCCTCCATTGGATATCACAATTCTGCTTCTTTAGTCATGAGATGTACTCAGGCACCTGAAAGTCAGCTTTGGCCCTTTAATTCTCACTGAGATTTTTTTTGTAAGTTTATATAACCCACCTCCCTTTAAACAAGTCCTGCAGAGCTGCCAATCTCATGGGCATCCGTGATAATCTGATGATGTGCAGCTGACAGAAGTCTGAATACATGGTTTCTATAGTTGGAGGTATTGGATTGTCGGAAAAGTCATGACATCTTTTTTCTGTTTTTCATTGCAAAAATGCGTCATGACTTTTCCGACAACCCAATACATTATGCAGTTTTTGGCTTCCTTCCCTCAAGGTCAATATCAAAATTTATTCAAACAAGAAATGCTGTTCAAACAAATTCAATTTTGATCAAGAAGTGAAAATCAATATATCATATCAGTATATATGTACACACACACATACATATATACTACACATGAGGTCTGTCAATTAAGCTCGCGAATTTATTGCAACGATGTTGCTAACCTTTTTTGATATCAGAGGAATAATTCATTATGAACTTGTACAAACTGGACAAACAGTTAACCAAGTTTACTATTTGGAAGTGCTGAAAAGACTGAGTGAAAAAGTTAGATAACCTGAACTTTTCGCCAACAATTCATGGCTCTTGCATCACGACAATGCACCAGCTCACACGGCACTGTCTGTGAGGGAGTTTTTAGACAGTAAGCAAATAACTGTATTGGGACACCCTCCCTACTCACCTGTTCTGACCCCCAATGACTTTCTTTACCCAAAGATAAAGTAAATATTGAAAGGAAGACATTTTGATGACATTCAGGACATCAAGTGTAATACGATGACAGTTCTGATGGCCATTCCTGAAAAAGAGTCCCAAAATTGCTTTGAAGGGTGGACTAGGCACTGGCATTGGTACAGAGCTTCCCAAGGGGAATACTTTGAGGGTGACCATAGTGATATTCAGCAATGAAGTATGTAGCACTTTATCTAGGATGAGTTCGTGAACTTAATTGGCCGGCCTTGTATATACATATGAGTATATACTGATATAAGTTTATATGATAAGATAAAACAATTCTGTGGATAATAGTGAACTTATCACATAAATGCATACATCTTTTATACTTGACTGGAAAAAAGGAGATGATTTGATAATGTTATTTGCAAATATTTCCAGCTCACTTTTATTAATAAATTATAGTAGGACCAATGTGTTCATTTAAAAATGAAAACCAAGATCTTCAAAAAGTTAATAAGAAAGATTTAATAAACTATTTGTGGTATTGCTGATTTGTTTTTATTATATGCTCATTTTTATTATATACTCATGCCTTTACAATTAATCTTCTCTGAGATATTATTCACATATTCTAAGATTTCTAGCATGTTTTGAAATGGCCAAGGAAAACATCCATGGACTAGCATTTTTAAACAAGAAATAGTAGTCTTTAAATATTTAGTATCAGAAATGTCCAGACTCTCCTTTTTCAAACCAAGTGATTTTTAGGCATGTCACTATGCATTGAAATTAAAAGAGATATTCTATATTTCTTCTTTGCCATTGACTCCCAGTAATCAGAACAATACCTAGCTGCAAGAGAGCCCTGAGATGTGCAGGTCTGCTTGGGAAGAAATATTCTAGTCACAGTCCACTAAGTATGAAAGAAGGGCAAGAGGGATTTAACAGCTAGTGGTTACAACCACACAGTCTGTTTTTAAAATGAATAATTGGCTGATCTCTTTTCTCTGGGATGTTTTTTGTCCTCTCAAGAAGCTTCATGCAATTTACTATCTTTGGCTCTCCCTCACTGTTTCATCAAAAATTCCCAAAGAATATCACTTAGGTTACAGCCAGTCTTGCTCCTATAAAAGTCAATAATATTTAAAGAACTTGGGTGCAGAAGAAATGTGAATTATTGGATTTGGTTAGCTTAAGCTTCCTGACTTGAAATTTTTGAGTTTCCTCATCTACAGTGAGAGTGTTGGCACTGAATGATCTATTGGCGTTTTTGTGTTGTTTTTTTGTCTAAAGTTCTAGAATTCTTGACAGGAGATTAACAGAGAATTTACTATGAAGCAAATCAAGCCTTAGATTCCAAAGGCCCTTCATCTTACACATTGGGGAGGACACTTGGAGTATGTTATATAGTCATTTGATTTTGTAAATTTTGCAAGAGTAGGACATTTTAATTGCAATTAGTAAAATTCTTGTCTCTGTTACATTTCCCCTTGTGTCAGGAGCATTAATGAAATTGACATTTTATATTAGTAATTTGGATTTCTTCTGCTTTCAAAGAAATCCCCAAATTCTATGAGCAGCAGGCTATACAAAAACTGGATCCACCCCTACTTAAGATGTCTATACTTTCCTTCTTTGTTTAACTATAAACATTAGAAGAGATTAAGGTGGTCCTATCATAACTGTAATAATAGAAATTGGAATGAATAACCTCCCTAGGCCCCTTTCAGTCCCAAGGTTCTTCTTAACTTTATACAGTAGGAATGTTAGTGTTTCAGATTCTATGGACCAGTATTTATATCTACACAGCAATTATAACCCTAAATGAAATAATAAGAATTGAGAATTGTCTTCCTTTGGTTAGTAATCTGGGTTGCTGTATCTAGGAAAATACAGTATCCATGGCAACTTGATGTTCAACTTGTAACTTTTGAACACTTTGCCTTTTTCTTTATACTGTTATGATTTATAATCACACTAATGACCTCCCAGTTAAGCATTTCCTGGCCATTAACGATAGGCTCCATTGAAGGCCTCTAGCTTCACCTGAGACCACCAATGTTTTCCATTGTTCATTAATGCCAAGAAAATATCTAGTCTGAGGTCATTTTGTTCAAATAGTAACTTGGAAAGTTATGCAGGGCTAGCAATTAGGTTGGCTTTTAAACTATTTTAGAAAGTCTGTATAAACACCACAATCAGACAAAACAACAATAATAATGAAAGCCTAGGTCACTCTTGAAACTGAGGAAAAAGTAAAAATTTCTCTTCAGGTTGTTGGCCTTTTAAAAATAACTTTGAGACTTTAATCATGTGAGAGCTATAGACAGTCTGGAATTATTAACTTGCTTACTCTTTCTCAGCCTCCCATTAGGATTCCAGCCACTCTTCTAGCATCCGTCTGCCCCAGAATGCATTTCCTACTATGTTAATTACCTTGCAAAGTCAGGAGCATCATTGGCCTGTTTACATTAATAGTGTTCGGTGGTTTTACATGTGAGAAGGAAAAGAGAAACAAAAATTAATGTGAAAAGCTCTGGAGTTCTATGAACGACCAATTGAACTCATGTTTTAAAATTGTAAGAGTCATTTAAGATGTTTTGGTTTTTATATACCAACACCTTACACTATAACACAAGGGCAGGGGCCATATTTGCCACAGTATACAGTTTATCTTTCTTGCTCTCATTGCACCTATTTATCCACTTAATTGGAAACCTCTAACCTGACCCCCACATTTTTCTTCCCCAAACAAAAAATACTTATAAGTTGCTCCCGTCTTAAAAGTGAAAATCTTGTATACTGTGCTCCCTTCATAGCAATTCCCTCTTCTCTCTCCTTCAAAAGCAAGCTTATGAAAACTATAGGCTATAGTCACCATCTTCACACCCTTTACTCCTTTATTTTCAGTCCATTGAGATCTGTCCACCACCCTCAGAGTTCTAAGACATTACTTCAACTAATGCTACCAGAGCTATCCTGATGACTAAATTTGATTGATTTTCTTCACTTCTTACCTTATATGACCTCTTAGATCCACTTTCGACCACTCCATATAATCTCCAAACATTCTTTGGTCACACAACTATATTATATAGTATACTTCTACTCCCATTACAAAATTCTTTCGTTAATCCCATTCTGTTTATCCTTTAAATGCAGGTGACTATAGGGATGTATCCTTTCTTCTCTCCTTTCTCTATATGCTTTTCCTAGATGATTTATCCTAACTTCAAGTATTAAAATGTCACCTGTACTCTAACAATACACAATCTGAGCCCCCTGTTGCTCTCCTGTTACCCAGATCTATATTCTTCCATTTCCTGTATATATTCATTTGATTTTTTATTATCAACTTAGTAGCCATTATCCTGGATTGCTTTTAATGTGTATGTACTTCCTCTATGAGTGAGTGGTGTTTCCTTCTACCTAGTCACCAAAATAAAAAATATGGAAATTATCTTCCATTTCTCTTCTTCTGCAACTCTCCTATCCCATCTTCAAATCTTATAAATTCTATCTTACTAAGATTTCAAAAATCTATTCACTCTATGGTTCCATGCCACTGATATAGCCTAGTTCTCTAGCTCACTAGACATGAAGTTTTCATGTGTACACATTAAATCTATTCTCAAATATAATTATCTTTTTAACACAAAAATCTCATCATGTTTTTCTCCTGTGTAAGATTTTTCAATGACTTAATCTTTGCCCATATCATAATGTTTGAATTTCTTATCATTGTTTAAAGGATAAGTCAAATGCTAGAACATAATCTCTATGAGAAAAAATTCTGTGTCTTTTTATTCTTCACTTTCTTCCCACTCTAAATCTAACTGGACCTCATAGCAGGTAGAACCTGAATGAATGGAAGGCCTTCAAACAGGTTCATAATTATTTCATCTGTTTAGCTTTACTTGTATGTCTCATCTCTTGACAAGCTTCCAATTATACCCTGTTTTCCAGCCATTTTGAACTCTTAGGACAGGAGTTTCCTGAATATGTCACTTTGGGCAATACTTTTGGGTTTTGCCTCCTTTGTTTTGACTAGTCTACCCACTGGCTCTGACTGCAAATGTTTATTCACCTTTAAAATTCACCTTAAATAACATGTCTGAATACTGTATTATACTATTATGCATGCATCTGTCTATTTTACGTGTAAAATTAGTAGGTATTTTATACATTTAATTACCTGTCTGTTTTATCAATAAAAGCACATTAGGAGATTGTGAGGAATGCATTTTTTCTCTAAAAAAGCAAGATAAAATAGAAAATACTATATTCTTACTAGGCTGAGAATTGTTATATGAAATTTTGTTTCAGATACACACATGTACAGGATATATATGTAAAATGTATTGTAAAGTAAAATGTTCTTTATACAATGGATCATGGTCAAAAAAGTTTTTAAAAAGCCACACTAGAATGGAATTTCTTTAAAAACGAACTGAATCTATACAAACTTGTATCTCTGGCATGGAGCACTTTGTTAGGTATATATTAGTCGCTGAAAATTTTTATTATTAAAATGAGTGCCCCTCAAAAAGCATGATTTCTAGAATCTCTGAGTAGGTTGTAGTAAAGGACTTAGGCACTTAAATTTTATAACTCTGGGCATGAGTTCTCATCTGAGGTAGATAAAAAAATGGTTCCCTAAGTATGTCCACATCCTCATCCCTAGAACCTGTGAATATATTACCTTACATGGCAAAATGAAATTTGCAGATGTGATTAAGTTAAGAATCTTAAAATAGACAGATTATTTTAGATTATCCAGGTAAAACCAATATAATGCCAAAGGTCTCTGTAAGAAGGAGGCAAGAGGGTCAAAGTCAGAAAGGGGCTGTGATGACACAGCAGAGGTTGTAGTGATATGCCTTGAAGATGAAGGAAGAGGCCATGGGCTAAGGAATGCAGGCAGCCTCTAGAAGCTGGAATTGGCAATAAAATGGATTCTCCCCCCAGCTCCTTGAGGAGGAACTAGCTCTGCCAACATCTTGATTTTAGTCCTTAAGACCCATTTTGGACTTAACGTTTTCCAGAACTTTAAGAGAATGGATTTGTATTGCTTTTAAGCCACTCAATTTGAGGTAGTTTGTTACAGCAGCAGTAAGAAATGACTATACCATCTCACCCAAAGGCACACCCCACACACATTGCATATTCCCCTGTTGTTTGGAGGGGCTAAGCTAACCATCCTGGAGACTAACCCTAACTTCCAAAACACTTTCTGTTCCTTAAAGGATCTAGCCATAGGACTTCTGGCTATGCCTCTGATTACAGACCCTATATTTAATACATATATTATATCCTCCCAAAGGACTAGTAGATCTCAAGAGGAAGAGAGGAAACTTATATCATTACTATTAAAAACAAAATTCAACGGTGTAAATTTGAAGATCTAATTGGCTTTACTAAATGATTTACAAACAAGACAGCATTCCATCTAGCAACTAGAAGAGAACTCTGAGGGTTTGTGCAAAACGGAGGATTTTATAAAAAGAAGGTGGGGCAAGGAAGCCATTAACAAAAGAAAAGAAAGGATTGTTTCTAGAACAGGATATCTTTGGGTGGGAAGGAAGGGAATGGCAAGGGATTTTATGCAGATTGCCTTTTGTTTCTGTTGGGAAGGAGAGGGCCTGTATGAGAGATTACCGCATTGATGGTGACCAGAAAATTTCAGATGGTTTGATTAAGATTATGTTTTTGAGAGAGGTTGAAATAGCAATTAGGTTGTATACTGAGACTAAGTTTGATATCATAAATTTTAGCACAAGTGATGCCATTTAGGGCTTGTGTTTTTCTCTTTAACACTGTTTACACATATCACCTAGCACTTTCTCTTGAATATCAAAATCACTAATTAATGTTTATTGATTGATTCTGTTTGTATGATTTTGTCTCAAAAGACATTCATATTCTTCTGGGCCATACATGTTTATGAACCTGGATATGACCAAACAAACCATATACAGCAGTTTCAAATTTTGGAATCTGTGTCTCAGTCATTTGGAAAGCATTTGTTTTAATCTATCTAAAAATTACCATGCATTCACTGCACACATATGAAGGGGAACAGAATTTGCCACCCCAAAATATGTTTGGCATAAGGATTATCTTGAGCTGGTAATTTTTAAGAAACAGCAGACTTAGAAAAAGCTCTGCAAACCTAGTAGACATTACTCTTTTGTAAGAGAAATTTACATTCATAAGAGAAATCTCCATTTGTAAAGGTGTCCCCCTCTCTGTACCAGGAAGAGAAGGGTGATTAAATCTCTAGAAATTCTTGTCAATGGAGAAGACAGGGACTTAAAACTGAAAAAACAAACAAACAAACAAACAACAACAAAAAACTCATACCCTTCTTTACTGTGCTTTACCTGAAAACTCTCAGAACTTGCTTTCCACCTCCCAACATCTTCTTTTATCTTTAGATGTATTTAAGGTGATGGCTTGGACCATTTCAAGGAGTTTTCTTGGGTCTCTCCTACGTATACAGGAGGGATACATGTTATTAAACTTCTGTTTGTTTTTCTCCTATTATTCTTTCTTTTATTACAGTGGGGTGAGGGGTCTCAGCCAAAAATCTAAAAGGGTAGAGATAAAATTGTTTTTCTTCCCCTACACATATATGATGTCTGCTCTTTTTAGTATTTGAATTCTGATGTGATCTACTGCTATCCTGTCACATAATACCAAGTGCTCTCAGTTCTGATCTGTGTGTAGCATATAATCTCAAATAAAAAGAAGCATATTCATGAAATCAGCACTACTCATGTTTATTTTTGTTTTTTCCTCCACTGTCTAATAACAGTGAAATGAATATCCATACATGGCAAGTGCCACACAGGCAGTGCAATCCAGGCTACAGCTTAGAATATCAATTGGCATTTCTTTAACCGTATGTTTTGCAGGCTAATATTATATGAGAAGAAGAATGATTACATGCCTTCTCTTTATTACAAGATTTATTAACTATGCTTACATGAACCCCAAATATCTTATTTAAACCTTTTTTCTTTATTATTGGATTGTTTTTATTTGTGTTTATTTTGGTTGTTTCCCTCTCCACCTCCCAATGGCCAAGAGCCCATATTTTTGTTGAAGGTATCCATAATCTATCTCATTAGCAGGCCATTACTGGATTCTCATCCCAGGACTGGAAAGCAATGATAAAAGTAAAACTGTACTCCATAACCTTGAGAGAAGGCGTCTTTTCTTCTCATCTACAATCTTTTCCCTCATAGCTAATGCAGTCTTTTCAACGAGCAGATCAGGAAATCTGCCATTTTGAATGTTACACTGGGGTTACAGTAATTTTCAGGTCTTACTTGTATGTAGCTTAATGATATATGTCTATATACTTAACATGTTCATGTGATTCTTGAAAGTCTAAATAATATCTCTTTAGTATGATTTAAGCTTTGAATTTAAAATATATGATTGATCTTTGTAGTAATTTGGATTACTTGCTCTAAAAAGAATATGAAGCACAAAGTAATATTTACTGAAATACAAGCTTGGCTAACCTTTGGCTTCATTTTAAAACTGTGTGAGCCTTCTAATTGCTATGCTAGCATTTCTGGCATGGGTTATATCAATATATTATCCTAATGTTGTACTATGCTGTCTATATTTATCAACGTGTTATTTTTGACATTAATGTACCACACAGAAAATAAACAAGAAAGAACAGGTCACTTTTGCAAATGCTCTGTAATTTGTTAGCCTCTATGAATTATGTATCAGTCAGCCTGTCATTTTATTAGGATTTGTAGATATAGAGAAGAAATGCTTCATTAATTTTAAAAAATGTTCCTTTCTCCTTATTCTCTACAATAACTTTTTAACAAATAAAGCAATGACAATAATATGTGATCATGGACAATTAAAATAAAACACTTATTTAAGTCATAGCCTAGTTTCATGTAAGTACTGAACTCTGATTTAGAAATTCTGGGTCTGAGTTTAGAACTATAACTAAATGGACATCATTCCTAGGACTCATGGGCAGTCTACCTTGGATCTAGTTTGCTCATGTGAAAAGTGAAATACTAGATTAACTCAAAGTGCTCATGTGGTATGATGGAAAGCACAAAGGCTTCTAAAAAAGGTTTACATGTAAACCTTTTTCTATTGTGTATTAATTGCATGAACTTGGATGGGATTTTTACTATTTGAGCATAAATTTCCTGTCCTGTAAAATGTGGCTAATATGCATCTATCATTGAGAGAAGTAAAATAAAAATAAGATATCTGATCATAGCTTATATCTAATAGAATTTCATTATTCACCATTAGATTTGTTCTTATTATAATTTTTATAGGTCATATAATAATAATACTGGTCATTGCAAACACATACAGCAATTACTATTTCCAAGGCTTGTGTTACCAATTTGCATACATTGTCAATCCTCATGTTCACCAAATGAAGTACTAACAATTATTATAAATTTACAAATGAGAGAAGTAGGGGTACAGAAGTTGGATTATTAACTAAATAATCCAAGTTGACTCAACTGGTAAGTGACAAAGCCGGGACTTACACACTCTCCCTCTAGAGTTCTCACTCCTAGTTATTATGCTATGTTGACAACCATGACACAATGCCATTTACCATATATTATGATAAACATTGTTCCTAATTTTTAATTACACACTGTACATTAGAACACAGGATTTGAATACAACTTAAGAGATCTGGCTTTGGGATTCAGCTTGTGAATCACTAACTGCAACACATAACCACTTCAACCCACTCTCTACATTAATAAATCATGATATTTACTCTCTCAGCTTCACCATTCCATTTAAATAACATGAGAAAGATGATACGTAAAATGAGTCTGTGGGTTTTAAAGCAATATCCAAATAATGAATTTGTATCTGTAATCACAAAGTCAAAGTTATACAACTCAGATGATAGATAGGTAAATAAATAAATAGCCGTCATTTCCTCCTTAATTACTATAACTCTTGTCAGTAACCCTGATATGAACAAGTTGATTACTTGGGGGGAGAGAAATTAAGATGTATTTAGCATCTAGATTTTGTGGAACTGTATTTGTGTCATCTCATTTAATGTCATAAGAATGTTGGCAGGCTTATACTGTCCATCTAGAGACTATCACATGCCAAAATGAATCAACTAGGGAGGGAAAGTCTCAGGACTTACACTTAATCCCTGCTCTTTACACAAGCTATCTGTCACCCCTCGGGGGCAGAACCAGAAGACTATGCTATCAAACTTAACTTTGAGAAAACTTTTCAAGAACAAAATGGAATAAAATTTTGCCCATTAAAGTGGGGATAACTATTTTTTCTTAAAATACTTTTTATAGGAGTTGGATGTTTCTCATATTACATCATGAGCAATATTAAAACAAAACAAAAATATCATATAAATTGTCAGCATGCTTCTAACCCAGAAATTTTATAGAATTGGTTTTTCAGTTCTTTCCAACACTTATTTACATTTTGGTTGACAGTGCCCTTTAAAACAAAAGGAAGGAAGGCATAAGGGGTACATTCAGCAAGAAGAAGAGGTGGAAAGAGTAGAGTAAGAATGAGAAAGAAAAAAGTAAGACAAAACAAAGAATAAAAGACAAAATGTTAGTGATCAAAACAACTGAAGTTGAGGCAAAAAAAATTATATTTCTTTTGATTTTTTTTATCAAGCTTAAAATGCTTTTTAGACTCTAAAATTGTGTGACTGTGAAAGTTGTAAGAATATGAACAAGTTGTTAAGGAGTTTTGATAACTTTATGAGGCTATCTGAATTAAGTACTGGGTTTCTTGCTCAGGAACATACATAGTCTTCAAAGAATATGTTAGGATAATGACTGTATACCAGAACAGAAAATGTGACATTATGGAAAAAATAGAGTCAACTGATTCTTTGAAATACATTGAGTCCAGTCCCTGTTTCAACCTGATTGTTGCTTCTTATTTGATTTTTAACAGAACTTTACAAATTAATGAACACTTTGAAGCTACATTTTGGACCCAATTTATAGTTCAAGGGGCTGCCATAAAAAAATAGATACCACTTTGTAAAAATGCTCATATTCGTTACTTTTGGCAAAAGTGTTCTGAGACACCTCTGAATCACCAGCAAATGCATGAGGTCTGCTATTAAATATAATTTGAAATGTAAGAGATACAATCAAGGAAGGAACAAAAAGGCATAAGTGAAGAATTTGGGAAAATTGAAATTCAAAATCACTGGGGAACATGACACCCAGACGAGTAAAGTGGGCTTGTTCAGCATACATCTGCACATAGCTCATTCCAGAAATTAAATTAATTTAAAAGTCTACTCAGTTATGGAATGTATTGTTTAGGTGTAACTTGAGTATTAGTAGGTTGAGCCATGTGATATCACTGATATTTGACAAATTTTAACCTGCAACATAGTCAATTCCATACTCCACATACTGGATAGGGTTAAGCCTGCATATAGAAAGTATCTTTGATTCTAGCGTGGAGGGGGTGGGAAGGCAGAGGCAAGAACAACCTACACCTACTCAAAATAGAAAAGTGTGGCTTTAATGTATTAAAAGGAGATGTATCATCTAAGAAAAGGTGAACCACTATGTTCTCCTATTGTATAAAAAAAGAAACAATTCAATTTGGGGATTCTTTATATAACGATGAAACTAAAATCATGACACTTTGAACACCTTTGCTGAGGTTTCACAGAGTCTATGCTGACCACAGCATGTTTTTAAGAAGGAATGATTAGTTATCATGGTCTATTTAAATCATGTCTGTTCTCTTTACAAAAATGTGCATATTCTAACTTAATTTTATATAGCTGGCCTATGGGAACCAGAAAAGAGAATATAACTGTTTGGTGGTAGTACTGCATGACCAGAAGTAACCATCTGCAAAAACACACTTTTGCTAGAGGAAATGTGCTTCAGTGAGATACCACAGCATATCCAATCTCATTGCAGGACTTGGGATGAAGGGCTTGCTTTCTTTCAGAGTCTTGTCCTACTTAAAAAGTATAATTGGAGAGACTGGCTGCCAAGTTACAAGGACCAATAAAACGGTCATACCACTCAACCGAAATGTGTTTTAATATTAGGAATGACTGTTAGTTTTAATCCTCCCAAAGGATGCTAAACCAAGATTTATGGAAAACATGAGAAATGTTACACAAGGCAAAACATGCTACTTTTGATTATCACAGACATAACAAATGAGTTAATTTGTACTTTGAAAGCTTCCTGCCACACATTGTGTGTTGACTACTTTGAATTTCAGCCATCTTTGCATATCAGCATTGGAAGCGCTCAGGGCTCTGGCCATTTGTGCAGATTAGGTCTGTCTTCAGTAGATAAGTCTCTCAGGTAATTTCAAGCACAAGGGAAAAATGTAGTGCTTTTGATGGTCTGAAAATAGGAAACATCTCTTGCCCAATTAATTATGTCTTTGTTTTAAATTTCCTAATTGAGATTTGTCTTATGTTCTCACCCACGTGAACTCCAATGGGCAGCTTCAAAGATTTTCTTCCCAGTTGTGTTTGGAAAGAAATGCATCTGTGGAGAAAGCTGTACATTTTGCTAAATGAATATCAGGTAAAGATTTATGGAGATAAAAGTGTACTGGTTAAGACCCTGGTCTTGGGCAGATAGACTTGGGTTGCAGTCCCTAACTCTGTTTGTTAATTGTTTAAACTTTCTAAACCGTAATTCATTTTCTTGAGAGATTAGCAATAGTAACACCTCCATAGAACTTTTATGAAGAATGAATTAGATTTTAAATGTAAAATGATTAGTATAGTACCTGGCCCATAGAAATGTGTGTCGTTATTGTTGTTGTTGTTATTTGGGTTTATTAAAGCTGTTCTCTTACCTTCATAAGGACAAAGTTAACTCCCCAAGAGAGGGAGACAAAAAAAGTTTGAACAGAACTTTAAATGAAGGAGAATTTATCTCAAATGGGTTGTTTTACGCAGAAGTGGGGATGTTTAAATCAGAATAAAGTGAGTTATAGTTACTTGGAAAACAACTTTTCCCCACTACCTCATGAGGTAGAGAAAAATAACAGGAGTTCTGAAGTGTTAACTTTTACTTTATTTGCATATCTAAACTTGCTCCTCTTAAATCTGTGCCCTTTACTTTTATGTTAAGGGAATTTTGTATCATTTATTCAGAAAATATTTACATACATTTCTGCATGTTTACTTGACAAGTTTATGTGCTATACAAAATAGGCTCACATGTGATCTCAAAGGTTACATTCTAGTTCAGGAATAAGTTATGCACACACTTTCCCACCCAAATTAAAGTCCAAATGGAAAGAAGGGTATGACTTTAATACAAAAGAGTGCTAACATCAGAAACAAATAGAAAACAAATGATTCAAACAATTAGGTAAAAAGTAGTAAACAGTATGTTTTAATGTTATTATTTTTTTTTAAAAGCTTTTAACACAGGAAGTGATGCAGGACTGGCTCCATAGTTGGGAGAGCCCAGTACAGAACAAAAATGCGGAGTGCAATGTTCAAAAATTATTTAGAATTTCAGGATGGCAATAAAAAAAGCATTAAACCAAGGGTGGACCCTTCTGAGTAAAAGGTCATATGTAACTGCACGTGTCTCACACACATTAAGCAGGCCCAGCATTGAGCAGAATTCAGAAATCACAATAAGGCTTGATAAGCTAGAGTGGAAGCTGAAATGAGATATTTCAGGTAGGGGAGTGTGTCAGTTTGGGTCATTCAGGGAACAGACACTGAGACAAAGTTAGATGTAGAACAGTTTTTTGTTTGCTTTTTAGAGAGGGGAGGTAGAGATAATGCCTGTGAAAGATAAAGTAAAAGGAAAAAGAATTAAAGAGGGCAACCCTTTGTATTGTGAAGAAAATTTGACACCTGTGGTAGGAAAGAGAATAGGAAGAAAAATTGGTCAAGAAGAGCCTCAGCCTCTAATTCAGATCTGACAAAGTCTCAGCCAAACCGATGGAGCATTCCAAAGCACACCGCCTATGAGGGGTCACGGAAATGGCCAACCCTGTAGGAGCTCTGTCATGCTTTGTTGTTGGCTGGGAGCATCCCAAGAAGAGTGTGACATTGATTCTTAATGCTATGGTGGGTGCTGATTGTGCTCTGTTGGAAGCTGTCAACTAACTGCTGTCCTTGCAACTAAATAGCAAGTACCATCTTGAAAAAAGATCTGAGCAGGACATCTCTATAGCTATCACAAGGAGCAGCATTGGTACTTTTCTGAATGCAGGAGAATTAAAGAAGGATTTCAAGCTTAAAACCTTGTTTCATTGTAATAAAAAACTTGTATTTATCCATTACTTGAGGATTTTCAAATCACTTTCACATTCATATCTCTAGCTTCATCATAAAATTATTTGTTGCCAAAGTGTTTACAAGTAAATGCATCAGTCTGAGGTTACTCTATGACTCTGTTCTTAATTTCCCAGCAGGGAGAGTAAAAGTGCTAGGAGATGGCTCTTATTTAGAGTATTGCTTTGACATCTCCCTTATCAAATTAGATTATCCTGAAGATTCTTTTTACACAAATTATACATACAAACGAATTTCAGCTGGAAGGTAATTTAGAAATAGACCAATCTGTTCTTTTTAAAAAAAATGTTGCTATTTCCATCTTTTATCTTATAATCAAAGAATCAATCCCATGAATGAAAATAATTTTAAAGGTTATCTAACTTTCTATTCATTCATTCATTCAATCATACATTTATTGGGGTCTGGTATTCACCATATGTTGTGCTAGAAGTTTGAGATATAATGACAAAAAATAGTACACAATCTCTGACTTCTAGTAGTGACTTTTACACTTTAATTTGTGTAATAATTTTTGCAGAATTTATTAGAATGAGTATTCCTTGGCCTCAAGTCTTGAGATTTTATTTAGTAAATCTGAGATTTGACACATAAATCTGAAAGTTTTAAAAGCACCCCAGGAAATTTTGATGAATGTGGATCTCAGAGGTGTTAAAAGATAACCTGAGACATAGTAAGATTTTTTAAAGACTTTATTTGAGCAAAAACCAATTCAAATCAGTAATGACAAACCAGAAGTGTTTAGAAGTGTTCTTCTGCTGATAGGAATCAGGAGAAAGACTTGATATAAGGAAAGCATGGAAGCAAAGAAACAAAATTACTTTACTGGCTATAAATTAAAGCCCAGTTGGTTATTTGTGATTGGCTTTCTTTAGATTTTTTATTTTGTAGCCTTGAAGCATTTACAGGCTTACGTTTTGGTTTGTTTATGTAGGGTCATGGCATTAGAGCCACATTAATCTAATGGCCTACTTGTTTAATTAACTTTACAGAGAATTGTTTGATGACTCTCTACTGTTGCTTGGAGGAGAAAGATATTTAATAGCAATTCAGTTAAAACTGTATGTGTTAGGCTGAATGATGCGCGTGCCTCCACCCCCTCCCCCAGCATTCATATCTTAATCCTGGAACCTATGTTCATGTCATTTTACATGATAAAAAGGGCTTTCCAAGCATGATTAAATTAAGAATCTTGATTCTTGCCACTGCAATCAGACAAGAAAAAGAAATAAAATGCATCAAAATTGGAAAGGAAGAAGTAAAACTGTCATTATTTGCAGATGACATGATACTATACATAGAGAACCCAAAAGAATACCCAAAAAAACTTTTAAAACTGATAAATGAATTCTGTAAAATAGCAGGATGCAAAGTTAATATTCAGAAATTGGTGGTATTTCCATACACTAATAATGAACTTTCAGAAAGACAAATTAAGAAAACAATCCCATTTATAATTGCACACACAAAAAAATATACCTAGGAATAAATTTAACTAGGGAGGTAAAAGACATGTACTCAGAAAACTATAAGACACTGAAGAAAGAAACTGAAGACACAAATAAATGGAAGCATATATCATGCTCATAGATAGGAAGAATTAACATTGTTAAAATGTCCATGCTACTCCAAGCAACCCATAGATTCAATGAAACCCCTATCAAAATACCAATGACATTTTTCACAGAACTAGAACAAATACTCTTAAAATTTGTACAAAACCACAAAAGACCCCAAATAGCTACAGCGATCTTGCAAAAGAACAAATTTGGAGGTGTCATGCTACCTGATATCAAGCTATACTACAAGCTATAGTAATCAAAACAGTATGGTACTGGCATGAAAACAACACATAGATCAATGGAAGAGAATAGAGAGCCCAGAAATAAACCCACGCCTATATGGTCATTTAATCTATTACAAAGGAGGCAAGAATATCAGTTGGGTAAAAGTAGTCTATTCAACAAATGGTGTTGGGAAAACTGGATAGATACATTAAAAAAAATGAAACTGGACCACCATCTTATACCATATACAAGAAGAAACTCAAAATAGATTAAAGACTTAAATGTAAGACCTGAAACCATAAAACTCCTAGAAGGAAACATAGGCAGTAAATTTTTGACTTTGTTCTTAGTAATATTTCTTCTTATATATCTCCTTGGGCAAGGGAAACAAAAGAAAAAAATAAAGAAATGGGACTACATCAAACCAAAAAGTTTTTTCAAGCAAAGTCATCAAAAAAATCTAAAAAATAAAGAAAAGAACAAAAAGAAAAGAAGAGAAAAGGGAAAAAAAAGGGAGAATTGGAGAAGATATTCAGCAATAATATATACGACAAGAGGTCAATATCTAAAATTTATAAAGAACTCATGCAACTCAACACCAAAAAACTAACAATCCAATTTAAAATGGGCAGAGGACCTGAACAGACATTTCTCCTAAGAAGACATGCAGATTGCCAATAGACAAATGAAAAGGCATTCTATGTCACTAATCATCAGAGAAATGCAAATAAAAACCACAGTGAATTATTACCTCATACCTATCAAAATGGCAATCATCAATAAATCAATGAACAAGTGTTGGTGAAAATTTGGAGAAAAGTGTACATTTGTACACTATTGGTGGGATTGCAAATTGGTGCAGACACTACATGAAACAGTATGGAGTTTCTTCAAAAAATTAAAACTAGAAGTACCTTAATACCCAGCAATTTCACTCCTGGGCATTTATCCAAAGAAATCCAAAACACTAATTCTAAAAGATATATGCACCCCTCTGTTAACTGCAGCCCTATTTATAATAGCCAAGATATGGAAACAACTGAAATGCTCATCAATAGGCAATTGAATAAAGAAGTGATACAATGGAATATTAGCCATAAAAAGCAATTAAATCTTACCATTTGCTACAACCTTGATGGGCCCGGAATATATTATGTTAAGTGAAATAAGTTATAGAAAGACAAATACCAAATGATCCCACTTATATATGGAATCTACAGAACAAAATTAATGAGTAAACAAACAGAAATAGATTCATAGATACAGAGAACAAACTGCATGGTTGCCAGAATGGAGGGTGGTTGGAAGACCTGGTGAAAAAGGTGAAGGGATTAAGAAGTACAAATTGGCAGTTACAAAATAGTCATGGGGATATAAAGTACAGCACAGGCAATATAGACAATAATATTATAACAATTATGTATAGTGTTGGTGGGTACTAGACTAATTGGGGGGTAGGGGGAGATCACTTTTTAAGTTATGTAAATGTCTAACCACCATGCTGTATACCTGAAACTAATATACAATAATATTGACTGTCAACTGTAATTGAAAAATGAATAAATATACAGTTAATTAACTAATTAATTATAAACATCAAAAACAATTTTAATTTAAAAAAGTTAAGGTTCTTGCATCAGAAAGATTATTTTAGATTAGCCCAGTGGGCCCAATGTAATCACAAGGGTCTTTAAAGGTGGATGACTATCATGTCAGAGTCAGAAAAGGAAGGGCATGATGACAGAAGCTGATGGTCAGAGTCAGAGAGGCATGTGAAGATGTATACTGCTGGCTTTGAAGAAGGAGGGAAAACTCAGGAGCCAAGATGCAGGCGTCTTCTAAAAGCTGTCAAGATTAGGAAACAGCTTCTCCCTCTATAGCCTCTGGAGGGCCTATAGCCTTGCCAACACCTGATTTTGGCACCGTGAAACCCATTTCAGATTTCTGATCTCCAGAACTTTAAGATTATAAATTTGTATTGTTTTAAGCCACTGAATTTCTTGTAATTTGTCTCATTAACAATAAGAAACCAATATATCAATACAATATAACAGAAATACATAAAGTAGAATGAGGCCATGGAGAATGGAACACTTAACTCTGATTTCAACGAACTCAAAAACCTTATCTTTTACATATGTGGGATTAATAAAATTCAGGAATTTCAAAATCAAGAAATTGAAAACATTAAATCTTGGGAGAGTTGAAATTCTCCAGGAATACAAAATAGTGCAAAAACCTTCCAAATAGAAGAAGCTTTTACAAAAGATGGAGAGAACAGGCAGGGCACTTTGGAGAATTGTAAATAGTTTGATCAGCAGGGGCATAGTATGCATGCATGCATAGTATGCAGGAAAAGTAGACAGAAGTCAAATGAAGAAAGATGTAAATAATATGTTATTTTGTTTTTATTTTATCCTGAAGTGAATAGGATTGAAAGATTTTAAACATCATCAAAACAAGATCATAGTTGTGCTATAATTATGGACTCTGGAAGCCATCTAGACAACTACTGAAATAGATTAAATTATTCTGGAGCTTTCCATGTGAAAAATGTAGCAGAACTAAGACATTTTTCATTAGGATTAAGAGAAGCAGGTTAAATTTACACCTTCAGAGACTCTAAGAACTGAAAAGGTCATGATGAACCATCCCTTCCCTACACATAAGAAACAAAGCAACTCATTCTCAATTATAAAGTACGAAACTTACCTTCATGCTGAATTTTAACTTTCTTTCTAGGTTTTCTGATTGCAAAATTCTGGTAACATTGATCAACCCTGAACTTTGTTATGTATGTTTGTGTGTGTGGGCACACATGCATGTGATCACACACAAGGACATACAAGCACATTTGTTTTTAGTTGTTGCTTTAAAAATTGGTTGCCTATTGGTGGAAATATAGAATACAGATGTTCTTGTTTTGTTTTCCTATCTAGAGGTGCACCAGGTCAAATAAGAGTCAGATTAAAAATTGCCCACTAGATTTTTAATTGTAGAATTATAACTCATGAAAACACTTTCACTGGAAGGGTGAGAAAAGTCAGATTGCATTGAACTGAAAAAAATTGAAGTGAATTGAAGTGATTAGGTCTACCTCGAGAGAGGTAGAGGTTGACCTTGAAGAGACACAGATTAACAGCAAAATAGCAAAGAAGAGTGAGTTAAGGAAATAGCCATGCAAATAACTCATCTCTTGTTTCTGACCTGGTCTCTCAGCCAGTGGAGATGAGAGAGGTGAAGCAGGACAGAAGACAGAGAAAATAAAGTATTGGCAAGGTCATAGCACAAGTAGTTGTCTTTTCTTTCCTTTTTTTTTTTTTTTTGTAATAAATCCCAACTGAGGAGAGATGTGTCCTCAGAGTGAAAAAATAAAATATCTCTTTATTTAGCCAAATACTACTCCAAATACCCTCTACCCCACACTTTCTCTCCCAACTACTACACAACACTCTCCCCAAGAGAAAGATAAATGTGCTTATGAAAATCACACAAAACAAATAGGAAAGTAAATATAAATAACTTATAGAAAATATGATAAATGTGGAAGACAGAAAAGAGGAAATCCAACATTTACCTAATTGTACCTGAATAGAAAATGTGAAACAGTAAAAACTATTAAAATATTCTGGGAAGAAAAGTTTCTTGACATAGAGACAGGTAAATAAACACTAAACTAAAGCTTATAGTAAATCTTATCTTAATATAATGAAAAAACTTCATTAATGGGTAAATACAGATCTTTAAAAAGTCAGTTAGAAAGAAAGAAGAAAAATTGTTCTAAATTTGGTTCACAGTATCATTCAATGTCAAAAGTTAGTAGAAAATAATATGCAATGGTCTGATGTAGACCATGATTTTATACCTAGCCAAGATGTTTTTCAAGACCGTATGGAGATATCCTTAAACATCTACTAATTCTTCATATAAAGTATCCACAAACCTATCTTGAAAAATCAGCCTGGAAATTAATGAAAATAAAGAACTCAAGAACGAAGAAGCAATGTTTAAAATCTTAGTGGCAAATATTATTTTTTTAAATATATAACAAAGAAAAAATCTAAGAAGAATTATGGTAAAAGAACTGAATTTAAATATTAAAATGTTTGAAATTATAAAGTCAGTAATATAAAAATAAAACTTGAAATTCTAATAATAGTGGAATTTGGAAAATAGGTAAGTGTACTAATGTCATCATTTAGAGCAGGGAATACACACTGTCTATTACAGAAAGATGAAGTTAAAATTAGGAGAAAATTCTGAATTTTCAAAATAATAATTTTTTCATTGTAAAGAAGAAAATGTTTTTCATTATAATTTTTTTAGTTTTGTAGTAATTAATATTTCCATTCATTAAAAATAAATGAAAAGTACAGCAATTTTTTCAGATATGTTTTTTTCTTGTTGAAGTGCTAAAAATGTATTTAATTTTTTTATTTGAAAAATGCAATTATAGTATAATTTTACTCTAAAACTATATTTGTCACTATCTTTTACTCACTAATTTTAAGTTATTGATTCTTAAACAAAAACCTTTAAGTCTTGAAACTTTTAGTAAAAAAAAAAAAGAAGTGTTTTGAGCTATATGCTAGCCAGAAAAAGGACCAGGTCCTTGGACACAGAATCTAAACCACCAGCAGCTGAGCTGGATGTAAAAGACAAACACGTCAGACGTTCCAGGGTTGACAGGGCTCCTTTTAATTTTTTTGAGATTTTTATTAAAAATATACCTAACATAAAATATTATATTAGTTTCAGGTGTACATCATAGTTATTTAACATTTATATACACATCACAATGATACGTCCAGGAACTATCTGACAACGTACCACACTATCACAATATTATTGACTATGTTCCCTATGCTGTACATTACATCCCCATGACTTATTTGTTTTATACCTGGAAATTTGGACCTCTTATTCCCCCTTCACCTATTTTCCCCTTTTAAAAATTTTTAATTACTGTTGACATTCAATAGTATTTTACATTAACTTCAGGTGTACAGCATAGTGATTAGACATTTATATAATTTATGAAGTGATCCTCCTGAGTAGTCTAGTATCCACCTGGCACTATACATAGTTATTACCATATTATTGACTATTTTCCCTATGCTTTACTTAACAGCCCCATGAGCGGGAGACCAGCTCCCACAGGTCCAGGGGTTCCCTCAGGTGGAGACGGCATCGGTGAGGAAAAAGAAGAAAGATGCGTGGAGAAATAAGGGCGCTTTCAAGAAGAAGTGTCTCTCTTTATTTTTACAGCATGTCCTTTTTATACTGGACAGTTGACCATTACATCACTGAGCTGTTTTTTTCCAGAGTTATTTTTCCAAGTTTAAACTTTTACCCATTAGGAAGTTGTTTTTTTACATAGTTTCGATATACATAGTTTCGATATTCTTTCCCAGGGTCTATTTTTCTTAGAAGTTGTTTTTCTCAGAGTTTTACTTCCTCATAATGTTTCTGTTACAGGGTACAGCCGGATCTGTTCTATACTAATGACTAACTTAACTATGTTTCAATTTCTACCTATAATGGCTATGTGGCTAGAGCTAAGTTTCTGCCTTAGTGCCCAAAGGATGTTTACTATGGCTATTTAGCAATTATCTCAAACACTACTGGCTAAACAGGATCTTAAGAATTATAAGGTGCATAATTTGTCTATTACTAAGAAACTAACAGCAAAACAGAATTATCGCAATATATCTAAAACTCACTTATTCAGCTAAGATAAACAAAACAATATAAGAAGGGGTGTCAGATCTTCGTTCTACTGGGGGGCATCCAAAGGGGAATTTAAATTTTCTAAGATATAAAGCAGTATCTGTTTCTCAGTCAGAGCTTCAGAATTTGTCACAATAGCAGTGTGCTTGGCCATGTCAGACACTTATGTGCAGCCGGCTCCCAACACCCATGACTATTTTGTATCTACCAATTTGTACTTCTTAATTTCTTCACCTTTTTCACCCTGCCCCCCAACCCTTTTCCATCTATCACCCCAACAAACTTAGTACCTATCTGGCACTATTACATAGTTATTACAATATTGTTGACTATATTCCTTATGCCTTACCCGACATTTCCATGACTACTGTGTAACAACCAATTTGTACTTCATTCTTTCCCATGTTTTCACCCAACACCCCTCCCATCTGGCAACTATCAAAATGTTCTCTGTATCTATAAGTTTATTTTTGTTTTGTTTGTTTATTTTGTTCTTTAGATTCCACAAACAAGCAAAATTACATTCCATCTGTCTTTCTCTGTCTGACATATTCCACTCAACACAATACCTTCCAGGTCCATCCATGCCACCACAGATGGTAAGCATCTATTCCCTTCCATGGCTGAGCAATATTCCGTTGTATATATGTATCACCTCCCCTTTATCAATTCTATCCACGGACACCTAGACTGCCTCCACATCTTGGTGATTGTAAACAATGCTGCAATGAACATAAGAGATGCACATGTCCCCTTGAAGTAGTGTTTTGGGTTTCTTCTGATCATTACCCTGAAGTGGGATTACACAGGGTCCTTTGTTGTCTCTTATAGCCTTTGTTTTAAAGCCTGTTTTGTCTGGTAAAAGTATTGCTACTCCAATTTTTTTTTGTTTTTTTGTTCGTTTGTTTTTGATTCCATTTTCATGAAATATCTTTTTCCATCCCTTTACTTTCTGTCTCTGTGTGTCTGTAAATCTGAAGTGAGTCTCTTGTAGGCAGCATATGTGAGGGTTTTGTTTTCTTATCCATTCAGCCCTCTATGTCTTTTGATTGGAACATTTAACCCCTTTACACTGAAAGTAATTGTTGATAGATATGTAGTTATTGCTATTGACATTGTAAAATCAGTAATATAATAATAAAAGTTGAAATTCTAGTTATAGTGGAATTTGGAAAATAAGTAAGTAGACTAATGTCATCATGTAGATCAGGAAATACAGACTGTCTATTACAGAAACATGTAGTTAAAGGGGAATAATTCTTAATTTTTTAAATAAGTTTCTTCATTTTAAAGAAGAAAATATGTTCTTCATTATATTTTTTCTAATTTTTCAGTAATTAATATTTCCATTCATTAAAAATAAATCCAAAGTACAGTAATTTTCCCGGGTATATAGTAATATTTTTATTATTCATAATTTTGATTAATTTTTTTTTCTATCTTGAAAGAGCCCCTCTAGCATTACTTGTAATACTGGTTTGCTGGTGATGAACTCCTTCAGCTTTTTCTTGTCTGGGAAACTCTTTAGCTTGCCTTTGATTTTAAATGATAGCCATGCTGAGTCAAGTATTTTTGGTTGTAGATCCTTGCTTTTCATCACTTTGAATATTTTGTGCCAATCCCTTCTAGCCTGCAAAGTTTCTGTTGAGAAATCTGCTGACAGTCTTATGATTATAAGTTATGAGTTGCCTTTCTCTTGCTGCTTTTAGGATTCTCTCTTTGTCTTTAACCTCTGCCATTTTAATTATGATGTGTCTTGATGTGGGTCTGTTTGGGCTCACCTTGTTAGGGACTCTGCACTTTCTAAGTTTGTATGTCTATTTATTTTGCCAGGTTAGAAAAGTTTTCAGTCATTATTTCTTCAGATAGGTTCTCAATCCCTTGCTTTTTCTCTTCTTCTGGTGCCCCTATGATGCAAATGTTGTCATGTTTGATGTTGTCCCACAGGTCTCTTAAACTATCCTCATGTGTTTAGATTCTTTTTTTCTTTTTTCTATTCTAAATGGGTGTTTTCTGCTACCTTGTCCTCCAAATCACTGATTCAATCCTCTGATTCATCTAGTCTGCTGATGATTCCTTCTAGTGCATTCTTCATTTCAGTTATTGTATTATTCACTTCTGACTGGTTCTTTTTTTATGCTTGCTATCTCTTTGTTGAAGTTCTTACTAAGTTCCTTGGGCAACCTTATAACTATTGTTTTCAACTCTGTATCTGGTAAGTTGGTTGCCTCCATTTTGTTTAGGTTTATTTCTTGAGTTTTCTCTCCTGTTCTTTCATTTGGGATATATTTCTTTGTTCCCTCATTTTGGCTGCTTCTCTGTTTGTTTCTATGTATTTGGTAGATCTTCTGTGTCTCCCAGTCTTTGCTGAGTGTTCTTATACTGTAGGTGCCCTGTGGGGCCCTGTCACAGTCTCCATGGTCACCTGCTCCAGGTGCTCCAAGAGTGTCCCTTGTGTGCTTGTGTGTGTGCTCCTGTTATAGTTGAGCCTTGATTGCTTGGAACATCAGTGTGTGGAATTGACCCTCAAGCTGATTGTCTGTGGGGTTTGGCTATGCTCACAGTTTTTGAGCTGCTGCATGGGGGTGTGTATCCCACTGAGTGGGATTTGCCCCAGCAGGCTCTGTTGCCTGTTGAGACATCCCTTTGTGTGTACTGCTTTTGGGGCTAATTGGGCAGTGTCTTCTGTGGTCTGAAGCCAACCTCCAAGAATGTTTGTTCTGGGGCCTCAGAGGGGCTCCAGTACAGGCCCAGGTCACCCACTGCCTGTGACCAGCTGGGGGCTATCTGGTAGGAGGTACAAAGTGATCTTCCATTGTTCGCTGCCTGTGCTAAACCTGGAGGCACCAGGGAGAGACCACACTGTGAACTGAAGATGCCTGTCACCAGGATGGGACTGGGGTAGCTCCACAAAAAGCCAGGACACCCTGAGTCCTGCTGCCACCTTCTGGCTCTCTTAAGGTTCAGCCGCTGATAGAGCCTAGTACAGTATGCAAGTTGGGTGGGGCGAGGCCCCAGTGATGCTCACCAGGCTAATCAGATTCAGGTTTAGCTGTAAGCTTAGAGGGAGGGCTCAACACAGGAAGATGGCACCTGCCTGCTGGCTGCACTGGGAGAGGACCCCTCACAGGGGAAATAACAACTTTCCTCCAGCCCCTGCCATGAAGTCACATACCTCAGTCCGCCCTCTCCTCCATATGACCTCTACATGCCCCCACCCCAAATCACCATCTGTCCCTTCTCTGGAGCCCAAGGTGAGTGCCTGCAAGTGAGAGTGTCTGCCAGCCATTTAAAAGGACATCTGGGTTTCCCACAGCCTTCTGTCTCACTCGATGGTCAGAATACCCACTGTTTTTCACAGTTAGGTATTGTGGGGGCTCCTCTTCCTGATACCAGTACGTTGGGTTGAGGAGACTGGCCTGTGGCTGTGGTCTCTCGCTCCTTTGTGGGGAACCTACATGGCCAAAATATCTCTCCTGATTCTCAACCACCACACGGAGGTTTGGGGCCAGCCCATTTCGCATCTCTGCCCCTCTTACCAGTTCTGACATGGCTTCTTTTTTATATCCTTAGGCATAAAACTTCTGTTTGGCTAGACATCAGATGATTCTCCAGGTTGATTGTTCTATAATTGTAATTTTAATGTGTTCACAGAAGGACGCAGGCACAGTGTTTGTCTAATCAGCCATTTTGGATCTCGACAGGGCTCTTTTATAGAATGAGTTTGAAGAAGAAAGATGTAAAACTTGTTTTGAAAGAATTCACATTGGCTATAGATAAAGGGGGCAGCAGAAGGTGAAGTGGGGAAAGTTCTGGGATAGGAATATAGTCTAAAAAGAAGAAGTGGTTCTTTTTTAGATTGATTGTGGGTAATAGTGCAAATTGTTCATGTGTAAGCAGGATGCACTGGCATCTGGGGGGTGGCTATACTCTCCAAATAAGGGCTGAAATAGTCATTTGGATGTTGATTCAAAGTTTCAACATACATTCAGGAATGTGAGCCGTCTTTTGTTGGTTTTGGCTCACAGGTCTGTTAACTTATTAATCTCTCTTTTCTCTCTTCCATTCACCCTCCTGCTGTCATATGATTTAGGACATCTCAGAATTTTTTTTTTGTCAATTCCTATACTGTTCTATGAATTTCTTAATTAACCATAACCCAAAATTTACTGTAATTTTACAACTCATACGGAAGTTTTACAATGACTTTATATTATATATATTTTCATTTTTATACATATATGCATACCTTTGCTTTTATTAAACACATAAGGTTATATTATATGAGAAATTTTTGTGTTGATTAGACTTAGAAAACATAAATTGAAGATGTTACTAGCAGACTTGTGATGGTGAATGAAAGTAATGATCTTTTTTCAACATTGTGAACTCAATATAAAAACTGAAAACTCTTTGAGTCTATGAGAGTGTGACTTCCAATATCTATGTGACTAAATAATTAACAAAAAAAAACAATCAAAATTTTCAGCTTGCTAGATGTGTAATTCAGTAATGCTCCACTAGCATAGACAGTTCTTGATCTCCATTAGAAAATGTAATCATCTGCATTACTCTACATCAAGTATCAGTTTTTTTCTTTGGCAAAATGAATTGGAAACATGTATGCTATTAGATTGTATATTACATGTAGCCATGGGATATCCTGTCCTTTCCAGACAGGCTATAAGGCCACGTACTCTATTATGAAGCCATACTTAAAATACCAGAGTTATTTCTAAAGCAAAGAATAAGGGTTATCTTATACAAAGTATTTTTATTAAAGCGACATAAGGTTTTGATTTATTAGAAATTCTATCTACATGTGGTATAGGAACTGTTGGAAGAATAATCAAACTTTACCAAATGATTTTTACTAAGAAGAGAAAATCATATCTGGCATCTGCAGGACTAAAGAGATTCATGACATTTGTTTTTTTGTGTGAAATGTAATTGTATGAGTTTTTTTGTATATAGGAGTGCTAATAACTAAAGGTTATAAGTAAACAATATAATGTATTAACACCAAATAGAAGTTTATACATATGCACATGCATAGATATGTTTGCTTTTATTAAATAAACAAATGGAATCATATTTCCCTATGAAAAATACACATATTCATATGTATGCTTAGGATAGTGCTAGGTGAATATACATGGTTTTTTTTTTTTTTTTTTTTTTTTNGCGGCTGCTCAGCTCTGGCTGGACTTGAACCACTGTTGCTCAGAGCTCAAACTCTTGAGTGAGCTCTTAACCAACTGAGCCACTCAGCCGGCCCAGAATATACATGTATACAAAAAAGTAAATACAAATTACCTTTAAAGTTCTAAAATTAGCATGAATTACTTTTGAAATCAATAAAAACATAAGAAATTCTCTAAAAATAAATAGCATGTATGTTGCCCTTAAGAGAGTTTGCAACCACTTTAATTTATATGCTCTAATTGAAGCAACCAATCAGGCAAAGTAAGTTTTACATTAGACCCACTTTGTGTTTAAGTGGTGTCTTGACTAAAAATCCAACAGGCAGTACCACAACTTAAAGTTCCTGTCACCACTATTTCAAAAACAATGAAAATCATGGATTCATTTTACTGATATACAATTTCAAATTTTGACCTGAAATACATCTATCAAGAGAATATAAATAGGAATCAAGGTGAAATTAAGAGAAAGGAGAAATCAGGAACTGTGTTAACAGAATATGTATCATTACTTATGCATCAGTTTATGGCTATCTGAATTTGCCATTTATAGACACTTGATGAGAATTTTCTACATCACAGAGTATTTTTATATCTTTTTAAAATACTCTTGTTTTCTTCATAGCCCATGCCTTTGTTAAGGCCTTGACAGTCCTTGGGGAGGACCATAGAGCCCTGCGGCCGCATGAACCATAATCAATATGTTGCATCATATGCAAAAATTTAACTCAAATGGATCATGACCTAAATATAAACCCTAAGAATATAAAATTTATGGAAGAAAGCGTAGTAAATCTTTGTCACATTAGATTAGACAAAAATTTCTTAGAACACAAAAAAGCAAGAAACATAAAAGGAAAGAATGATAAATTAGACTGCAATGAAATAAAAACTTCTGACCTTTGAAACTCATGCTATTAAGAAAATGAAGAGACAAACCGCAGACTGGGAGAATGTTTGTAAAACACATAATTGGTAAAGGATTATAACCTAAATACATAAAGAAGTATTACAAAATGGGCAACTATTTTGAATAGGTGTTTCAAATAAACACACAAAAAATCAGCAAGTTAAAAAAAACAGGTGCATCATCACATTATAAGGGAAGAGAAAACTAAAATCATGATGAGATACCAAGGCACATGCATTGGATGGCTAAAATAACAATAATAATAAAATCTGAAAATATCAAATGATGATGAGAATATGGAGCAACTGGAACTCACTCTATAATTATGTGTATATGATATCCTGGAAGGCATAGACTTCTAAGGGGTCTTTTTGGGATGATGAGAATATTGTATATCTTGAATGTAGTGGTGGTAACACAACTTCAATCATTGTAAAAATTAATCAAAATTAACATGTAAAAAGATTGAAATTACTCCACATATGTTATACCTCAATAAAACTAATTTTAAAATATAGACTCTCAGGAAATTGGTATATCACTGACTATAATTAAGTATGGTAAAAACATAAATATTCAGCTCTGTTCTGTGGCTCTGTCCTACCAACTATTTTTCCCACATTTCTTAGAGCTTGTTAAACTTTTTTGCTACATATAGACCCTGATTCACTTGACTCAATAGCAACTTTCTTCATGGGTCCTTTCTTAGGAGAAATAATCTAACTTAACCTCTTGGTGTCCTTAAGGATATGATAAATTATAATAATGATAAAGTAAAGATCTTCTGGATGTATTTCAGTTTTCCATAGTCACTCTTTCATCTGAGAGAATATGTCATAATGGCCCACTCACTGGGTCATCGTCAACTTTTACAGGTGCAAAGAACTGATCTGTCATCAAAACTTCTGGAAAGCGTTGGTGAATTGCTAACTGAAATAACTTGTAGGTACTTTTATTCATTACAGCTTATATTATTTCATGTATAAAGGCCGCTTGGAAAATCCACATTATACTAATGTGTGGGCTGTGGAGGTAATTTAATTTTGTCAGACAATATTTTATCCTGTAAGCAAAAAATTGGATTTAATCAAACATTACTTATTCCACACAGGAAACTCATTCCATCATTGAGCATATTTTAGACACTTAACATTGTAGTTTCTCAAACCCAGGATTTAATATTATGGACAGCCTGTTAAAAAAAAAAACTTTCATTATATTTGAGCAAAAGTTCACTGCTTCCTGACACTTAACTAAAAAACGAACCCAAATACTGTAACCTCAACTAAAAAAATCTCATTTCTGTTCTCTTGACCAAAAAAAAAAAAAACAAACCCACGAACATTTACATTCCAAGCTGATGATTATCTCTGATATCTTTAAATCACATAATAAGCCATTTACAACTAAAGCAGAGTTTCTTGAACAGAATGAATGAAATATGTATAATAAATACATATATATGAATAGTGAACACTTGTGACTATTTTTCTCATGTTACTCTACAGTGAATAAGAAATAAATAAGTTTAAACTTTCAATGCTAAATGAAGTTACTGATTCCTGTTTCTGCTTTCAATTTGTATATTTACTTGATGTGGCATTTAGAAGGGGCAACTTTTCAGAATATTATGGAGTTAAACTCTGTAGAATATTTATTTTTAATATAGAATAACGTAAAATTAATATTCTTTAATTTTTATTTATCTTTGCCTTTCTGAAATATTTAGACCAGTTAAAAAGTAAGACAGGGGTCCGGCCAAGTGGCGCGTTCATTAAGATTTGGCTTGGGATGCCAGTTCTGAGCCGCAGGGCCCCGGTTCTGATCCCACATGAGGGCCAGTGACTCTGTGCTCTCTACAGCTAGGGTGGTGAACAACAGCTCGACCTGGGAGCTGGGCTGCCCTGAGCACTGGGCTGGGTTGCCCTGAGCGACTCGCCGGCGATGGTGTAGGCTGCAGTGGGCTGCTGTAAACTACTGTGAGTGTCCGGCAGCCAGCGTGAACTGCTGTGAGCCGCTGTGAGCGGCCGTCCAATGGCCAGCGAGTGACTGCCTCACCTGGGAAGATAATACCAACATGGGCCAGTGAAGCAATGTCCTCCACAACTAGACTGAAGAACAAAAGGACAGCAACTTCTTTGTTCCCCTTTCCCAATTCCCCAAGATAATCTTAAAAAAAAAAAAAAAAGTAAGACAGGCCCAGTTGATCAGCCTATGGTGAAATAACACATAATTAGGTGACCTTGTTCAATTCCAGTTTTAATTTATTTAAAATTTTTTAGTTCTATTAAATAAGGGACAATATTAATAAGAAAAATCCAGGGCAAATCAGGATTTCTCTGTCTTTGAGCTTGGAATGCAGGGGGTACATATCCTTAGGTTATAAGGTCAGAATGGATTGTGGGGGGAGATGATACTCAATTGAAACCTGAATGAAATGAATAAGCAGCTTTAGGAAGGCCCAAGGTGAAGACAATTCTTTTTTTTTTTCAATATTTTTAATTAAAATACAGCTAATATACAATATTATATTAGTTTCAGGTGTATATCATAGTTATTCAGCAGTACCCTCCTAGCACTATACTGTGTTATTACTACATTATTGATTTTATTCCCTGTGCTAAAGAAGTGATCACCATGATAAGTCCAGCAACCAACTGACACTTTATCATGCTATCACAATATTATTGATCTTGCCCCCCTTTTAAAATTTTCAATTAGAGTTGACATTCAATATTATTTTATATTAGCTTCAAGTGTACAACATAGTGGTTAGACATTTTGTAGCTACCAATTTGTATTTCTTAATACCTTTGCCATTTTCACCCTGCCCCCAACCCCATCCCATCTATCACCCTGATAGATCTAATACTTATCTGGCACAATACATAGTTATTACAATATTATTGACTATATTTCTTATGCTATACCCTACATCCCTGTGACTACTGTGTAACAACCAATTTGTACTTCCTAATCTCTCCCCCTTTTCATCCATTCTTAACCCCCTCACATCTTAAAGAAGTCCCTCTAAGATTCTTTGTAATGCTCGTTTAGGTTGTTCTTATCTGGGAAGCTCTTTATCTGTCCTTCAATTCTAAATGATAGCTTTGCTGGGTAGAGTAATCTTGCTTGTATGCCATTGCTTTTCATCACTTGGAATATTTCCTGCCAATCCCGTCTGGCTTGCAGTTTCTGTTGAGAAATCAGCTGACATTCTTATGGGGACTACCTTGTAGGTAACTAACTTCTTTACTCTTGCTGCTTTTAAGGTTCTCTTTTTGTTTTTAACTTTTGGCATTTTAATTATGATGTGTCTTGGTGTTGGCCTCTTTGGGTTCATCTTGTTTGGGACTCTCTATGCTTCCTGGGCTTGTATGTCTATTTCCTTCACCAGGTTAGGAATATTTTCTGTCATTATTTCTTCAAATACATTTTCAAGTCCTTGCTCTTTCTCTTCTCCTTCTGGTACCTCTATAATGTGAATGTTGGTGTGCTTGATGTTGTCCTAGAGGCCCCTTAAGCTCTCCTCAATTTTTTTGGATTATTTTTTCTTTTTGCTGTTCTGGCTGGGTGTTTTCTGCTACCTTATTTTCTGCATAGCTTGTTCAGTCCTCTGCTTCATCTAATCTTCTGTTGATTCCTTGTAATACATTCTTCATTTTCATTATTGTATTCTTTATTTCTGACTGGTTCTTTTTCATGTTTTTTATCTCCATTTTTATGTTTTCTATCTCTTTGTTAAAGCTCTCTCTCAGATCATAGAGCATCTTTATAATCAGTGTTTGGAACTCTGCATCTTATAGATTGCTTATCTCCATTTTGTTTAGTTCTTTTTCTGGAGCTTTGTTCTGTTCTTTTATTTGAGACATGTTTCTTTGTCTTCCCATTTTGGCTGCTTCCCTGTATTTGTTTCTATGTATTAGGAAGGGCTGCTATGTCTCCCGGTCTTAGTATAGTGACCTTATGTAATAGGCGTGCTGTGGAGCTCAGTGGCTCAGTCTTTCTGGTTTCTGAAGCCACACACTCCAGGTGTGTCCCTTATGTGGGTTGTGTGTGCCCTCCCTTGTAATTGATCCTTGGTTGATAATTGCACACCAATGTATGGGACTGACTCTTGGAATCACTTGTTGTGAGGACTGGCCTTGGCTAAAGTGGAGGAGTCGTTGTGCAGGGGCTGACCCTACAGAGCAGGTTCTGCCTCAGCAGGACTCTGGTGCCAGCCCTTGGATGTGTTATACCTGGAGGCAGCTGGGTGATGCTTCAGTGCATTTTGAAGCTGGCCACTGGGATGCCAGCCCCAGGACCACCTTGGAGGGAATCTGTTATAGGTCAAGTTCAGCCACAGCCTGTGCCTGGGGCCACCTGACAGGAGGCACAAAGAAATCCACATATGGCTGCCACCCATGCTGTACTTGGATGGGCCTTGACAGGCCAAGCTGTGAACCAAGGCCAGCTACCACTCATGCTGGCTTAGGGTTACTCAGCCAGAGATACAGGACACACTAAAGCCAGATGCTGCTTGTCTGGATTCCATGAACCTTTGAGAGACCCTTGGAAAATGTGCAGCTTGAGTTAAGGCAGGCGGTTTGTATGAAAAAGCCACTGGAAATGGCTTGGGTATGCTCAAATGTTGGGCAGGGTGGGGTTGGAATCGCCAGGGTGTGGCGACTTAACAGCAGAGCCTCAGATATGGCAGCCACCTGTGTCTGCACGTTGGGAAGGGAGAGGATTCAGCAAAGAAAGAATGGCCTCCACCAGCTCCCTGGTCCAGGAGAAAACAGCCTCTCCAGCCCCCTCTCCAAGCCAGACAATTCATTTCCCCACCGTATGTCCCTCCTGTCTTTCCAGCTGCTGCCCCAGCACTAGAGCTCAGAGCCAGTGGTTCCATTTATGGGTAAGCATGTGTGCAGTCCCTTTAAGAGGAGCATCTGTGCGTGCAGCTGCTCTCAGTCTCAGTCAGTCACAACCTATACTGGTTTTCACAACCAGAAATTATGAAACTTTTCTTCCTGGCACTGGAACCCTGGGCTGGGGTTGGGCTGGGACCTTCATAGCTGAAATATCCCTCCCAATCTTTAATGGTCACATGCATGTGTGGGACCAGCTCTTTCCACATCTCTGACCCTCCTATCAGTCTTGAGGTGGCTTTTTCTGTGTATCTTTAGTTGTAGAGCTTTTGTTCAGCAAAATTTTAGGCAATTCTCAGTGATGGTTGTTTTGTACTTTTGATGTGGTCAGGAGTGAAAGTAAGCACAGCGTTTACCTACTGCATCATCTTGGTATTCCCCCATGAAGAGAATTCTAAACTTAGAATTGCCATGCAATGGATCTAAAACAAGCACAAGTTTGCTATGCATATTTTATACATTTCAAATGACTTAGGAGACAATTGGCAGAACTAGATATTATTTTAAACAGTTGAGTTTCAGTATCTCTGATAATGAACCAGAATTCTGGCTTCAGATTTTTTACCGCTTTCATATTTGTTTTTCAATGATTAGAAAAGTCAACTTCTTGCTTTGTAATCCCCCCCCCCCTACAACGTATTTCTAGTCTCACCAGAGTTCTAAGGACTTGAGTATGAAAAAAACATGCCAAAACAAACTTAGCATCTGCTTTTGTGGAACTTCCAGTGGTTGCACATTCTGGAAATCCGTGGTCTATCTAATAATATCCTTTTCCCTGAGATGTTTTCCTCCACTCTTTGTAAAAATAAAAGAGAAGAAAAAAATAGGATGGAGGGAGGAAGGAAAAGATGGAGGGAGAGAGGAAAGAAGGGAGGAAGGAAGAAAGAAAGGAAATGTTACTGAATGATTCTTAATGATCATTCAAGATCTTATTTAAATTGCTCAATGTCTCACCTTTCACATGCCTTAACTGGCAAATCAGTGACTAACAAGTTTAAAGTTTTATTTTGGTTGTATACATTTCATCTTTTAGTAGGGACCTCTAATTAGTTCGAATTTTTCCTTGTTAATAGAAAATTAACTGTATTTTGTCTGTGAATTTCCTTTCTTAGAAAAGGTATCTCTCAATTCAGAATTTGATCTTTTTTCTTCTAGAATATTCATTTTATATAAATTTTTTCCCTTCTATCTTTCTTCCTCATTATTTTTGTTCTCAAACATTTGTGGTGCACCTACTGAAATCATTGAAGAGGTAGATATACTACTGGATTCAGAGAGAGAGATTGAGAGAGAGAGAGAGAGAGAGAGAGAGAGAGAGAGAGAGCCTACTCTTGCTCCTGCAGGGAGGGGGAGGGAGTGAAAGGGACCTTTCTTCTAGTGTCTTCTATTGGCTAAACTTACCAGGAAACCAGGGAACACNAGAGAGAGAGAGAGAGAGAGAGAGAGAGAGAGAGAGAGAGACTGTTCCTACTCTTGCTCCTGCAGGGAGGGGGAGGGAGTGAAAGGGACCTTTCTTCTAGTGTCTTCTATTGGCTAAACTTACCAGGAAACCAGGGAACACAGGAAGGGGCATGAGAAATGTCAGTCCCTGCAACAGAAAGCAGAGCACTGTCAAGGTGAAGAGTGGGTCAGAGAGCAAATGTACAAATGATGAGTACACTGGAAATGGGTATTCTATATTTCATACTTGTATTTTGAAAAAATAGTCAAGACTCAAACCAGTACTCGTGTATTTTCTCCATTATGCAATGTCAAAATTCTTTTTTTCTGACAGCACTCATTTACATTTATTTTGGTCACATTAGCTGTAGTTTCAATTGGCAGCCTCCGTAATAGAGATTGTACACTGGATCCTCTATTTGAAGGCTTCATTCTTAAATCTTAGCAAAAGTTGAAGCATATATATGGACTGAAATACTTCAAAGTATTAGAAGTGATCATAGATTATCATGAGTGTTTTAGTTATTCATTTTTCTTTTGCTTTCTCATGTTTTCTTTGCCAAGCCTCGGACTTCTACTTCTTACATTCTTACTTAGACTTTCAGTTCTGATGTTTTCAAGCAAGTTTCCATCATAAGCATTAGCTGATATTATAGCAAATAGTCAGTTGCTTTGATTGGTTATCTTATTATTTAAAATTATTCCAATTTCTTTCCTTCATGAAACACTAAACCTCCCACATATCTACCCATGATCCTTTGCTGGGTTGACTTGGTTATGGTTCTAGGTAATTTACTTCTGGTATTGAACTTTTAAAAATCCTGCAATAAGTGTACCTCAAGAGATATTTTAAAAACTCTAAAATATTTTCTACAAATAATTAGGTTCCTGGTGTAAAAAAACATTACTTACTTTCCTTGCTTCTTACCTACACCCACCTAGCTTCCCATAACATTTTTGGACCCAGATTAACACTCAATGTCAAATTCTGGTTTGATTGCAAAATACTATCTTGTTGAGTTTTGATGTATTGGGTTGTCGGAAAAGTCATGACACATATTTGCAACAGATGGCACTAGTTCATTTTTGGAAGTCCTAGAGTCATTTGCTTCTGTATTATTGCTATATCATTGACAGCTGACAGTTCTATCTTCATTAAAAAATATTGAGCCATTTGGTTGAGTTTCAGAGATTTTACAACAAGTTGAAGATAGAAGGCCAAACTATGCATTTTTGCCCTATTTTACTGTTTTACTTCCTTAAAGGGAAGAATGTGAATCAAGCTTGTGAAAAGTTGCATAAAGTTTACAGTGACAATGCTCTACAAGAATGTCAGTGCCAATGATGGTTCACAAAATTCCGTGCTGGTGATTTTGATCTCAACAATGCTACTGGGTCAGGGAGGCCCACCCAGGTTGATGACGACAAAATAAAGGCTTTGATCGAGTCAAACCCACGTTACATGACACGAGAGATTGTAGAAACATTGAACGTCCATCATTCAAATGTTCTTGACCACCTGAAGAAGCTGGGATACGTAAGCAAGCTCGATATTTGGGCTCCGCATGAACACAAAGAAGTTCATTTGACAGCGCATATAAACATCTTCAATATGCTCATTAAATATGAGGAAAACATTTTTTTTGAAGCGACTGATAACTGGTGATGAGAAGTGGATTGTTTATAACAATGTGGTGTGCAAACGGTCTTGGTTCCAACGTGTGGTTCCAACGTGATGATTCGCCTCAAATGACATCGAAAGCAGACCTTCATCAGAGGAAGGTTATGCTATCAGTGTGGTGGGATTTTAAAGGTGTTGTGTTTTTCGAGCTCCTACCAAGGAACCAAACAATCAATTTGAATGTGTACTGTCAGCAATTGGACAGTTTGAATGAATCCATCATCCAGAAACGTTTAGAGCTTGTTAATCGTAAAGGAGTTGTGTTCCATCGCAACAACGCGAGACCACACACAAGTTTGATCACCTGTCAAAAATTAATGGCGCTTGGATGGGATGTGTTGCCACACTCACCATACTCACCTGACCTTGCACCGTCAGACTTCCACTTGTTTCGCTCTCTTCAAAACTCCTTGCATTGTATAACATTCAATTCAGATGAGGCTGTAAATCAGCACCTTGTTCAGTATTTCGCAAATAAAGACATGTCCTTCTATGAATGAGCAACTATGAAGCTCACTGAAAGATGGCAAAAGGCTATCAAACAAAAAGGGCAATATATCATTGATTGATCCTTGTTCTTTATATAAATAAATGACCTTTGAAAAACAGACAAAATACATCATGACTTTTCCGACAACCCAATATATATGCGTACATAGTAATACCTTACTTAAAATTGAAATATAAATTTCATGTAGGCATACAAAATTTTATCTTTCCCTTTCTAAAAGTAAAATAAAAACTACCTCTAAAAGCATCTAATTTCATTTTTTAAAACCAGTAATTAATATTTTTCATAATTTGGAGATGTAAGCAATATTGCTGATGAGGTTGGCATGGTACAAAGTTAAACGGAATCATCTCTTTGGCCTAGAAAATCATGGCTCCAACTCAGATTTTTCCTTCCTTCCTTTTTCATTGTCTGAAGATCTTGATTTTTTTTAAAGCTACCGTGATATATCCCACCAGCAATTTGGAACTACAGTCTACCAGGTCATTTGAAGAAAAAAAATACTAGCAGATACATAGTTATTACTATATGCTAATTTTATAAATTACCACTTAATCCTCCCAACAATTCTAAAGTAGGTATAATTATCATAATCTTTTTAAGACAAGAAACCTGAGACAAACGGAGGTTAAATAATTGTTCCAAGGTCACATGGCTAGTAATTTGTAGAGTTAGAATTGGAGCCAAAAAAGCCTGGCTCTATATTTGTGCTCTTAATCTCTACAATCTGCTTCCCTTAAGTCAGCATTCATGATGTCAACTTATAAGAACCAAAGTAGAGACAAGGGTGTAGATAAAATATTGGCCACCGTGACACCGTGGCAGATCCATGCAGCTATAGGTGGCTTAATGCTCAGTAAGTGAGTCACCACACTCAGAATCAGAGAAGCATGTGCTTTCTCCTGGTTTCTTAGAAACTTGTTCAAGTACATGTGTAAATAAGTACCCACATAAGAAGGAAGTTTTCCTCAAATCAATTCAAAGAGAAAGCAGGGCATCTAAAATAGCCCTTGCTGAGGGTGATAAGTAGTTCTATAACCAACCAAGTCAGTCATTGGAATTCCCATTGGGCCAGTTTACTATTCTATTTCCTCTCTTCCACTAGAACAACCTATTCATATTCATCTCATTACTCCTTTCCCACCTGGGCTGATTTATTTTTTGCTTCTAGTTCATCGTACCATATATAAATGTATAAATATAGCCCTCAAAAACACATAATCACAACATATAATCACTATGTAGTACTTTAAAACACTCAAGTTATTTTTAATACAATTTGAAATACCTATGAAGTGTATTGTGAAAGATGGCTTTATTCTCATCTATCAAAGCCTAAAGTGGATTGTACTATGCTACCTCTAAAAACTTATGAACCCTCTAAATTACTTTGGATGAATAAAATTTTGAAACACATAGAGATACAATATAACATTGTCTGCCATTATATTTAGCACTCTATTGTTTTCTGTCATCATAATTTAGTTCTTGTAGAAATGATTAGTTGAGTCTTAACTTTCTGCTTACAGCCCTCCCAGCATGCTCTTGGTAACGTATCTAACAACCGTCAGGAAGTAGAGTGGCTAAATTTTAAAGTATTTGGATAACTCAAAACTGGCACCATTCATTCTTTTTGAGCACTGAGCCCAATCACCTTGTTGATTCCTGCAATTACTGTCCACTCTAAAGGGTGATGCAATCTGCAAAAATAAAAGTGGAAAATGTTGCATGGTATACACACTAGACTCCTGACATTCTCTAGTGCAATCTGAAATTATGAATGCCTTTCCTTGCAAAATGCTGAACGGTATGAAGGATTAAGATCAAAGCATGACCCAAAAGCCAAAGATAGCCAGAGCTGTCAAGTATGTGTCAAGAGATTTCAGATCAGAACAAGCATGCATCAAAAACAAGTCCATTTCCTTCCTTTTCTTACATAAGAACTGTCTGTGAATGTTGATCTTATTGCAAAGTGGGGAATATTTTACCGTGCAGTGTTTTCACAGGTTTGAGGGGTTTTGCCAGCTGCATTTTAAAAATTTCAATGGAAAAGTTTCCCTCACACTTTTATGTGTATATATACATTTCCCCCCTTTGTGTTTAGCTGCCGTTATTTTAATGTGCTTGACCATCTGGCTATCATGTCTTATAGGGTTATGGTGAGAGAGCTAAATCCCAATTGTTTTTATTCCTGGTATGGCAAATGTAAAACTTGTCTGGCTAGTGAGGTATGGCCCCTCTGGTGAGGTGAGTACTACTGCAGACATCTAGTCAAGAATAGAGCCAAGGTTAAGAAATAAAAAAGATACAAATCAGTTTTAGTATCAAAAACAGCACTTAGCACCCCAAGGGGACTGAGCAGAATATATAAACATGAAGCAGCACTGCTGTGCCATCTTTTCTGTATGGATTGAGGTGCCTAATTAAGACAGTAGGTACCGATGGGCTGAAAAGTGGTAGTTAGGCAGGGAAAATGCATTTGGTTGCCATGGAACTCCGTGTCTTTACCCTAAGTGTTCAAAGACAAAGTACTAAAGCTTACTGTTCCATGGATTTCCATGCGTGTTTTTTTATCCCCCTTTTTGAACCACAAGACCACACAGGGCTACTCCAAAGGCTCCTGCTGCTTTTCTAAAGGCAGCCCACCACTGCTCTGGGTCTTCAATGTCTTTATAATGAGGTTGATGCCCACAAAGATTTAAGAATATTGTTTCTCCAAATGTCTTACTTTCCAGGACGCTCAGAGAGTTCTAATCTTTGTGGGGTTTTTTTTTCTCACATTTCTTACTCTTTCTTCTCCATGGGTACAACTCTAGGTTTCCTCCTTGTAAAATAAAGACACGGCAGTGCCAGCTTTTACTACAGCAGGTGACATGAAGAGCAAAGGGAGGGGATGGTGTGACAAGGGCCTAAATTGTTGACCATTTGTTGTAAATGTACAGAAACGTGATTCTGGCAGCTAGGAAGGAGAATCTAGAATTTTTAAAAGCAAAAATGGTAGTGCTGGCTCCTTTCCAGTTTAGATAGGTCCAAGTCCTACCTTTTAAAGCAGAGGCCTGCAGGTACAAACATACACGCCACTCACAACACACACTTAGACACAAACGTCACCACCACCACCACCAGACAAGTCATGTACCTTGTTTCTGTATAACTAAAGGAGTATTAGAAAATGGAGACCAGTAAATTACTCATTTCCAATACCTCTGAGGTAGAGTTCAAATACTGTATCCCAATCTTTCACATTTAATTATTTCTTCATCTTGCTTTATAGAAAAAATTTCCAAACATTTATTTTTTTCATGATTAGGAAATCATTTGAAGATGAAAAACAGTTTGGGTTTTACTTGAAGTTTTGACACCCTTACAGAATTGGCAGATTCCTCAATATTCCTAAAAGATATTTTTCAGGGAAAAATGCTTAAGGCCTTAAAAGTGAGGTAAGTCTTGGTGCCAGAGGGCTACTTTTACAGGAGTGAGTGTCCTTTAAAGCATTTGCCCAAGTCTCTGCTCTACCAAATTCCCAAATTGCTATTTTCATTGGCTTTTTAATGTTGTGATCCAGTCCATTTAGGTATTGCCTCAGTGTTCACTATGTGTAACTGCCAAGCACTTGCTACTAAACCTTGATCCTGCCGTACGCCTTTATTAAGCAGCATGGTTTTCAGAGACGAATGCACTTAAATCTTCTAAGCTGTTTCAATCCTTTTCACGCTTTCTAAAAATGTCAGTGATGATGACAGCAGCTGCTTGTTGTGGTCACTGTCACAACATATTTCAATTGACCATGGGCAATATACATGTATCATTGATATTCGGAAGCCCTGAGTGATGTTGAGCTGAAGTATTGAGGTATTAGATTTCCAATCTACATAATTGTAACATTTGTGTTGTTTTAAGACATGGCTGATATAATAAAACAAAATAGGAATGCTCCAGGAACACAGTAGGTGCTTTTAAATACTTAAGAAATGTCACATACATAAATCATATAGTAAGCTCTTTCATATAGAGAACCACTTTTTATCAATTATACTTAAATTCTCAAAATGTAGAAAAACACTCCTCAAATTTTCTCTTTATTTTAAACACTATAGCATGAAAGATAATTTTTAACAAAGCAGTCATATTCCTACCGCCCTGAAACCATTATGATAATAATTTTTTATTTCAGGCGTTTCACCATTTAGTACATATATTTAACATAATTGCAATTATATAGCATTTGCAATCATCGGTTCACTTTTTTCCTTTTGAATTTTATAATAACTCTTTTTCTATGTGTCTGTAGATCTGTATAAGTATCATTTTAATGGCTATAAATATCCTTATTGAGTTAATTGATCAATTTATCCTTTTGTTGAAATTTAGTTTGGTTTTTACTTTTACTATTAAAGATAATTTTTAATGAACATCTTTGAAAATATGCCTTTTCCTTTATTTCTTATTTGACTTACTTCCCTAAGATGAGTTCTTAGAACATCACAAAAGCAATTTTTTTTTTTTTTTTAGCTGAGCCATTCTACCTTTTGGCAGCTTAGCGGCAGCTCAGCTCAGGTGGGACTCGAACCGCTGTTGCTCAGAGCTCGCACTCTTGACAAAAGCAATTTTTATGAGTATTTCTAAAACTTTCTCAGTTATATCTAGTGAGTAGGTCCTCTGTTTTTCTCGTTATTGCATTATCACTGGTTACTCCTATCATGCAGTCAATAGAATTCGTTAGCACTATAATATTCTACATAGATTTTATGTAGCATAGATTTTATTAGCTAAATGGGCCAGGCCCCATTTAGCTAATACAAAAAAAAAGTATTTATCTAAAAATGATCAAATTCTACATTTTATTGAAATAAATTGTGATTCTCTGGCAAGGAAAAGGAAAGATAAATGAAGCCAGGATACTGACTTCAAGTAACTCACAGTCTTTCGGGTTAGATATTTATACAGCAGTGATGATAGTGGGTGGGTCAGTAGAAAGCAGTGTCTAGAACGCTTACTAAGAAAAAGTCACTGAGAGCCTTTCCCAATTTTCTCAGCAATTGTAGAGTTAAGGTAGGAAGCAAATAAATAATATTTTTCTTTGGTCTTCCCAAAACAATAGATATTCTCTGTTGTGTAAAACTTGACTAAGCCTGCTGTTTCCTTAATTTATTCTCCTTCCATGTAGAACTAAACATCTACAATTGGAGGTTTGTGCTCCACTTTTTGTCCCCTCATCAGCTTCTTTCATTAACTTCATGTAATCTGTTCTCCATCAATCCTCTTACTCCATTGTCCTGTCAAAACGTCTTAAATGACCTGGATATGTGTCCTTCTGCCAACGCAATATGCAAAACATTGCTTTTAACATCTTAAATTCAGAAGCAATGAAAGAAGACAATTGGCCCTGGTAGCTATTTCCTACCAGAAAGAAGTTTCCATGAATTATAATGATGAAAATTATGTGAATCATTTATTCAGCACACACTTACATCATACATAATATCTACCAAGACTAGTGATACATACAAAGAAAATGGAAAATGTCCTCACTCTCAAGTAGTTCACTGTGAGCATGAAATGTAAACAAGTAAGTGTACTTCAGTGATAACATAGTGTAGGAATAAAGCAGTTCTAACCTGGGCTCAAGGAAGGTCCAAAGACAGGTTAACATTTAAACTGATTTTGAAGGATGAATATAAGTTCCCTATGTGGATAAATCAGGGAAGAGAATCTAGCCAGAGGGATAGCTTATAAAAAGTCATGGATATATGAAACAGCATGATCAATTTCAATTGCTATCCTAAGAGCATATTCTCTTTAACAGCATGATTACAATTGTATTCTATATTTACAATTGGTAGTATTATCTTCATATATAGAATTTTCCCCGAAACTATTTGCTCTAGCTCCTGGCACCTTAATTCTCAGTCATATTCACATTTCTGAACATAATCATCTTAGCCTTAACTGAATCTTTCAATAAGTTTCTGTGTGGCCACCTTAATTTTATTCCCATTTTCCTTCCCTCAATTTATACTGCTCTCATTGGTAGCTTTGTGCACACTTCTGTTAATGACCTCCATCTTACTCCAAGTTTTGCACACACAATGAAACAGTTACTTAGCTCCCATCTGTGGAAAATTGTGCAAGTTTGTCCCCATATCCAGGACATCCATGACAATTTTCTTACTTTCAAAGATTAGTTTATTTTTATTTCACTCTTGTCTTTTGACTTTAACATAACAAGTGGAGATATAGTTTTTGTTTGTTTGTTTGTTTTTAGATAACAACTCGAAATACCAACAGAGAGAAGAATTTGTAGGGAAAATTTATGAAATATTTTAGTTTTCTGTGAAATTCTTATTATGAAGTGTTTTTATTTACAAAAATTACAAATTCAAAATAACAAATAGCACCAACAAAAGTTTAATTGCTTTTATTTATTTAAAACGTTGATCCACATTTCTTTTTATTCATTGCAATTCCTGCAGCAAAGAGAAAAAGGGAGAATGAAAAGGGGGATTTCTCAGGGCCATTGTGCAATTTATCAATGTGTCAGTGCAATTCACAAATAAAAACTCTAGTAATGATATTATATATTGACATACCAATATTGTCATGCAACCAAAGCACTATGTATTATTCCACTGTAAGCATTTTGAAAATCATTTTTCAGTTCATTAAATATCAGTGTTATATTCAAATTCCATTGAATAAATATAAAAATAAAGCAAATATAAAGAAACTGAATACAAGTTACATTCTGATATGAAAAGGAGAGGTAAAACATCAACTTTTTCCCTCTGCTGCCTTATCTTGATGCAACATGGCTATTTGGAGAGAAAGATAAATGCATGAAAATTAGGCGTGATAGAGCAGAATTCAGAGTGTTATAAAAAAATAGAAAACATATGCAAATGAGTGAAATAGAATTAGAGTGAATGAGAAGCATAAAAACAAACATAAATAGACAATTCAATTAAAAAGTAAATAATATAAATAATATAGCACTCCTATTTTTCTTAATTTTAATACAATTGCATTTCTCTGATAACCAAAATGTTAAGGGTAAAGTATTTTTACATAGAAACAAAACATTTAGAGGTATTGCAAAAAAAAAAATCAGTAGGTGGTCATCAACTCTTTCATGGTGATTTTTCATTATTTTCTCCAATGCCTGAGGGTTGGAAATAAAAAGTTAATTAAAAGGACCAATTCTGCCTCCAATAGCTGTTTTCATGAAAGATGCTTAGGAAAAAATGTCTTCGTTACTAAAGACAACATTTGAGATGAAGCAGCATATCTGTGCCTATGTGATAGTGACCAATCCGTTGTTACATGTCCCCAAAATATATTAGTAATTGGGCCCTGGCCCTATGTGGATTTGGGATCCTAGGCAGGCAAGAAATTTTTTCTCCTTTTCCTATAGTTTTGCACGACTGAACCAAAGTGAAATGATAAAAGTTGTATAAAACAGGTACAACTTCAGCAGAGGACTATATGCATCCTAATGGCCCACAGTTGTTAGTAGTTCTGAGGATGTGTGAGATCTCAGCCTCCAACAGGCCATGGAAGATGAAGGCTGATACATGCATAAGATTTAAAAACAAAATCTCAGTTTAATGAAACTACTTCCTTTCCCTTAGGAATCTATGTTTGATTTTGTATCATTTTTATTAAATGTTGGGGTGATATTGGTTAATAAAATTATGCAGATTTCAATTGTACATTTCTATAATATATTATCTATCTATTTGTGTGTTTACCACCCCGAGTCAGTTCTCCTTCCATGACCATATATTTGATCCCCTTTACCCTCTTCTACCACCCCCCTCTCCCCTTACCCTGGTAACCACTAAACTTGACTGTGTCTATGAGTTCTTGTTTGTTTGTCTTCTTCGTTTGTTGTTTTCAGTTTTATATACCACAAATGAGTGAAGTCATATGGTTCTCAACTTTTTCTGTCTGACTTATTTTTCCTAACATGATAACCTTAGTATCCATCCATGTGTTGCAAATGGCAGTGTTTCATTTTTTCTTATAGCCAAGTACTATTCCGTTGTGCATATGTACCACATCTTCGTTATCCAATTATCTATCAAAGGACACTTTGCTTGTTTCCATGTCTTGGCCAATGTGAATAATGCTGCAGTGAACATAAAGGTACAAATATCTTTATGGATAAATGTTTTCAGATTTTGGGGGTAGATACCCAAAGAGGGATTGCTGGGTTATATGGTAATTTTATTATTATTATTTTTTAAGATTTTTTTATTGGGGAATTGGGGGAAGGGGAACAGACAAGTTGCTGTCCTTTTGTTCTTCAGTCTAGTTGTGGACGACGTTGCTTCATTAGCCCAAGTTGGCACCATCATTGCACTCTTCCCAGGCGAGGCAGATCAGTTGCTGGCTTCTGGACGGCCGCTCACTGTGGCTGCTGGCCGCTCACGCTGGCTGCTGGCTACACACGGTAGCACATGGCAACCCACTGCCACAGGGGCTGCAGCCTACACTGTAGCCGGCGACTCATG